>NW_027263778.1:479555-1005444 GCF_044049435.1 Aspergillus pseudodeflectus | reverse complement strand
TTTTTTCACTTCATGCGCCTCCTCTTCTTCCACTTCACTTGTATGTGCGAAAGCCAAACACTAACATGGACCTGCGATGTAGCGGCCAAGCAAACTATGCCCTCGCCAAAGCCGGCGTCGTTGGTCTAACCCGCACCATCGCCAAGGAATGGGGTCCCCAGTTTGGCGTCCGCAGCAACACGATTGCGTTTGGGTTTGTACAGACTCGTTTAACGGCTGCTAAGGAGGCTGGTGCGTTTATTACTACTCCAGATGGTACCAAGGTTGCGCTGGGTATTCCCGGACAGCAGCTCGGTGCGAAGAAGGGTGGTGAGGTTGCGACGTATCCCGATATCCCTCTGGGACGACCAGCGAGTCCGGAGGAGGCGGCGAGGAGTGTGTTGGCTGTTGCGAGCCCATTGTTTAGCTATGTCAATGGGGAGACGATTCGGGTTACTGGTGGGAGGAATATGTAAACTCATCCCTCGGTTATATATTCTTGTTCAAATGCCATGTTCAATATACATACATACATATATATATATTTTATGAAGTCCAAGATTAGGTTTTGAATACAGAGAATAACCTTTATCAAGGGTTCGATATCAAACATGTATTTTGCTTGACATCGAGGCATCGTATTTAATGACGAACAAGGCCGATGCGCTTGGGCCGAAATTATTCACACCAAAAGCCGGGGCCGTTTATCAACAGGAACCTCCACCGTGTATCTCCGGGTATATCTCAACAAACAGGAGAGCAACAGCCATCCAACTCCATGACAGAAACCAGGCCAACATGACAAAAACCCAAAACCAAGTGTATGCGATGCTTCATCCTCCGGGGTATTTTCTGTGTCACAAACAAAACTCCAATAAACGCCGTACAGATGTCCAACAAAACCCAATTGATCCCCCCAAATGAGAAAAAAAGAGAAAGGTGTATTAAAAAAGAATCCAAGGTTCCGAGATTGGTCAACCCCAGTGGATCCAAAGCGGATTGAAATGTATCCTATGGATGCTTTGGGAGGCCAAACAGATCAAATCCAGGGAATCCAGGTGGGGTCCATGGACATAGGGCCAGAAACGAGAATGTATGTCCAGAGGCATAAAAACGAAATCCAGGGTGGGAGATCCAGGGAATAATACAGTGGGTGGAATGGGTGACAATCAAAATGAATAATGTGCAAGAAAGACGTATGTGGCCAAATATTGTCGACGTAAATCATAGTCCATGTTCGTTGGACGTTCTAGCAGACGGGAATAGGATAGGTGAATGGTTGTTGACAAACCACTAGGGGCTCCGTGGTCATGGTCTCCGTGACGAGGGGGCAGGCCACAAATGGTTCAGGAATATCACTGCATGCGATAGAGTCCGCCTGCGGGACATCATCCTTGCAGTGGACTTCGGGCTCTGGCCCTAGCGAAGAAACACTCTCCAAGTCTGGATAACCTTCAGTGTAAGAAGAAGTATCCGAGACTGCGGAGAAAGAGCCGGAATACTGAGATGAATCAGACGAACAGGTGGAGGACTGTGCGTTCAGGTCCTCGACAAAGGCGGGCAACTGAGGGGGGTGGATGTAGTTGACGAGTGGTCCAGTCGTAGAACCCCATGGGGTCACAGGGTTCAAAGTGAATCGCGGACAGTCCAAAATGAGTTGACGGAGCTCCGGAATGGTGATCCTCTTGGATGGGTCGACCTCAAAGATGCGGCTGAGGATACAGACCATCTCATCGGATAGAGGCAGGATAGACTTGAGGAAATAAGGATCCTTGAGGTAAGCGCGGAAAGTGGAATCCTCCATCGAGGCGCGCTTCCACGGATTTCTGCCGCAGGTAAGGTTGACGAGGATTACGCCAAGACTCCAAACGTCGTTTGGGGCCGATTGATAGTAAGACATTGGGCGTGGGTTCGGCTGCTGACACTCTGCATCCACCAAAATATTAGCCTTGTTGATTGAAACATAAGGAAAAAAACGTTACCTGGTGACATGTAGAATGTTGACCCGCAGCCAAAATCAGAAGTCAGATAGTCTGTTGTCGCGAGCCCAAAATCGGCTAATTTGACGGTCAATCCCTGGTCGGTGACCAGAATGTTCTCAGGTTTGAGATCACGGTGGTAAATCCCTAGCGTATGGCAGTAATGGACTGCATCCAGGATCTGAAGGAACACCCGCCTGGCCAAGGGATCGTTTCCAACAAAGTGGCCTTTGTCGGTGATGCTGGAGAACAAGTCCCCCTCGGGACAGAATTCAATGACCACGTAGGTGCAATCGACGGAGTCCATGATGCGAACTAGGGAAACCACGTTGGGGTGTTGACTGGCCATATGGTGTAGCTTGATTTCCCGTTGCTGAAACTTGAGCTGGCGGGGATCCAGCCCAGATTTGTTGAGTGCCTTGACTGCGTAAAGTATATCGGTGTGGATGTCCACGGCTGTGTATACAACGCCGTAAGCACCGACTCCGAGAATGCTGGTGAGTTCCAGCCGGTTGGCAAGCAAAAGTCCTAGGCGTTCTTCCGGGGCATAGCAGCGAGGGAGTGGAGGGGAGGGGGGAGGGGTGGGAAGCATATGAGGGTACATGAAGGGAAGAGCAGCAGGAGCCAGCATGATCTTATATAAGAGCAGCAATCCTGGAATCCTCTTTAATCCTAAATGCGAGTTCCAATGGACGAGGATGATCCTGGGAGAATAGTATCTGGGAGAGCGCGACTGAGGACAGGAAGAGCAAATCGGACCGTATATGGTATGCTCCTTAAGAAGCCATGGAAGGAGTGAAGTCGGTCAAGGCGGTATCCTGGGAATATCCAACGGAATGAGGAAGGACTTTTTAGATGTTGGAAAGAGCTACTTGTCAAGGGGCTCTTGTTCCACAGCCAGGTGATCCAGAAACTTGGCAGAGGATTGTTTGTCCGTTGGGGCTGAACAAGTTGTTGGTGGTGGTAGTAATGGTTGTTGTTGTTGTTGTTGTTTTGTTGTTGACCGGCAAACCAGGAAACAAATATTAAGAGAAGAAAATATACAGAACTGCTGGATAATATACGCGAAGAGAAAGAAAGTAAGAAACGTATGAACAGCGGAATAGAGGACGTTGCTGGGGATGGAGGAGAGGAGGAAGGATGAGGATGGAGAGGAGGATAAGAGGAGCGGACGGGATAAAGGGACACGAGCTAAGTACGAGCGAAGACGGGGCACGCCGCAGTGGTAATAAAAATAACGGCTGTGAGGCAAAGCATAAGAGATTATCTTAATCACAGCTCCAGCAGATCGTGGCCACCGCCTCCTGGAGCCCGCAGATGTTACAGGCGCTCTCTGCAGCGTACGGTCACAAGCCCGTAACTCGCCGCGGTGGCTTCAATTCGTGCCTGCCTCACCGACCATTGGCCGCCCCAGAGAGCCCAGGGAGGCGGTGTGCTGCCCAGTTTGGTGTGACGGCTCCACTCACACTGCATCAGACCCGCCCCGCTTGATTGGCAGAGCGCTGCCTCGCCTGTGCTGATTGGGAGATGGGAACAGGACTCCTCGTTTCCTTTTTTACCAGCCTCTGATGATTCATGACATTCTCCAGGCTTTCATTGCTAGTTTCCCACGGTTCCAGTCTGAGATGGCGGAGATCTTTGTCAACCAGAATCTGGAGGACTCTGATTCAAGTTGGTGGCACACCGTCTTTTGATGGCCGTTGGCAACAGAGTTTCTGCTGTGAGCGGGGTTGTTTTGCTCCAAGGTGAGATTTGCCATTGCCAGACTGCCAGACTGGGCCTTGAGCATGAGATTCGAAGCGCTGCCCGTGGCACTGCAGCCTGACTGCAGAGGCATTCACACCATTTCGCGCCCTGTCCAGTTTCTATCAATCGGAGTATATATCGGCCAGCCTTGCCCTCCACTCCAGCCTCCCACTCATTGTATGTGACAAGCATTGATCGCAAACCGGACCATCACCAAGGCGAACAACACGCCTGGCGCAACAATCGCCACCTGGTCCATAATCACCGTGCCCATCATAACTCTGCCTTTCTAACCCCCTCTGGTTGGAGGCGAATCCGTCTGGAGCCAGAAGCGTGGATTGTGGATCCCTTCTTAATCTGTTGAGATTAAGGTGTCGAACAGTGCGGCGGCCTGGCCTTTTCTTTGAAGTCGAAGCCATGGAACCTCCCAGTCCTGCCCAGATGCGGTCCAGCGTGGCCCACTGGATTCTCCTTCCTGGAGTCTTGGGGCTTCTGAGTCTCAGACCTGTGAGTCTGGCCGAAAACATCAAACTTTCCTGAAGACCACGTTACCATACGGTACGCTAGCTTCAACTCTGATAGTGAGGCAAGCCCAGCGGCCCAATGGACTGCTTCCTTCGAGAAGCCGCGGCGCATGTCGATTGGCTGTTTAGATGCCACGTTTGCTGTCTAGAACACAGCTGGGCGGGTGTGGGGGAGTCGCCAAGGCTCTCACTGGCCGCCCGCCCAGGTCAGTGCGTCCTTTTCTCCCTCTCCTTTCATCCATCCGTCAGATGAGATCATCAGTTGAGTCAAGCAAACATCCCGGTCCTTTTCTCATTGGCCACTGTCCTTCCTTTCCCATCCGGCCAGCTGACGAATAACACGCCGTGTCTATTGAGTCCACAAATAATGAGATCTATATCAACGTCAGCCTTCTTTGTCGAGAGCTCCATGGGAAAGAAATGAGCATCTGCTTGACCATCAAGATTCCGAGGGAGAGATATTCTTCGCCCCATGGTTTTCACGACGAGTGAAGAGACTGCAGGTGCAGGCACATACCCTCTCGTCCGCAACGTAGTACGACGAATAGCTTTTTGTAGCAATATCCCAACCCTAAAGAGTGGGTGGGCAACAACCTCATAGCCTCATGCACTTTTGAGAGGATGCTTGTTAACCATGATCGATATTCTTTGCCACCGCTGTCCATATTCAGTGCGCATCGTGCAACTCTATATATATTATGATATCATTTACTTCATGTACACTATCTGCTTGCGCTGTGGTTACACCTTCGGGCGTAAGATGAAAGGATGCTTCAGCGCCTCAGCTGGTGTACATCGCTTCTCCGGGTTCAGACTCAAGCATCGGTCGAGGAGATCCACAAAATGACCCAGCTCCTTTGCTTCACTATCCGTCATTTTTTGGGGCCCCTTGCCCAAGAGCCTTGTCTTCAGATCCCGGGTCGGCTTTTTGAAATCTAGCACCCGAGTGGCAATCCGGCCAGTGATCCTGTCTTCTTCCTGGCTGTGAAAATTCATCATGTCGTCGAAGTGTAGGTGCGCCAATGAGCCTCGCCGTAGAAGCTTAGGCGGATATTTGCCACGACACTCCATGATCGACTTGAGCATCTGATTGTTGTTTCGCCCTGTGAACAAGATCTTGCCGGTATAGAGCTCAAATAGCGTACATCCAATTGACCACATGTCGATAGCGTAGTCGTAGGGAATCCCGAGAATGATTTCCGGCGCGCGGTAAAATCGACTGACCAGGTATGGTGTGATCTCATTATCTGAAGCTGGCGAGGCTGACCCCAAGTCGCATACTTTCAGGATGTTGCGTTGTTCGTTAACCAAAAGATTGTCAGGCTTGAGATCCGCATGGAGGATATTGCACTTGCGAAGCAGGCTGAGTCCAAGGAAAATTTGCTGAGCGTACGCTCGAATCGCCCGTAGATTCAACCCGACATCCCGACCGAATTTTTTCAGGACCTCTCGAAGATTCATACTGAGGTTCTCAAAGACCATGCACAAGTGTCCCTTGTGCTCAAAGCTCCGTTCAAATCTGATTACGTGTTTCTTGTCCTCGGGATCTGCCTCCAGAAGCTGTTCGAGAATGTTGATCTCTTTCAACCCTGCCTTTTTCATTGTGTCGTTTTGCCTGATGATCTTGATCGCCACGAGTTTGCCAGTCTTTGAGTCCGTCGCACGTACTACTGATGAAAACATACCCTTTCCCAGGTTCTGTTGCACATGGTATCGTGCATTGATCAACTCACCAAGTCGAACATTATAGTATCCTTCAGGATCGTCCCAGTTATCCATCATGCTAATATCGAGTTCTCGAGGTTGAGGTACGGCAGGCAAAGCAGATGCGTGAGTTGGCTGAACTGATTCATGGCTCTCTTCAGCGAACATGTCATCATCATCATCCGCAAACATATCATAAGGATCCTTGGCATTCGGTTCCAACAGTTGCGGGGCGTCTGGAAGAAGTACATCTTGCTTGATAGTTTGCGTTTCATCGTAGCTTGCGGCAGAAACCTCGTCAGGTGCGCTCTGCCGGCCGTGTCGTTCCCTTTCAGCTTTCATGTCAATAGTAGGATCATAATCGGCAGCCGAGGGCTCATCTTTGTCACCACCATCTGCAGGAGCTGTACCGTCAACCAGATCGGCGTCTTTGCCGATGTTAAATTCGGGGAACATGTTCCCGGGACTCTCATCCGGAGTGAGAGCAGCCGAGATTTGGGCATCTTTATAGAAGTCAGCACCCGGTATGAGTCGGCATGACAAGCCTGCCGGCTTACCTGAAGTCTCGTTGCTTGGGGTGACTGCCTGACTTGTTGGAGGAGTCGAGTCTCGATCACCGCCAAGATGCAGTGCTTGGATTCGCAAGGGCGTCGCCTGGCCCCTGTACTTGGCTTTTATAGCTTCGCGCCGTTTACGGCGAGCCTCAAGCTGGGCAGCCTCATCCAGAGGCTCAATCGATGACGGTTCAAAGCTTTCATTCGCCAAATCATTTTCGCTAATACAAAAGTTAGTGGGTTTTAATACTTGATTATGATGGATTCTGCGTACCGATATTTATCGCTGGAAACTAGAGCCGAAGGTGCTGCCTGAATCTTCTGAGTTTCAGCATCTTGTTTAGAAATATGAGCGAAAGCTGGGGTATTTCCCCGTTCGCTCACTGACTGTTGAATAGGGCCGTTTTTGTTGTGTTGCGAGGCTACGCTCCCTTCAACCCGGCCTCTTTCTGGTTCCAATTCGTCCCCCGAATACTGCTTGCGTCTTCGCACTTCGCGGTATGGGGATTGACTTTGCGTTCGGGGTCGCTTGTCCTTACGACGGCCATAATCGTCGCCATATCGAAGATCTGCGTGCTGATTGTCTTCCCGGTCATAATCATAATAGGATCTGGATTGTCTTTGATGATGGCCGCGATCCATATACCGTTCATCGTGTCGGTGGCCGGGGCGTCGTGGTGGCGTGTGCCGAGAACGTCTATCGCCATAATCATACTCATAATCGTACCCGTTGTCCCGTCGACGTTTATGCCCTCTATAGTCTCGGTAGGGAGAGCGGGATCGCGATGAAGATTTTGACCTGGTCCTCGATCTTCGAGGATGGGGTGACTTGCTTAACGACGCGGGAGACCTGGGCGCAGGTGAAATTCTAGCTCTGGTGGGACGGTCAACGCTGCTGCCATTAAGAGGAAAATGCGACGTAGTTGCCTTCATCTCCGAACCTGATTCGATGATTTCACCCTCAGAAGGGGTCGATGGAGACCTCGACTTGCGTGAAGCCATGATGTTTGAGCCAACTCGAGCAAGGATGACCGTTGGTCAAAGTAATCAGTCGGTCAAGAGACCCTGGAGTAGCTTCGAGCACAGAGAGAACAATTTTGGTTAGCAAGAGAAGTGCTCGTAAACCAGGCTTCTGGCATGTATTGAGAAGGTTCGAACCAACTTGAGGTAGAGACGCCGCGGACCTGCCTAGCTTATCACTACCGCAAGACCAGAGTGCAGTGCTCTTGGGAAGATAGATGGTTGAAGCTGGAGCCAAATCGTGGATGAAGGAGGATACTTTGGAAGAACGCACTGTGATGGAGCTTGCTTGATATTCTTGGACGTTGCGCCTTTTCAGTCACGGGAAAACATATTTCGCGCGCGCGCCCCTAACCAAAGATGGAATTACTAGTCTCGCCTCCGCGGGTTTGATACGGCTTGCTTTTTTTCCTCCCTCCCCCTCTTCATTGTCATTATCGAAAAGAAATCCAGCTTTATTCTCCTTATCAAGAACCACAGCATCTCTTACAATGGGTGGCCAAAGCAGAGAAGGTTAGTTTCACAATCCCCGGCTCTAGTGATGAACGCTGGTCACTGATCGCTTCCTTATCTTCAGGCGGCAAAGTCAAGCCCCTCAAGTCAGCCAAGAAGGAGAAGAAGGATCTCGACGAGGACGACCTTGCCTTCAAGGAGAAGCAGCGAGCTGGTATGTGCTCACAGCGTTGTATACAGATTTTATCGGTGGCTAATCCATTATTTCTGATCTACAGAGGCCAAAGCCAAGAAGGAACTTCAGGACAAGGCAAAGGGCAAGGGTCCGCTGAACACCGGTCAGCAGGGCATCAAGAAGTCAGGAAAGAAATGATTCCTCTTCTCCTTTAGAGCCAGTCCAGCCCTTTCTTTCTTACGAATCCAACGAGCCACGATCCACCATACCCGAGCTCGCATTGATTACTGCCATATGAGCGTATCCCGATGCTTGTTCCGGAATTCGAACACAGAAGTGCTTCTTGCTCTAGTAGTATTGATCATCATATATGTCCATGAATTCAAGCCCCCCATCAAGTACAAACAGAAGGGTATCTTTTGCGCACTATCAAAATATTAAAAGTACACGAACATGACGAGACGAAAAAAACGCTGGTAAAACATGATAGTAAGGGGTAGAGGCTGAAGAAAACACGAGAACGAGAAAACTTTAGTGAGAACTATCTCGACGAAGCGGCCAATGACACTTTTCAGCTAGTGACCCTTTTAACCCACAAGCTGGTGCTCTGGCCGTAGAAGTCTTCTTCCTCGCGTTTCTTCCACGCGCGGAGCAGTTTCAGGCCAATTTCGTGTTCTTCTCTCTTGATTTCAGCCAGCTCGTTGTTGAGACTGGCAACCGTCTTCTTGACTTCGTCCCGAGCAGCCATGTCATAGGCAACAGAGCTAGGTTGAATGACTTGAGTTAATTCATGGATGATCGTGTTGATATTGGTTCTGCGGCGCAAGAGGTCGCTCCTTTTCGCTTCCAGCATCTCGATGCGGCCCTCGGCGGTCATTTCAGCGGGATTTGGAGGAAGTGCCTTGCTCGAGGGGACTTCGGACGGAGTTGGTTTCCGGGTAGGTCGCTTGCCAGGCGCGATAGCACTGGGAACTGGGCGTGCTCGAGACATGATTGATCGTGTGTATTCGGAAGATTGGGACGCTGTTTCGATGATGCTTGGCGGTGGACTTGGGCTTATACTATCCCTTGGACTAGGAGTCAGGCTTCCAACTTCGGTGGGATCATAAGTAGTCACACTGAAGCGGCTTGTAGGTGCGTTCACGTCATCCTCAGCCAGTCTCAAGTCAGCCAG
Source organism: Aspergillus pseudodeflectus (assembly GCF_044049435.1). NCBI lineage: Eukaryota > Fungi > Ascomycota > Eurotiomycetes > Eurotiales > Aspergillaceae > Aspergillus > Aspergillus pseudodeflectus. Next base: position 996,136 of record NW_027263778.1, on the reverse strand, counting down.
TCCAACGTTCAGCTCAGGTCCGGAGCCGAGATCGACGCGTGGCGGGGCACTGCTGACAGCACTAGCGTTGTCTTCAGCCTCAGGTGCGTCATACGTATTTGGCTCCTGGTGGATGTCCTCGCCAGCGGTGATGGTCGTTATTACTGTTGAAGGCGGGATTATTCCAGCAATAGGAGATGGAGTGTTCATCTCCCTGAGCCTATCGTTGCTTCGAGACAAATGTAGGCGGGATGATGATCTGTTTCTTGGCTTCTCCTGAATTGGAGTTATGATCGGGCCCCGACCACTGGGTCCCTTCCAGGGTTCACGGGGAGCAGGCGGGACGTTTTCATTATTGCCCCTGTAAAACCTGTGACCGTCTTCGGATGCTTTCCTCCTCGAAGCAAGTTGCTCCTTGCCCCAGCCGAGGATCTTCGAGCCATGGGATGACGGAGGTGCGGCCGACACGTGTGTCTCAAAAGAGACGCTGCTGGGATTAACCTGGCTAATTCTACCCCGGCCACTTGTAGTTGGTTCCCCGGAAAAGTCATCCCATCTGGTAACTTTAGGCAATGGCTCCGTCTGCTGTAGGCGCTCAGAATGCGAGTCGACTCGCTTTCTCAAAATTGGTATATGGCTTGCAAATTTGCCCTCTACTTGTTTGCTGCCAAACGCGTCTGCGACTCGCGCCGGCTCATCTTCAATGGGCGAGACTCGAGAGCTGCTTCGGCTCCGAATAAGCGTTATCGGGGAGTCGGGAGGAGAGATGTCAACACTTTTCTTCCTTTGAATGTGGGCATAATCCGGGTCTGCTGAGTTGTACTGCGGAGATAGACGGTAGTTGTCGCTAATCGAGCGCTGTCGGAGATGGTCAAAGACAACAGTGTCTCTTGAATATACTGAGGAAGCCACCCGCGGGGTTGACGCCGGCTGATGAGGGTTGATGTGCAGATCGGGAGGGCCACTACATTAATCCATCAGTATTAGTTTCGCACTTCTGCTGGGACATCCGATGAAGAACCATACGAGGGCAGAGCAGGTAGCGCTTTTGTCGAGTGCTCTCGATTGTGGGCGGCTGGTTGAGCGGACGGCTGGAATACTTGAGTATCCGGTGGTGAAGAATCTTCACTAGCAGTTGGCTTGCGGTTCCGGTGAAAGGACACTTTACCCCACATTTTTGCTATGCCTATAACCGAGGATACAAAAAATGTGAGCAGATGTTCCCTGAGTTGTTTTTGTAGGTACTCCTGACCTACCTTGGTTCTGTTGGAACAAATAACGAAAGTCAGAATTGAAACTTATCCTTCAGGAAAATGCGATCTCAACGGTCAACACCTGAAGTTTGGCCTGCCGAATATGTAGTTTATGCAGTCGACATGCCCGCATGTCAATATAAAGAAAAAGAAACTGGCGAGCGGAGGTGATCAAAGCGTGATTGAACGGGCGTTTGGCACTGCCGAGTAATCAACGCCAATCTAATACGAAGAAGTAAACGAAAGTGAGTCGAAGCGCAGTAAAGTCGCATGTAAGAAGCGATTAGGGAGCAAGCTGAAAGAAAGCGACAATGTCAGCGCGGCGCAGCCACAGCCCAAGTCGATGAAAGAAAGAGAATGAGAAAGTCAACAACAGAATCTCAGGGCGCAAGAGGCCGAGGCCAACACATCTAGGATATCAAAACGCAATCAAACGAAGAGGATCGTCGAGGAGTCAGGACGTTGACCCTGTTTCAGAGTATGCAGGTTCCGAGTCTTAACAAATTTGAGAATTAGCTACACGCGGAAATTGTGGTTCCATCCATCTGAAACTCGGCGTTTATTAATAGCTTCAAGGGCCTCCGAGTCCCAATCGATGCGCATTTCTGTGTGAGCGTCTGCGGCGTGGACGGTGGAGGCGAGCCGCGAAACTACTACGCCTAGAGCCTCATACTTGGAGAAATATTGTAATAAGCTACCGCTCCTTGCGGAATTATTCATGCCTTGCATAGGGGGAAGTCTGATTCGAGATCATGGATACGTAGTTCGAGTGCAGTGACCTCAGTTGGGTACGGTGATTGGCAGACCTGATCGATAGCTGGCTCAGGCATCAGTATCACGTGCTATATTGTTTCCGCTCGAACATTCCAAATTCCGATCGGGCTCCGTCATAGATTACCGACGCTGTCAGACGCCGGACACCCTGGAAGCATACTGTCCCGCGACATCCCCTCTCACTCATCTGTCTTTCGTCATTTAAGCATTGCTCCAGCGCTCCTCGCTATCATGTCTTCCCAAGGTGAATTCATCCCGCTTAATTCTGTCTCAAGCTATAGCACGTGCTGACATATCTACAGACGGAACAGCTCCGCCAGCGGAGGTGTCAGTAACCCGAATGAGCCAATCTAATGCCCGCAGAATGCTCTAACATACGTCTTTTATTAATAGGATGTCGATTGCTTCTCCGATCAATCTGGTCCTCTTCTCCGTCTTCACACTCCTAGTGTACATGCAATTCCGTCCCAAAGCTGCCGCTACCCTCCCCAAGGCCCCTCCGCCTGTTGTATTCCGTACATTCACCCCCAAGACGTTGCTCGAGTTCAACGGCGAAAACGACAAGCCTGTTTACCTTGCCGTTCGTGGGCGCGTCTTTGATGTCTCGCCAGGAAGAAACTTTTATGGACCGGTATTTGGCAGCACCCGCGAAACATTCCACATTTATACCATAATGTGAATTACACGCAGCTAACGTGACCGGCTTGCAGGGTGGCCCATATGAGAACTTTGCCGGTCGAGACGCTTCCCGAGGTCTAGCTTTCCAGAGCTTTGATCGAGAAATGCTGACAGAGGATTTGTCGGCTCCATTGGATGATTTGAAGGACCTGAATGCGGAACAACTGGAGAACCTCCAAGGCTGGGAGGAGAGATTCTCGGAGAAATACCTTGTTGTTGGTAAACTAGTCGCTGAGGGAGATCCCGAAGCGCCTAAGTCCTGAATTGCTCAACAAGGATGAGGGTATCTGGCTGTCAGTATTGTGACGAAGGCATCTTGTGCATCGCGAGCAGGCCAGGGAAACATCGTGGAATTCACTGGGTAAAGGGACTTCTCGTCAAACTGAAAGTGTGCCTTCGACATGCTGGTTAAGTGGGCGGCTCTGATGCCAATTTGTGTTGGAAGACGAACTCTCATGATATACGAATCATTTACCAAGGACACACGTGTCTGGCTGTCTGAAGAGTCTAGGTGAGGGACCCTGAGGGGTTGGACAATCTCGGCATCTACTTCTTTGCTCCAATAGTTTCAAATGGTTTATCTGGAAGTTTCTAGGTTACTTAGTTGGAATCACAATCTCATTTCGAAAAATAAAGTACAGGTCATTGAGCGATATTTCGTGTACACATAGTAGAGGACGTTAACTCATGCGCTTCCACCTTTACAACTCAGATCGGATCTCTTCAGCTGTCTCTCCAGCCTTGTGCTTGAGCTTCTCCGCAGTCTCCTGTCCCTGTGCTCTACCACTGGCCGCTCCAATCTTTAGCTGATCCATTACCCACTGCACGGCCCCACTAAACTTGGCGTAAAGCGCTCCCTGGGGAGTTGAGGTACCGTATTTGAAGTAGTGGGCATTTCGTCGAGCAGCGGCGCGCAGCTCATTCAGCTGAGAACCCTGGTAAACTGGCACGCCGTAGGAATCGAGATACTGCTTCAGATCGGAGTGAGACCAGGTATCAAAGGTTGAGTCCTTGGCGCTTGCAGCAGCTTCCTTGATGTAGGAAATCGCAGACTCGAGCTGAGATCCACCGGCTTTCGTGGCCTTGTCGAAGGAGCTTTGTGCTTCTCTCACGAGCTCATCACGAGTGACTCCGGCACGGTTCGCGACCTTTGAGTTGATAGAAGATAGGTACTTCCTAGATTCGGATTAGGACTTATCAAATACAGGCCGGGGTTGGATATACTTCAAGTGTTCGACGTCCCAGGTGTCAAAGGTCCAGGCATTCCAGCCGGTAGCGGCCTTATGCTTGTTCAATCTCACCTGAGCAAGAAGCTCGTCCCGCTTTCCATTCTGAGGGACAGGAACGCCACGAGCATCAAGGAAAGCTTTCAGTCTTGAGTCAGACCAGGCTTCGATGGCAGTATCAAATGCTTCCTGGGCCTTGTAATGCGCGTTATCAGTGGCCTGAGCATATTCGTTACCAGCCCTGGATGTAGCAGCGCCGATATAGTCGGATGCGGTCGAGGAGGCAGAAGAGACTTGGTCAACAAGAGCAGCGCGGTGCTTGCGTGCCAAGGCTATGAGCTCGTTGCGCTTGGAACCTTGTGGAACGTGAATGTCATGCTCGTCCAAGAATTTCTTAAGATCGGAGTCTGACCAAGCGTTGAAGAGGGCTTCACTCAAGGTTTCTTGTGCTGCGTTGGCCGAGTGGACGACAGAAGCCGCAATGTTCTTCGCTTGTAAACTGGCCAGCCGGGTGTTACGACGGACAGCTGCGATCAGCCGATCCCGTGTAGTAGGCTGTGGAACAGGCCATCCGCGCTCATCAAGCCACGCTTTCAAATCAGACTCGCTCCACTGCTCGTACAGCCAGTTTCCGGGATAATGAGCGGCTTCGCCGAGTTTCTTTGCAATGGACTCGTAGTTTTCACGTGCTGCCTTGAGAAGAACGTCACGTCGGCGCGGCTGGGGAGCAGGGATGCCATGTCGGTCAAGGAAAGCCTTGAGCTGGGAGTCCGTCCATCTATTCCAGATTAGCAGGTTTCGATAATTGTCAAGTAGGAACCCTCACGTATCGAAAACCCATTCCTTGGTGTTTTCCCAGCGATCAGCAGCCTGGTCGGTGTACTGTCCAAGCGGCTTCTGTACCCTGGCGTCCCAGTTTGACTTTACGGCGTCTTCGAGATTCTTGCGATCCGCCGGGGAAGGATATGGGATATCTGAGTTGCACGTCAGCTAAATAAGGCTAATGGGGGAAGATGGAAGTAGTAGGAAGGGGAATAAGTACCATGATCGGAAAGCCAGCGCTCTAGCTCGGTCTCATGCCACTTGTTGTAGACTAGAAATATTAGATCACGAACATATATAGAGTCAACCCTCAAAACTCACTAGCTTTGCTAAACCAGTTAGACGCCCCAACCGCATCGGCGGTCGCGAGAGCGCACACCAGCCAAGAGGCTAAGTGTAGCTTCATCGTGAATTGTTGTGTTGAGATACGTTGTTCGAAAGTGGTCCTTCTTAGTTGTGTGTCGTGGTAAGATTGTTGAAAATTAGACCAAGGATAATTAAGCATGTTCCAGACACGACATTTTAAAGTGAAAAGAGCGTCTTAAACCAGGGTCCTGGGGGTTTCTCAAGGATGACCAGCGAGTGACGTATTGGACACACTTGCGGGTTCACAGCGTTTGGCGTCATAGATGGACGTGGCTTTACTGGTCCTGCCAAACATGGTGCAAGAACTTTGCCAGTGGTGTCATTGTTTCCGCTGGTTGGGCTGGACAAAGGTCAGCCATCGATCGCATGCCTAGCCACACTCGTGCCGACAATCTCTGAAGCTATCCAAGTACTCCGTATGTTGTCCTAGTCCTCTGGATCACTAGGGTCCAGTGACGCCATGGGATGTTGAATAAAGTTCTTGGCAAGCCAAAGAAGGCGGTACTACATGGCAGATATTAGTCTGCGGGCGGGCTCGCCTATCAGAGCTATCTCTTTCAGGCAATGCGGAGACACTGGTGCCCATGAGTCCCCGTCCCACCCCAGCTCTATCTCCAAACGAACTAGTAACTCTTATGATTACTCCTTATTATCTCATCTATCGCTTCTGGCAAGAATCTGGCTCTTCACCGGTGCCCTACGGACAAGCAAGAACTTTATTTCGAAAAAGCAAACGGCAAGTGAAAAGTCTTCAGCTTGAGGGAGACGATGTTATGATAACCGCAGGCTGGTAACTGCTCAAACTCAGCTTGCTTTCTCCATGATAGCTTATATAGGGCATTTCAGCGAACACGTCTCATCGCGACTTAAATAGGTTGATTCTGAAAATGGGTTCCTTAAGTCCACAGTGTGAACATTTGGTCTCTCAAGGCCTAATGAACTTTGTCTTATCTATGTGCGTGTTGCCGCTGCCTCCCTCTGCATCGTCACTAACCAAAGTCAGCCTGATTGTGCTTGGAATCGTGTTTTCCTATTTGCCTCAGTTGATCCGTATCATCAGGCTCAAAAGCTCATTCGGAATCTCACCGTATTTCGTTCTGTTAGGAGCCACGTCCGGTACGTTTGCTTTGGCAAACGTGGTATCTCAGCAGCAAAGCCTGCAAGATGTTGCATGCTGCAAGGATGTCAGCGGGCTGTCATGCCTTGCAGGGCTACTAGGCATCTTGCAGGTCGGAATGCAGTGGCTCAGCTTCTTTATGATGTACGTGTGATGTTCTGCGATCTGAGCATATGGGGCTGATTGTCTTCTTGCAGGCTTACTCTGTTCGTCTTGTTCTTCCCGCGAGGGACTTCTTCAGCCCTTCCGGAAACGTCCAAGGAAGAGCCTACCTACAGGACTGCTCTGGTTGTGGCCTGGATCTGTGTTGCCCATGCTCTTATCATGCTGGTCGTTACACTCGCCGTGGGCTTCAGACAGCCATCTTCGTTGCAGTCCTGGTCGAACTTTTGCGGTGTCACGGCAGCAATTCTCGCATCCATACAATACTTCCCTCAGATCTACACTACCCTTAGACTGCGCTGCGTAGGTAGTCTGAGCATACCAATGATGTGCATCCAGACCCCTGGAGCACTTGTTTGGGCGGGCAGTCTGGCAGCACGTCTAGGCCCCAAGGGCTGGAGCACTTGGGGCATTTTGATTGTCACGGCTTTCCTACAAGGCACGCTCCTCGTACTGTCAGTGTTCTTTGAATACCTTGGCCCCAGCAAGGGCCACGATCACGACTACGACAGTGCCAGCGTCGCAAATCGAACAGGAGCGGACAATGAAGGTCAGGACGAACGAGACGGCCCATATGAGGACACGCCTCTTCTTCAAGATAGCCGTTGATACGTGACATCGGACGCAGAATTGGTGGAAGTTCTATAGGCGACTGCCCGGATCTTGTGCGATGCATCAGCGCATTGGGATTTTTTTCCTCTCGATAGAAGATATCTGTAAATAAGATGTGCCTAAAGTGGAATCATTGGAACTGAATCGTGGGTTTACGTGTATTGGGAGAAGTATCAATCTTTTATCTCTAACATCTAGATACCACGCCGAAATTGGTAACCCTACAATATTTGTTCATCCAGGGATCGGACGTGGGCTGGAAGCCTCTGGTGGTGATCCGGCTTGCATCTTAGCATCTTTGGCGTAAGGAGTGAATCTAATTCGATTGTTCATCCCTTTAAATCATCATATTCATAAACTCTCCTGACTAGTCGCCTCCAACTTCTTTTCTAAACCTTCACAGGATGCGCGTTGGTATATCGTCTAAGCAGCGTTATAGATCAGGCGGAAGATGTCGTTGAAAACGAAGTAGCTTCCAGCACCGTCGGGCAGAAGCTGGAATGTCTGTGCGTAGTTCATGGGCTTTTGCTCCTCGTCAACCTAGAGTATGAGAGAAAAAGGCGAGAGTCAGTCAGTGCCATCGGATTTTTTCTTCTTCTCGACCAGACTTACCAGCAAAGCACCAGTGACAAGGACCAGGATACCACCCTGCTCGCTGGAGGGCTGGGCGTCCAGGGTCGAGACCTGATGCTGGACCTTTTGGAAAGGCAGTCCCTATTCTCCATCGTCAAGATATCTCCGCCAATATTGTGCCGTTAAGTTGGAGAGATGAATCTCGGCCAACGGCGCATGAGTATTTATTTATGAGATACTTACACCTAGCTTCTCCATGATCTGGCCGACACCTTGGACTGACGATGTCTCGAATGTGAGCATAGAGGTATCGCGCTGTTTGTTGAAATGGAAAGACAGGTTAGCTCTTCTCTCTCCATATGCTGTTAGTCCTGGATTGCAAAGGGGTGGAACGCACGTAGAGGCCCGCGAGGCCGCCGCGGTTGGCATCGAAGGTTTGGTAGTAGAAGTTGACAAATTGTTCTGTCCACAGATGATCGGGTAAGTACTCTGCCACTAGCTCCGTCACGTTCCACGCATCTGGTTGCCTTCGCAGAAGACCAGAAAGCGGGGGGGGGGTTGTTCAGTCGCGTCGGCGATGAAGGAGGGAGTCACGTACGAGCGATGTTCGCAAAGTCTAGATTGTCAGGCAGAATTATTAGCCAGTTATTCTTAGGAAGCAGATCGAATGATGCGATCGTGATTGCTGTTGTGCTGGAAAGGGCACATTTCTGATCGCAAAGAGGGGCAAACAAAACATTGAGGGGATGCGACAAGTGAGGAAAAACCAAGGCACTTACCGGCCATTTTAACGGATTGTATGTTTTTTGAGTTGAGTACTCAGATGAGGAAAGCAGGAAGTGGGATGGTTTCTTAAAAGCAACAGAGATGGAAGCGAGAAGCAAGAGATCAAGTGTTGATTGCCCGAACAACAGCCTAAAGAGATGCGTGCAGGGAGACTGAGGATTTCCCGAGATATTGTGGGGCCCCTCTGAGTGTGGCCTTAAGGCATCAAACTCTAGAAGCCTCCATTGAAGTACAGTGTTCGGGATAATACCATAATCCGTAGTTATACCATCAGATATCGCTTAAGTTGTGCATTAGTCAATTCTGTACTCTATCGATCTGAGTCAGAGTCTGCAAACATATCCTCCGCTCGCGGCCGCGGCTTGCGAGCATGCACGGCTAGGGTCTCTGGTGGGTTCTCAGTCGGCGGCTCTTCAGATTTGTTTTCCTGTTCCAATGTTTTGCCACTCTCTTCTTCATCTCCTTCCAATCCAGAGAATTCTAAATCGCTGTCTTCCATCGGCTCACCGTCGATATCGCTTATAGACACGCCATCCAGCTCCATATAACCCACATCCTGGTCGATGTCCATTGGTGTCGGTTTCGTTTCGGGGGCGCGGCTTGGATCAAATCGGGCAGCCGATGGGTCTTCATCCACAGCCTTCCAGCGGCTTTTGTTCTTAGAAAATGCAGCCGCAGCTGCCTGATCGGCCGCAGCCTTCTCCTTCTCCTCTCGCAACTCCTCCTCCGTAAGTGGCGGCTTTTCAAACACTTGAAAGAGATGCTCCTGGCTCGATTGAGGGAAGACACACCATCCCTCCCATAGGTGTAGGAGGGAGCCAACACTGCGTTTCCATTTCTCTGCCCTCAGCCGGCCCCAGTTGAGCTCCTTTTCGAGTCGTCCGAGATGTTCGAATACTTGCTGCGCTTTTAAAGCTGACTCAAACAGCTGCCTGTACCGCCAGGCATGGCGCACTCCGCTAGTGGCGGATGAAGAGAGGATATCAGACACCAAGTATAGGCCAACTAGCTTTGCCGAGGACGTATCCAACTTTTCCTTTCCCCCCTCATCCGTTCGAGCCGCAATAGAATCATCGCCGGTCTGTTCTTTGCGGGCAAGTCCCTTTTCCAATTCACGGTCAGGGTTTGCCCCGGTGTAAGCGTAGGGCTCAATGATGTTAGACACAATCATATCTACCACTTCATCGGCCCCTGCCCCTGCATGCTTGATGGCGAATGCAGTTACCCGTGCCACATCCCCCTTGCGTAACTTTGCATGCGTTGTCGGGAGCCTGGCAAGTAAATGAGCCAGTTTCGCCTTCTTCAATGGATTTAAATGGCCTAATCCTTCATTGCCAGCGCTGGTTGCGTCGGTTGAAGGCGCTCCTGCGTTGTGCCGCCGCTCATCCTCCCCATCAGACATGTCCTCGTCCGACGAATCATAGTCCTCGTCAGACACAATTTCGTCTAAACGAGTAGTATATTCGAATGCAAGGCTTGCTTCCGGCGGAGCCCAGTTTGCACCGCCTTCAAAGACAGGCGTGGAATTCGGTAGTCTCCCTCGTTGTGATCCTTTGGGACGTCCATTTGTGATTATATCCCAGAGCTTCCATCGATAGTAGACACCACCAGGGCTTCTTGCATCCCACAACCACGCCCACTTCTCCTCTCTTTGCACTTCCTGTCGAGTCATAAGAAGCGCCTCAAACTCTGGTCCAAAATTGAGTAGATTTTCCAAAGTCTTGTGTACCAACTTCAATTGTTTCAAGTCAGATGGTGCTTTCACTTCCACTAGTGTCGTAGGACTGTTGCTGTTGTAGGCCGTCCCGTAAGAGCTCGGAGGAGCAAAACCACCTCGATGCAAGCCAGGGGGCGGAGCACGGTTTAGTCGGCCCCCAAGCTCCGGTACGATTGACCTTGCGCCAAATGGGAGAGGGCCTGTAGACGAGGGGCCGACTGGCAAAGTTGAACCTATCGCAGCGGAGGACAAATGCCTTGAAATAGACAAATAGTACCCCCACCCTAGGTACCGGCCCTGAAGAGCACTGACTGAGCTATCGATATCCGAGGCAGCGGACTCACTGGCGAGGGTCACAATGGCCGATACAGACTTTCTATCCGTGGCGGTTTGGCTTGACGGCCGTAGGAATTTGACATTGTCCACAGCAAGCACTTTGGGTATCAATGACTTGACCACGAATTGAGATGTCCCAGGCGGGAGAGAAGCAAGATATAATGTCGGTTTAGCCGCGGCCCTCTCAGCTTCTTTAGTATCGACTGCTCCCTGATCGTCATCATCTGTTGCGCGAAATGCGGATGCCGTGCTTGAGCCAATTGTAGAATCGTCAAACCCTAGCGTCCCTCGATTATGATCCCGGTTTCGATTAAACGGTGGAAGTCCGTCGTAGTTTCGTTTGCGAGACACCGAGGGGGGAGCTGGCCCTAGAGTCCCAGGACCGCTCACGCGCGGCCCAGAGCTCGTGAAATGCCGCTTCGCAGGGCCTCCTCCAAAGCCAATGTTCCTGTTCCCGGGTCTGTTCTGTGGTCCATCAAAACCTGGGCGCTCTGCGGGCGGTGCATCGTCTTCAAATGACTTGACAAAGTCCTCGTAAACCGCGGCGGTCTCGGCGCGTTCGCGGGCGCGTTTGGCTTCGGCTTCGGCTTTCTGGCGTTCGAATAGCGACTTCTTGGGGGGTGCAGACAGTTTCGATGAGAGGTCTGGGAACGCTTTGGACTTCTCATCCGCCATTTCAGCAAGCCCGTAGGCGCAGCGAGCCGCTTGTCTGAGAAGCTCCAAAATGCTAATGAAGTAGGGTTGCTGCTTGGCTTGTTGAGAGCTGTCGAAGGCTGGTTGGCGGGGGCAGGTAATCTATTGGGGCCTCAGGCAGCAGTCGGAGATCATGTGCCCCAATGCACCATTCATGGACAACCTCCTTGCCTTCAACCATTTTTGTATTGCTTGGAATTACAGAGTATCTCACAATAATAAAGACTCTAAGGCCCATGGCTTCTTCTCAGATACAGGCTCTACTCCGCTTTCTTTCCCAGGATGCTAAAGTACCCCTGGCGACAGCAATGGGCAAAGTCGCTGAGCTGATAAAGGCAGATCTCAGCACGTATGATGACCGGACCTTCAACAAACTCATACCTGCTAGAGGCTAATACTGATACAGCCCGGAGAGTATATCCAAAGGAGGGCGACAACCATTACAAGATATATTTAAAGATGACAAGCTTGCCAAACAAGTACTAAACGCTTCGAAGAGGGCATCCAAAAAGCGCGCAGCCCCTGCAGAAGCCACTACCCCCTCCCACAAGAGATCGAAAGCCTCGGCTCCAGTGGATACTGCCACCCCTTTCGCAATTGAACGCGCACTGGCTCTCCCGGTGTCAAATGCGACAGAAGAAGAGCTTTCCACTATTGTTCTTTTCACAAACAGAGCACCTCTAGTACTTGCCTTTGCTGTTTGTGTTTTAAGGTACACAATGCCTGAGCAGCCGATTTCTAGCAGACTGAGTCTCGCCCAGGCTGTCGTCAGCGCCAATAGCCGCTCAAAGGCTTTCAGTTTGGGTCTCGAAATTGAGCAAGCCCTTGAGGAGGAAGCCTGGGGAGAAGGGCAGCCTACTGTCTCGGTTTTGGGGCGCACTATAAAGGTGCTGAAGAGGTGGGACTACAACCCTCGTGAGGGTCAGTCCGCACAAGACTTTCTCCCTGAAGAGGGCACAATCGATGGAATACTAGGGGGGCTTCCTCCAGATCACTCAGAACCTGCGCCACCGATTTGGGGGATTGATGTCCAAGCAACCAAGCGCGTACATGGTTCACAGACCAAAGAGAGGCAAGAAACATCATTGCCAATACATACGCCAGAATCTGCACGCTCCTATCTAGTCAAATCCTTCATAAACGCCTCCAGCGAAACCACGAAGCAATCAAAGCGATCGAAGAGAAGAGATCACATTGAGATTGAAGCAGAAAAGGAAGCATGCGTCGGTCATCTTCTGCGCGCCATTGATTTGGTGTGCCGGTCATGGGCTTCCATCTTGAGCAAAGACGATTTAGACCGACGCGCATGGGCTTGGTATGTACACGTTAGGCCTTCCATCAAAAATGGAGTTGAAGGTTGGGGAGAGAAAGGAGCTGTGAAGCTAGCACAGATTCTAGCCCTCAAGAGGCAATAAAACCCGGCAGCTTAGACTTGCAAAGGACTGCGTATGCACAAACTGCCCCTCTGATGCGCCCATCGGCCACCGATTACGAAGGCAACGACTGCTTCATCAGTGTTGGCTAGTTCTTCATATGGACTACAGACATCAACCGGGTAAATTTCTGGCTAGATTCAGCACAAAACACGAGCAAGATGTTGAAAAATCCCCTCTATACCAGGGGCTTGCGAACCAGCTACACAAGTGTGCACGAAAGTAGGCCCCTGGCCTGCTCTACGCCGACCAACCAAGGCAAGCGTTTTTTATTTCAGCTTAGGTTCAACCCGCTCCGGATGATATCTCTCTCGATCAGTGTTCCAGGCCAGAAAGGGTCCAACGTATGACAGGCTACAGAATACTGGAAAACTCAACGTATGACAGGCTCCAGAATACTGGAGGACTCAACCGTTGAGTGCGACCTATGCTTGGAGGATGGCCTAGGTGAGATCCGCTAGGTCTCACCAACATTAACAGCGGCTTTGAGTTTGTGTTTCGATAAATCGAGATTGAGGATTTGATAAAGGCCAGGACTCAGTGGCTTGCTGAGGATATGCTTCCACACGATGGGGTGACTGCTCAAATCGCACCGTGTGCCTTGTGATTTTATGACGATGATGATGGATTTCTGGCATGCGGAGAGGCTTTTTGAGTTTATCTGCCACGGTTCCAAGCAGGCTTGGAGCAGCAGGGAGAGACGGATATCTGCCCCATAGTCAGCTTGCTTTGGCCTAACCACATTGCCCGCTGCGAACCTGTGTTGAAAGAAAGAAGGCTTCCCCTTGGGAGACCTGGTTATTCATAGAGTTTGGATGCTTATTCACCATAATCACAGTTTGTTATTCTGGATAATAGACTTGGTTTCTAGCCTCTAAGATGCCAAGGACTAGCAAGAAGAAATCGGGCAGCTCGAGTGACAAAAGTCGACGAGTAACAGATTTCCGGGGTCACTCTGATGATAGCGTGATAGGCTTTCTTAGACCGCTAAGGAAGCGACTTCCAGGTTATAACTCTTCAAGTAACCGTTGAGCATGCCTACCGAGGATGCGTCGAAAGATGAGAGGGAGAGAGAGATCATCACCCTGAGGCGCAGCAATAGCAACAATTCATCACTTGTCCGGAGGGCGACGGCGGGAAAATTGGGGGGCCTCCACTTGTAAGGGGAAGCAATAGTTACCAGCAATACTGTCAGTTTTTGACCATACAGGCATATATTGAGATACGGAGGAGAAACGTCTGAAGAATGAAGTTGAAAGAAATGCCAGGATAATTATTGTTTTCACCACCCAGGTGGGTTGGCTGAGATTATGATCGTGGATTTATTTCCTCAGCCAAGGCTGGAAATAGACTAGTCCCGAATGGGAAGACTTCCTTCCTCAGGCCCTCAACCTCCCTCTGCTCAACCTCTCTTCTCTCTCCCATTCAACCTGCCCTTCATCCATCACTGCCCTTCAACCAACCCAGAATCCCAGAGCGGCTACCTCTTCGATATTTCGCTCCTATCTACTCATTCACTTCCTTCATTTCCTGCTTAGTCGCCTGGGCCCTCGTCCCCTTCGTTCTTTCGCCCTCCAGCCCCTCCGCGTCCGTTCCAATTCGCTCCTTCGCCTTCTATTCGCAGGCTAATCACCCGTCAAACTACGCCACGGACCGACTCTATCCTTTGACAAGATTGACCGAAGAGATTCGAGAGCCCGTCGGGGCTGAGTAACGCCATGTCAGGGCGTCTATCATCCGATCAGTCTCGCTCCTTATCGCGGTCGTCTCAGTCTCGATCAGGTCTGGCTCACGACCCTGATTCAATGCGGCACCCCTCCACGCCTGGTCGATCTTCAAACCCCAATGTATTCTCGGACGAATACTCACTAGAGCCTTTGGACTCGGAACAATCGACCCTTACCCCCCGAAGCCTGTCTTTCTCGTCCAATGCCTCATCCCACACCCTTCGCTCCTCCCTCCCTCACCACCAGAAACAAACACCTGTGAACGAAGATGACCTACTAGAGAATCCATTTCGAGACGAGGCCCGAGTTTCTTTTGACGATGAATCCCCTCACCGATCCAGTCTACCCCAAAAGGGGTTTGAACTATCATACCGCAACTCCATCACGTCCAATTCCTCCGCTCCCTCGACAGCGCAACGCAGTCAAAGCACATCATCACGCTTCTCAATCCCACCTCGTGCCCTCAGTCCTTACACGGGTGCCACTGGACCAAGCCACCCATACGCGCTGTATCCGCAGCTCGGCGTCAGTCGCTCAGACAGCGTCGCTACTACATCAACCATCCGTCCTGTGGACGGACCTCTAATTGAGTCAAGCGGTCCACAGCATCCGTACGCGATGTATTCTCAAAACGTTGTAGAGGAAGATTTGGAGGACTCCTCTATACCCCTCGGATTTCCAGGTCACGGTCAAGAATCATATCAACGACCACCTAACCGTGCCGCCGATGACGTAGGCGACCTAATCGGACCTGACGGCTATACTGAGCAGCTTCCACCTTATTCTCGTTATCCAGAAGGCGCTTCACCCAAATTAGAAGCCTCAGTTGATGGACTACCGGAAGCCGCCGTCATCTTGGACCAGCCC
The DNA here is from genome assembly GCF_044049435.1 of Aspergillus pseudodeflectus. Lineage (NCBI taxonomy): Eukaryota > Fungi > Ascomycota > Eurotiomycetes > Eurotiales > Aspergillaceae > Aspergillus > Aspergillus pseudodeflectus. The sequence goes on along the minus strand of NW_027263778.1, from coordinate 981,015 downwards.
AACAGCAATAACGAACGAGACCTTGCCGCGTCGGAAACCTCTTCAAGGACGTTAGTGGCGAGTAGTCAGCCGGACAGTCGCGCAAATAGACCACCAGATGAACCACCCGTGACGGGTGTCATGGCGTTTGAAGAGAAGTTGAAGAGACGGGGTAAGAAGCGCGTTTGCTGTGGCCTTCCGGTGTGGACTTTAGTCTTGATTTCTGTTGTCATGATCGTTGGAGGCAGCATTGGAGGTGCAATTGGCGGTATATTGGGTGCAAAGAAAGCCGCCGAGGCAAGTGCTGAAGACGACGTACCAACGACCACAACTATCACGGTCCCTCCTCGAACGGATGCAACTCCATTCTCTGGAACTCCGTATAATGTTCCGCCAATCCCAACAGGTCAGTGGACTATTCCGGCAGTGCCGAAAAACCAGTCCAAGTTCTGTATCCTCGATCAGGATCAAACCCCGACGTGGGGTTGTCTCAACCAGGGGTCTATTCCGATTACTATCGAAGGCGACGGGAAAGAGAAGAAGATCGATTTTGGTAGTAACCAATTACCAAAGACTTTGACCTATGGCGCTCAGGCGCCTTTCTTCACTCATCCCACAATGGAACTGAGCCTCGCGATGGATTCGAGTGACCTCAGTCTTGGACCCGCTTTATCCTTTTTCACTTTTTTTGATAAACTGATCGTGGTACCGGAAGATACACTCTCGTCGTCTGATATTTCGAGCCGGAGTGTACCGGAAGAACAGATCACCAATCCCCATAGCAAGCGGGCGAGCGATGTGGGAGATCGGCCATGGTTTTGCTGGTGGAATAGTACTGTCATGGAGTTTTTCCTTTACATCAATCAGACAACAAAGGTCACGCGGTATGATACATCGAGTTCGCTAGTTGACTCAAGCTCAACCACCACCACCGACGACGATGATGACAACAAAGCTCTCACAACCGATTCGCTCTCCAAACGTGGTAATGACACGCCAGATTATTATCCCCGCCGGATCAAGATGGAGGAAAAGCGAGATTATGCCCAAGCTCAAGCACCATATTGCCAACAGATGCAGGTGATGGATGACGGCTCGATCAAAGCGGTATCTCCCGCAACAATCGGAATAAGCGTGAATGAGCCAACACCGGCAACGACAGTTACGGGCACTGGAAGCGCCACTGAGACCTACACGGCAATGGCACAATACCAGAGCATATGCTACTGTGTTTCATTGACCGATTAGCTTCTTTTGGAGTAACTAGGTTACGGTTTTGATGATTCCAACATGACAATATGGTGATATCGGCGTTATAAAGGTGGTTTATGGTGTGCTTCTACATAAGCGTGGCCTGCATTGTTTCTGAATGGCGTCTTGGGACTTTTGGTTCTTCGATTGAGGATGGCATATTTTCGTCTGTTCAACTACCCCATATGTTCTGATTATATTATCTTGATGATATCACTTGGTTACTCTCGTTTTGCGTGGCACCGATCAAGTACTATGGTTTTTGTGTTATCTGCTCTAGTTGCGTCGGGGCTCCCTTAGTGCGTTTGAGTTGCAAACAGATACAGTCGTCGTCCGTCAAAGCTTTAAGAAAAGTCCGACACTCGACATAATACATCACCAAAGTTTCGCCACATTTTACTAGTACCACTCCGTAGTTGTACATACACTTAGATTCACACCATCGACTCGAGGTTATGTGTTTACGCTCAAATACCTCCATTGATTGACAGCTCATTCGAGGTTGAGCTTCGGTCGGGTCGCACCCAGGCCCAGTCGAAACGATGACGGAGGGCAACGTCATACTCTCGCCTTCAGTCCGAGTATAAGAGAGCTCCGTAGTACAGCATAATAATAAGCAGATACAATTCCACACAACATTATAGACCTTTGAATTATGACATCGGTCAATATGGCATCAATTATTCGAACCGGTCGCCTGATCAGACTCATCACTACCCCAGTCCGTTCATCGATCAATCAAGGACAAGGACGACGGCTTTACGGCCAGAGCTCCTACGGCGATGGCGAAGTCAAGTCCGAAGATAGTCGGAACGAACCTACTCGAGACCTTGAGCATCCAGGTAACGTCTGCCTGGCACCCACCCAGGCAAGGGCGAGTTGTTTGGAGTACAGAGGACTAACCTACGTATACAGGAGCACCACCCCCCGACGTCGGACAAGGGTACGCCCAATCCAAGACTTCTCATCCCACGCCAAAGGCAGGCACCGGGGAAATAGAAGAAGATATTTCCACAAAGCCTTCCAACAAGGCTAATCCAACCATCACGGATGGCCGCCAGTCAGTCAATGTTGATGGCGACGGCAATACTAAGCCGGATGTGCCCGAGGACGTTAAGCAACACAATGAAGAAATTGACCGACGCCATGATAAACCATACAACCGCATTAAGGATGAAGGGAAGGTGGGAAAGGGTTTCTGGAAGCTGGATGGCGGGGGTGCTGGGGACTGATTCTCATGTCATATAAACGGAGTAGCAGTAGAGGGTACGCTGTTGCTGTAATTCAATCGCATATTGTCAGTTTGAGAGTCAATCAGATCTAGTCGCTCTCGAAAACGGTGTCAAGATGATGTCTTCGAAAGAATATTGTACGCCAGGATAATTGAGATGATTGATAGATCGTGATGTTTACCCTGAGTACTCCGTACTCCGGATCTATGGCCCGCGAAAATGCGATCGGGCCAGATTTAGTGTATGTGGGCTCACTGCGCGACCGCTTTCAAGATCCTGAGCACTGAGCAGCATCCCCGATTTAACGAGCTCTCAATCAACTCTCGTCCCACGATTCCAGCGTGCTCTTCTATTGCTTCAATCTCATCTGAAGCTACCGGCACACATAAAAATGGCTCCCAAGGGCAATAAATACTCTGTGATCCTCCCAACCTACAATGAGCGGAAGAACCTCCCTATCATATGCTGGCTCCTAGAGCGGACCTTTCGAGAGAAGTGAGCACTCCTCCCTACAGAATCGAATCGGGACTAATCAAATTTCGCTCTCAGCAACCTAAACTGGGAAGTCATCATCGTCGACGATGGCTCCCCCGACGGAACCCTCGAAGTCGCCCAACAGCTCCAGAAAGTTTGGGGCGCCGACCACATTGTCCTCAAGCCCCGAGCTGGGAAACTCGGACTGGGAACCGCATACATCCACGGCCTGCAATTCGTCAGCGGCAACTACGTGATAATCATGGATGCTGATTTCAGCCACCACCCCAAGTTCATCCCCGAGATGATCCGCATTCAAAAGGAGACAGATGCCGATATTGTCACGGGCACGCGCTACGCCAGCCGCGACAACATCAAGGGAGGCGTGTACGGGTGGGATCTATTCCGGAAATTCACGTCGCGCACGGCGAACCTGATTGCGGACGTTATGCTCATGCCGGGCGTGAGTGACCTGACGGGGAGCTTCCGGTTGTACAAGAAAAGCGTGTTGGAGAAGGTGATTCACAGTACACAGAGTAAGGGGTACAGCTTCCAGATGGAGATGATGGTTCGCGCGAAGGCCATGGGATTCAAGGTTGCAGAGTGCCCGATTACATTTGTTGATCGGTTGTACGGAGAGAGCAAGCTGGGCGGCCATGAGATTGTCGAGTATCTCAAGGGTGTTTTGACCCTTTGGCTCAAGGTTTGACGTTATCCAAATTGCCCTCAATTCTTTTTTTCTCTTCCGACCTATATCTGTCTGTGTGATGACCACCGCATCTCTTTTCTTATGTGCTGTATACTATTAATGCTTCGAGCTCACTACATACGTCTCATAACTCATAATAAGTCCCTGTTGCTTCATAGGTTTCTATCGGCTATCTTAGGAGCTGCAGGTTCAAACTCGGTTCAGATAGTTGAGGAGGCGCTCAATCAACCACGCCTGTCCCTCACCTCGAACATTATGACTTGCGCCAGGAATGACTCCACTGGCTTCATCATCCCACTTCTTCTCTCCAGCATTTGTGGCGCGTTTCCACCGTGCCAGCAATGCCTCCTTATCAACTCCTTCTGGCGCATACTCATCGCTCCCAGAGTACAGCGCCACCAGCGTTCCCTGTAGCAGCTTTCTCTCCGCGACCCGCCCAAACGTCTGGTCAAGGCGCTGATCCGTCAGATCCGTACTAAACAGATCATCTTCTGCTGGTTTTTCTGGACTTTCAGGGCTCGCAAGACTCCAAAACCTCCTGGCATTCACCGGTGTATCTGGAGGCAACCCAACCAACCCAGTTAGCTCAATTGGACAAATCGACCGAGCAGGCTTGCTGCGCGCAAACTCCACGAGTTTCTCATACGCCTCGCGTCCCTCCAAATTACCCTGTACAGATGGAAGCATTGCCTGACGATCCGAAACAGGCGCCTGCATGATTGCCCCGTCTACAGCCGGCCTAACAAGCCCTTGCACCCTGTCAACATCCGGGTTAAACGGGAGTGGATTCGGCGAATGCAGGTAATGCAAAACGTCCTGGCTTCCCGTGGAATGACCCATTATGACCACTTTGTTAGCGGTGCTAGAGATAAAGCTTTGCTTCAGTTTACGGACGTAGTCGACGCATTGTCCGATTTCTTCGACATCCTGGTCAAGACTACCTATTCCCCAACCACCGTAGGAGGAGGAAAGGAGGAGGTGAAAGAGGGACCATTCCGTGGGCTCTACAGCCTTTGCAATCTCTTGGACATACGGCACTGTGTAGAGCCCGTCTGTGAGGCCGCCAATGAAGAGAATACTATGGGGTTTGGGAGCTGTGTGTGGCTGGCCAAACTCGAAGGCTGTCAAGCGGGGTGCCTGGAATTGTTAATACTTGGCTAGTGGCCAGTGATGGGAGGCCGGGGACTGCACGCACATAATGGTGTAGAGTTCCAGGATAAGAGGTGGTCATGCTGATATTCGAGATGATGCCTAGTAGGTTCAGGTTGTGCCTTGAAAAGCTGAAGATTGGAATCTCTCAAGTCGGCGGGGTAGAATGAAGCAGTTAACTGTTCTAATTACGCCCCACTGTAGAACAACATCGTCGCCCGAAAACTCGGTTCGCGCTGGCATACAGTAAATAGCCCCGGTATATATCATCCAACTAGGTTGGGAATCTCAAAGGGTCTTCGTCAATTGCAGACGATTCATAAATCGAAGCTGGGTGAGAAAAAAAGGTCAAGAATAAATACGTAGTTTCATTGGGAGATACTGTCACAGAGGGTAAAATTCACGCCAAGTTCAGCTAGTCCGAGATAGTATAGTAGCTACTCCGTACTTCTGAACCTTGAACCAGTCCATGCTTTCCTCCTGGGAATTCTTCTTCATCTTCTTTCCACCTCCTCTTCGGACCCAAATATCTCTTCATGCAGTGTTCTGTCACGGCTGATCTGGATATCTTTGATTGAATTATATGGCTTTACTTGCTTGAGCGATCAAAAGTAATGCGCTCTTCAACCGTCAACTGTTTACCGGCATGAGAAGCCCAAGGACTTTGATCCACACTTCCTTGCTGCTAAGGCTATAGCATGCCATCAACTCGTAGATCTGGGCGCCTCTCCGGTGTCCGGAAATCCTACACGCTGGATCCTGGCGTTGATGAGGAATTGGAGTCAAAATTCTTCGATGAATCAAACAAACTCCCACGAAACAAGGGCAAACAGCCTGTCCATGACGAATCCTCCGATGAGGAATTCCAGGTAGGCCCCCTGGAAGAAGAGGAGGCGGAGGATGACCTTGAAGACGACGATTCTCAAGATGAGGATGCCGGAGCTGGCGACGACGCTGGGGATGAGGATGCAACGAAAGGTAGTCGCCGCCAACCAAAAACGCCCAAAACACCGCAGTCTAAATCCGTCAAGAAGCGGCCACCTACTACCACCGGTGTCCTCACTGGTGAAGAGACCCATTCTCGAGGAATTTGGAATCCATTTGAGCATGTTGGCAAATCCGTTCATCTGCAGGCGACGTTTGGCCTTGATGAAAGGGATATTCTAGCCGCCCTATATGCGCGAGATCGGTGGACTCGGGGATTCGATTCTACTTTTCCGGCTCGAATATCCCTAGATGAGGCGCAGACTCTGCGAGATTATAAATACGGTTCGACGTTTGGTGTTGAGCCTGAAGACCTGGACAGGGAGAGTACCCGCGGCTGGGACTGGTACTACGGCGATGGTACTAGAGAACGGTTAAGAACGCGGCAGCAAATTGAACCGATTACCGAGATGGAGGCTCGTCAGTCCTTCATGCCGAGGCCCAAGGAGGGCAAGCATACCGTCTTAGTCGGGCCCGCAAACAAACAAATGGCTTTTACTCTCGATCAATATGATGTTATCAACCTGGGAGATGCATGGGGAGAGGCAAAAGATGGGCGGACTACTGATGCGGCAGGCTCCAAACAACCCAAGAAAAAGCGTCAAGGTTGGATCATCAATGTCGGCCAGCGCGTGCAGGCCGTTGCGTGGGCACCTAACCAAAGCGGTCTCACCCAGTATTTGGCCGTAACCGCTCCGATTTCAAGTGAGCAAAAGGACGATTATCCAGATCCTCTGAAAGATTACGCAGCTCCAGCATTTCGGCCGTCAGCTCCTTATCCGTGTGCTCTACAGCTCTGGGCTTTCAAAGCCGATAAAGGGGGCGGCATCACAAAATCTATCGATATGAGCTCCATACCCAAGTTACGGTTAGTTCTCGGTACCTGCTGGGGTGATTTGAGGCGAATTGCATGGTGCCCTATTCGCCGAGCGCCTCGGGACGAAGATGACGAAGACGTTGATAAAACCATTGGGCTCCTTGCTGGCGTATATGGCGATGGCTATGTCAGGGTCATTGATGTGAAAATCAGCAGAGACCCCAACAGGACTGGTTTCCGTGAGTTCTTCTTTTTTTATGCACTTTTCTGATAACACCATGCTTACCCTTTGAAACAAGACCGAGTTGATGTCCCTCTGTTCGAAGCGAAACCTCCTTCAACAGTATGTACATGTGTGACCTGGCTGTCTTCCAGCGACATAGCTGTTGGCTGTGCCAATGGATTCGTCGCTGTTTGGAACATTGTACCGCCATCTGTACAACGTCAGACCGACCCAGCAAAAAGCCCGTTACCTTATTTTTACCATCCAGTTCACTCGACCTATGTGCTAAACATCGCATCTGCCTACCCAACCTATCCCCATCTGGTGGCGACAACCTCTATGGATGGAGAGACACGATTGACTTCGCTGGCTGATCATGAGAAAGACGTGGTCGATGCCATGCGCATGAGGGTGGGATCACCCCATTTGACATACTCGCCCTGGCTTCAGTCCTTTATCTCTAGTGACGAAAATGACTTTGTACGTCTACTAACCATCCGACGTTTCTTTACCACAATGGCAGCTGCTCGGTTGCCGAGCACCGTCTCAGCCTTGGCGTCAAGCAGCTTCTGGCATCCAAGCGCGCTTATTGGTTGTACGGGAGGATCAGTGCTGGCGACGAATCCTCTACGAAGAGTACTCCATTCTAAGGAGAAGCAGTGGCAACAGACCTGGTTCTCACACACTTGGGCTCGAGGCGAGGATGTCAGAGGCTCTGGGACTAGCCGGTTCTACGACGGGTTTCGTGCTGAGAGCATCAGTCTGTTGCGCAACATGATGGGCGACCGTAAGATGATCAACGGAACTATGGTGATCACCATCCACGAAGAGGAGACCCACGTTACGGCCTTGTCATGGAATCCGAATCAATCATGCGCGGGCTGGGCGAGTGCTGGGCTGGGATGCGGCCTCGTTCGAATTGAAGATCTGGCAATGTGACTTGTCTTTTAGGAACAAAGCCATATCTCGTCATTTCCCCTTCGGTGTGACGGTCAGGGGTTAGGAGTCAGAAGTCAGAAGAGGCCATGTCCATGATCGCTAGATAACTTACGTACGCTCTGCCTGCCCTGCATATGTGTTCAGCACCTCGCCGGCCATACCAAGAAACGTTCAATGATCCTGCATCTTACCGTGACATCCGAATAACTTCGGCTGCGAGCTTACACTAGAAAATCACATATGCATTCCCACCTAACATCAGACTCCATCGAACCAGCATAATATCTTCGATGTTTAGCTTGGCGCACTGTCCAGAGTATGCCTACGGAGTACACTTGGGGGAAGAATAGACTTGCATCATCAGGAATGCAAGCCTGCATGTGTTGGGATGATCGGGCTGCAGCGGTATTGCGCGTCCAGTAGAAAGATCCAGGCAGAAGACTGAAACTAAGAATAGATATCGTGGTCTTTTTCAACTTCGCGTCGTGTCTTTTTTTTTTTTCCCTGCCTGATGAGTGGTCGTTGCCGCCACAATATCAGAAAAGACACAGCCACAGCAGGCCATCCACATTGCATATCCTTTGCTCAGAAATACAGATTGATAAATTGAGGAGAGAATGAAACCAAAAGGCTCAAAAACTGTATTCATAGATCTGCCTTCAATTACAACATAATCATGAAAGGATTGCGTAGATGCAAATGATCCCTGAAAAGACCGTGGCTGGTCATAGCGTTGTTTTGGCTCAGATTGTCCCAGCCTCCTGTATACTCGGCCGTCGCTGTCAGCCAGAACGTTATGGACGCGCCAGCTGCCATTATGCTTGAAAGTGATGGGCCTAAGCTGCAGATCATTATGCAAGACCTGCTCCACGATTTTCTTTCCCTCTGGCTTTTCCAGCCCTTGTGACAGACCTGCTCTGGGTTCATAAACGGTCCTTCCTCTCGACTAACCATCGACTCTCCTAACTATCATGCCTCGTGAATCGTCTCTTCATAACTAGATCTATCTCTCTGGCTTTATCAGCTCTTATTCTTATTCTTGCTCACGACCCTTTTCTGCACTTATTACCTTTGCGCAACTCGCTTACATCCAACCGTCACCACTCAACAACATGCATACCTCGGCACTCGTCTGTTTCGCTATCGCTCTCACAGCTCACGCTATTCCTTTGACTCAGCCCATCTCGAACTCTACAGTTCAGCGCAGAAGCTCAGATTATGCTGTTGTCAACGTCGGAGGGGACCCAAGCCCCCCCCAGCCTCCAGTTCAAGAGACGGTCATCGAAACCGTAACTGCTCCAGGAGCACCTCAGCAAACCGTGACAGTGACTCAAACTTCATCTCTGACGTCTTCCTCGACGGCACTATGGGAAACGAGTGCGTACGGCGGCAGCTCCTCGGTTATCCCAACTCCCACTCCAACCCCGTCTTCTATTGCAGTTCCTGCCCCTGGTCCTGAAGACGAGACTATCCCCCGCGGCTTCACTGCCATGGACAGACTCGCGCGTGCTCTCGGAAAGACTATTGACACCCGCCTCAAGGCTCGTGATATGAAGCCTACTGCTCAGCTTAGCCCTGGTTTGAACGGCACCGCACAGGCGCCTCATGCCCCTCGTGGTTTCAACACCACTGAATCGGGAAGCAAGATTCTCGAGAACAGGAGCCTGAATGGTACATCCGTAAAGGCTTAGAGAGTCACACAGTGCGCATAGAGCCTTTGCTCGGTTTCTTCAATGTCTTAACATACTCTTCGGTCGATGAGTAACGGTTCATTACGAGTGAAAATTGATGGAATTAATGGCTGCCACGATTATGACATGGTTATTTTTCGGCTGTCCTTGGTCATGAACATCCCCAGGCGTCCTTGGGTTTTTTAATTGTTTAACGTGATTTTTATGGTGTTGATTAATTATTATAGACTGGAAATACTTTCATACTAGATTAGTGGAATGGGATTATTACTAAAAGTGCTACTAGTAAATATGGTATTGTTATAACAGTACGGTGACTGACCGTGACGTCTTTAGCCAGTTGAGCCAGCAATTAGATACTTTATCCAGCAGCTCCGACTCCTGCACTAAGCCTCTCCAGCTCCTCCCGCTCCCCATTGATGGAAATTGAATCCTTTCGAACATTTCCTACCTCAGTGTTTCTTCCCTTTCCAACTCCGTCGTCGCTTCCCTCTCCTCATTCTTAGTCAACCCAATTGTTTACCGCCTAGACCGAGCCGCTGTTGGCGACCACGACCACCTAGTTCTCCGCTTTTGACTCCGAATCCCCTCCTATACCGGACCAAATCAGATAACCACCATGGCCACGTCGGTAGCACCCCCCGAAGACCAGAGCCGGCTCCTGGAGGAGGCATTGGGGGTGGTGCGCCAACAGTCGGCTATGATGCGAAAATGCCTCGAAACCCCGGGCAAACTCATGGATGCGCTTAAATGCGGGTGAGTTGAAGTTCCAGGCAGCAATGGATATTGATGCGATTCGTATCACAACGAACAGTGGTTGTGGTTATGGTATTGACACACTGTGTCCTAGGTCAACGTTGGTCTCCGAGCTCCGAACGCCAAGTTTAGGTCCCAAGCAATACTACGAACTTTACATGGCCGTCTTCGATGCCTTGCGACATCTCTCTGTGTACCTCAAAGAGAACCACCCCGTTAACCATCTCGCCGATCTCTACGAATTAGTTCAGTATGCAGGCAACATAATCCCGCGCCTGTACCTCATGATCACTGTCGGCACTGTCTACATGTCCGTAGAGGATGCGCCGGTCAAGGAAATCATGAAGGATATGATGGAGATGAGCCGAGGTGTACAGCATCCGATCCGTGGACTGTTTCTCAGATACTACCTATCTGGCCAAGCGAGGGACTACCTGCCCTCTGGCACCGGGGACGGCCCCGAGGGGAACATTCAGGACTCGATCAATTTCATTCTAACCAATTTTGTCGAGATGAACAAGCTCTGGGTGAGGCTTCAGCATCAGGGTCCGTCACGGGAACGGGAGAAGCGCATGCAGGAGCGCCGGGAACTGGAGCTTCTGGTGGGAAGTAATGTTGTTCGCCTCAGTCAATTGGTGGACCTGGAGACGTATAAGTCTGGGATTCTGCAAGCGCTCTTAGAACAGGTCGTTCAGTGCCGGGATGTACTGGCACAGGAGTATCTTCTTGAAGGTATGGAGTCTGAAGTGAACAATTTAAGAATCCTAAAATGCTGACTTGGCGTTACCAGTTATTACCAAAGTGTTTCCGGACGAGTTTCACCTTCATACCCTCGATCTATTGCTCTCCGCTATTTCCCGCCTCAATCCCCATGTGGACCTTAAGAAGATTGTTATAGGGCTGATGGACCGCTTGTCATCTTACGCAGCGCGCGAGGCAGAGACATCTACCGATCCAGATACCAAGAAACAGAGAGAAGAAGACGCAGTGACGAAGCTTCTTGAAAACCTCAAAGTCTCTGAAGAGGCGAAGGATAAGTCAAAGGAACATGGGGAGACAACAACTGCTCAGGAGAATGGCATCGAAAAGACAACAAATGAGACGCCGGAGACGACGAAACCTGCCGAGGAAGAGCCTGCGGCGAATGGGGATGGCGAAGACGAGAAGCTCACTGCCCCTCAAGACGTCAAGCTCTATAACATCTTCTATGAACAAGTAGTCAACCTGATCAAGTCCCGTGGTTTACCAATACCAGACACTATGGCATTACTGGTTTCGCTGGTCAACCTTGCGCTCAACACCTACCCTGAGCAATTGGAATATGTCGACCAAGTACTTCAGTTTGCTACCAAGGAGACTGCCGAGTATACCGACCACGCAGATTTGCACGCAGCACTAACACAAGAGAGCCTTCTTCACCTGCTCATCGCCCCGCTTCGCTCATATGTCTCGATTTTCACGGCTTTAGCTCTGCCCCACTACCTCCCACTCCTAACCTCTCAGTCCTATCCCACTCGACGCTCTGTTGCAGGGGAGATTGCCCGAAGTTTACTCAAGAATCATACCTTGATCACGTCGACAGAAAACCTAGACCGGGTACTACAAGCTTTGCGAGTCTTGATAAAAGAAGGAGCGCAGCAAGGTGGGGGTTATCCTGGGTTGCAAAACCAGCGACGAGGCGAATCAGACGAAGCGGTCGAAGAACAAGGTTGGCTGGCGAGGATAGTTCATCTCCTACAAGCCTCGGAGAATGACACACAACTCAAGGTATGAACCTACTTGCTTCCCTTCGACCCACTCCCATTTCTCCTCATTCCCAACTAATCTTGATGTAGCTGCTACAAGCCGTTCGAAAAGCCTACCTGGACGGCAATGAAAGGATTCGATACACCTTCCCCGCCATTGTCAGCTCTTCAATCCGTCTGGCTCGGAAGCTCAAATCTCGTGAGCATTACGATGACAACTGGCAAACACAATCATCAGCACTATACCGATTTATGCATCAATGTGTTAACAACTTATATCAGCGCGTAAACCCTGGTTGCGCGGATCTATCACTACGGTTGTTCATCATGTGCGGCGAGGTTGCCGATCAGACCGGATTCGAAGAGTTCAGCTACGAGTTCTTTGCTCAAGCCTTTACCATTTATGAAGATTCAATCAGTGACTCCCGAGCCCAGTTTCAAGCCGTCTGTATCATCGCCGGGGCCCTTCACGGCACCCGAGGTTTCTCCAAGGAGAATTACGATACTCTAATCACCAAGGCCGCCTTACACGGAAGCAAACTCCTCAAGAAACCTGATCAATGTCGTGCAGTCTATCTAGCTAGCCACTTATGGTGGGTGATTGAAAACCCTCACCGCGGCGAAGAGGATCCCAAGAATGTACGTCTTGCCTTGAAAAAAATCCTAAAAACCCATCAGATTCCTCTAACAATTACTTTACAGCTCTACCGAGACGGCAAACGCGTCCTCGAATGCCTCCAGCGTGCGCTTCGTGTAGCGGACGCCTGCATGGACACCGCCGTTTCCGTCGAGCTCTTCGTCGAAATACTCAATCGTTATGTGTACTATTTCGATCAGCAGAACGAGACCGTCACGACGAAGTACTTGAATGGCCTTATCGAACTCATCCACTCAAATCTCCAGACAGATCAAGATGAACCAAATCCCGCCCTTGAGAACCCAAGGAGGCATTTCCAGCGGACACTAGAGTATATTCGCTCCAGGGAGTTTGAGGGGGTTATCACGGATCCGAGATCCTAGTGCCAGAGTACCACCGCGCCTCCACTCCTCGCGCAAGGGTGGCGATGACCGTGATTTGACTTCGTTGCGTCTGTTTCTCTTGTCCTGTTGATTTCAAGCATGTCACGAAAGATTCGTGTCTTGTACGATTCCCTCCATGTCTCACACTATACTGCTATGCTACTTCTCTCCACTGCAAGCTTTGTCTGTTTTCTACGCGATCGGGCTATGATGTCCTTTGAATATATTGGCTGTATCATGAAGTCCAGCTTGATGGAATTGTGACTTCCCTGTTACTCGTATTGTACTGTGTTGTACTGCCATGTCGTTCGTTGTATTTCTACTCCATCCTCTTGATCTAGCCCGGAGGCAAGTAATATTACGACAAATACATTAGATGCAGGGTATCCTGGGAAGCCCAATCGATTAGTGGAGTCTGGAAATTGCACCTCAGAGATCAATGTGCCTTCCTAAATCAGATATATATGGTGATGAAGTCATGAAGGAAGGAGCAATCCAGTCCGGTGATGTCGGTAGGGAGGAGGGTGGGTCAACCTGACTCTGTTTCTGACCTTTGAGCCGCCTCGCTCAAAGATCGACCACTCAACTCCGTACATGATCATCACAAATACCATACACGTCCTCCAGATTGGACGCTACATAAAACATTCTCCTTACTTATAGAGCCTCTTCAGAAGGGTTATAGATACTACCTAAATGGAGCAAAAGAGTATTGGAAGTGGAAAAAAAAGTTAATGATCACGCACGAGATAAAAATCGCGATGATGCATGCAATTCTTCGTTTGATTCGAAGCCCCGCCCCAGGGGGGTAAATCCATATACTCCATGGGGTAAAGAATCCAGATGGTTCTCTTGATGTAAAAAAACAATGAAATAGAGAATACACGACATGGCAATGTCCACGAACGAGTCAAAAACGTGAAAATGAAAGAGTAAGACACAAACAAGGTCATAAGGAAGAAAATAAGACGAAGCGATGAGCATTCGGGACATTCATACAATAGAATGGTGGTGGAGACGTTAGGAGGAGGGTAAAGAGAGGGAGATAAGGCGGTATGTCTGGTAAAGATGTAGGTGATGAGGATGACGCTGATGAGTGGAAAAGGTAGGACACGTTAATCATTGCAGAAAAATTCTCGTCCCAAATGTAGACGATGGAAACATAAGATGAGAATCCCCAAGTCACCCGGGAACGCCTAAACTAGAAACCAGCGGGAGGAGAAAAAGATTGTCGGAGGACGGAGGATGGAGGTGTACCGATCCCACCAAACGCCGGAATGCTGTTGCTGATGAGAGGGCTCCCAATTTCGCCTGGAGCAATGCTGCCGCGTTTCCCAGAGGCCGCACTGTTGGTGTCCGGCTCAAATTTGACAAACTCGCCCTTTTCACTCTTTTGAATTGAAAACGAGCCACCGCCGTTTTGCGCGTTACCTTCTGTGTCACAGATATCGAGCATTTCCTTGAGAGGAATCGGCGCCTCGTTTGATGGCTGAAGCTGTTCGACCTGGCGGAGAACCACGTTTACATCGTGATAACCATCCGCGTTTTTCGAAGGACTCATGGTGCTGAGTTGCTTGCATGCTTGAATAACTAGCAGCCGGATGGTAACAGGGCGAGACCCATGTGGTCGGGGATGAACAGTGGTGCCAAAGGCATTGTCTGGCCAGCCACTCCCTGGACGAAGTTAGTCGGGGCCGGTTTCGAGTTCTAGACCAGTTACTTACCAGGAAGCATTCCCCATGTGCGGTCACTGGGGAAGGTAGGAGTTCCAAAGGGCATCTGAGCGCCCCATGTATTGCCACCCACGGCGGGACCGACAGGGAAGTTGCTATGTTTGGCTGAAAGTGGAGTTGGAAACAGCGACGAGCCTGTAAAGCTGGCTCGTGCAGGCCCAGGCATCGCTGCTGCTCCTGTTGGACCGGGTAGAGACTGAGAGAGTTGAGATGACGTGAGTGGGATGTCCGTGTCGTCAAGCAGCGCACTGCTGCCCAATTGCGCGCTCAATTCGTCCATTTCTCTGCGGGAGTTGTGATCTTGCTGGGTGCTGGGTGGGCGTTTGATTGGGCTAGGGCGGGAAATGGGGAATGGCTGAGCATTTATGTCAAGCGGAGATCGTTCAAAGGAAGTGGATGGCTGCCTAGAGTGGCTGGATGGTAGTCCGCCTGGGGGCTGCGGTAAAAAGGCACCAGGGAGGGGTGGTTGGGCATGGAAAGGAAGTCCCGAAGCTTCAAGGGGGAATCCTCGGCCGGGGACCATGGGACGGGTTCCATTCATGCCTGGGTGCGCCGGAATCCCAGTGGGCGCCTGAAACCCTCGATGCTGGTTCAAGAAAGGACTCGAATGCGGTGGATACGTGGGCAATTCATGGCCCGCCAGGGGTCGAGGGACTACACCAGAAAGACCCGGAGGGTTTGACGGGGACAGACCGGGAGGAGGCAGCCTGCCGAGGGGTGACATGGGGGTCGTGGGATAAGGGTGGTGTAGCAGAGGATGTTGGGCAGGGCCATGTTTTGGCAAAACAGATGATCCCAGAACGGATCTGGGAGACAACTGTGCTGCCTCCGTACTGGCTGCTTGAGATCGCGGCGAAGAAGAGTGAGATCCCTGCTGGGAGGAACCGCGCGGTCTTGCGGGGGTTGATGTTTTTGGAACCACAGGCGTGGCGATTTGGGGATGCGGCGACTGCTGATGCAGGAATGTCCCTGGGGCAGGATGCAGGTTCGACGGGACCGAGCCCAGTTTGCCGTGCTTCTCCTGCTCTTCCAGTTCTCGCTCTCTTCTCGCATATTCCTCTCTCGCCTTGCGTTCTCGCTCTTGTTTTGCCCGCCGTTCCTTCAACTCGCGCTCCTCGCGCTCTTTTCGCCGCGCCTCCTCTTTCCGCTTCTTCTCTTGTTCCTTTTGCTCTCGCTGCCTTCGTTCAGCCTCTGCCTGTTTGTCTCTCTCTTCCCGTAATCGTTTCTGCCTCTCGGCTTCTCTTCGAGCGCGCTCTTCCTCCTGGGCTTTCCGTTCGGCTTCCCGTTTTTTCCGTTGTTCCTCCTTCTTCTTCCGCTGCTCCTCAAGCTTTCTTTCCTGTTCCGCTTTGGCAGCGGCTTCCTCCGCTGCCTTCTCAGCGTCCCGCCTAGCTTTCTCCTCGTCCTTGGCCAGCTTCTGCATTTTCTTCTTGTCTTTCCGCTTTTGGGCCTCTCGAGCTTTCTTGGCGTTCCGTTGTTCATTCCTCGTTTCCTCCTCTGCGAGCTCCTCGATCAGCTTATTCTGACGTTGTTCAGCAACCTTTTCTCGATATGCTGTAAGGACCCTTTGCTCGAACATTCGAGCTGCGAATATTTGGAACATCCGTCGGCCCTCCTCCATGCGCTGTTCCTCTGTCATTGCATCCTGGCATTTGTCAGTATATAATAAAACGAATATAAATAGCCGAGCATACCATTTCATCTTCCTCATATTCCTCATCCTCTTGACTATCATAATCCTCGTCCTCCTCGTAGTCTTCGTCCTCATCGTCGAGCGGACCATGGTTATGGCCGCTGTGAAGAGATTGATGTGCTGCAGCTATGCCGTATTGTGTATCTTCCTCACGCTGCATGCGGCGCTCCGCTAATTGTTCCATCATGTCAATAAAGTGTTTCCCGTCATTTTTCAAGAGATCGTCTGCAACTGTAAGAATTCCATCTGAATGTAACGAAGCAAAGACAGATCGCGAAATCAGCCCGGGGTCCAGAAACAAGCACGAAACCAATACTCCAGGAGCCTTACCTTTGACAGTTAGACTATTCCCGAATGCGAAAAAATCCGCCTGAGCAGCACGCGTATCTTCATCCTCATACTCCTCATCGCTGTATGGCTCATCGTCCTCTTCATCTTCATCGTATTCCTCATCCAAGTCTTCGTCATCTTCAGGTAACTCATGGATACGGCCTCGTGAAGGATGGTATTGACCATGTGTGTGGGTGTGATGGCCGGGCGGGCGAAGCGGTGGTTGGTAAAGTCTCGGGGGTGGAACAATGGGCGGGCCTCGTTCGAATGTCCCTTGAGTGTTATTGGCGTACTGTTCGAGCTCTTCGTAGTAGGCATCATATAGGACCTCAAGCTCCTCCTCGATTGCGGTTCGTTTTCTGCCACATACGGTACAGCTGCACGAATGCTTCTGCTGCTCCTTCATCTTCTTCAGAACAGCGTCCTTCTCTACCTTGACCAGCTGCCGTCGCTCCTCCTCCCCTAACTCTAGCCAGAATGTCTTTATATTCTCTCTTTCTTCCTGCGTTGAAGTGTTCCATATGCTGCGCTCCTTGCTCGACTTAAAAGAGTCTCGGAAACCAGAGTGCGGGGGTGGAGGTGGGGGGAGTGCGTGCGACAATGAAACGGAGGGGGTCGATAAAGGAGTAGAGCTCGCTTGTGACCCATTACGGCCTTTCTTCCCTTTCTTCTTCTTCGATTTCCGGCTCCCTGTTTGTTGAATATCATTATGGTTATTTTCGGATGGAGGGGGTTCCTGAATGTCGTCCGCGTGTCCATTGAGCAAATCCTCGCTTGTATTATCGACCCCCGAGTCGTGTTCGTGAGATATATGGCTGTCCGGTGCGATCAAACCCGAACCGTTGACGTCGACAATATCCGTGGGCGCATGTCCGTTCAATGCCTGCCGTTCGGCGGCCAGGCGAGCCGCCTTTTCCCTTCGCTTTTGCTTCTTCCGATTTACTGGAACGGCTGACGTGCTGTTGTGGTCGCTCACTACTGAGTCTTCCCGGCTTGTAGAACGTGTCGGGGCTGTCGCGGGCACATGACTGGACATGGTGGAATTGGAAGCTTAGTCTGGGCGTGGCCTGAGCAGGCACAGAATCATAAGTTCGTTTCGCAAGGGATAAGCTTCCCTCTCGGGGATCTTGTGGTTCAACCACAAGAGCTGTCGGAGGAGGCGGAGCAAAAAGGTTAGAGACGGAGGGGTGTGTGTGAGAGTCTCCGCGTGAAGAAAGTGTCAAAAATCGAAAAGCTCACCAGCAAGTTCTCGAGGAAGCTGAGCCGGGGGACAGATAAAGGGAGGGATGTGCTAGTAAAGGACGAAGCCGACGTCCTTGAACTCGCGACTGAAAGAAAAGGCAAGCGGCTTTCAGTGGCTGGTGGGGAGCCAAGGTACAATGGGTGTTGGACAAATGGGGTGAAATGAGGGCGGAGAGAGAGGGGTGTGAATTGGCCGGGCGGCTCGACCGAACTGGCTAATGGGGGGACGCGAGAAGGAAGGGTATTAATTGAACCTCTGCAGAGCAGCGATCGAGGCGATGAGATTGATACCTATGGAAGGCTGGATCTTGACGCCAGAAGTTGGGCTCTGGCTGGCTCTGGATGGTTGCCCTGCCGCTGGCCGCAAAGGGATAGCCTGGATAGCCGCTATAAGCGAGCTCGTCTTTACATCAAGGTACTCTTCTTTCCTTCTGCTGGATTACGTATCATTCTTCTGTTTCTTCTGCGGTCTGTATCGCGCAAGGAGGGCTGTATAGAAACAATAAATCGATTACTAGTACCAGCCGGGCCAGAGTACGCCTGTGTTAAGTTCATACTAGTAGGTACTACTCCGTAGTTACTTGTAGTTAGAATGTCTTGAACAGATGAGTCAGGCAACCAGCGCTGTAAGACGATCAGCAACACGCCAGACAGCTATGCCATTCAAGTCTATCCACGACAGCTGCCGTGATTATTGCTTTTCCTCTCGGGTTCTCCGAAGCAGAATTCATCCGCCGTCTTGCCTCATAAATAGAAGCATCTCCTCCGTGACTGAGACAATTCTCTAACTTGAGCGCTGAAAGTGGTTCGACAACACGAATCGCATTTTTAATAATAGTACAGGCTGAACTACACAGTCTATAAAAGTTAATCCTCGTCCTCTTCGTCCAGCCCTTCCGTGGCTCCGTACTGTAACGTCTGGCCTCGTCGACCGCCTTCCAGAACGCCCCAAAAGAAAGCAAAGCAGAGCAATCAATCAATCAATCAATCAATCTTCAGTCCGGCGGTTAGTTCCAGCTGCTAAGGGGAGGGGACTTAACCCTCTTCAACTTCTCAGCTCGCTTTTTTTTTCCCATCTTCCATCCAGCCCGACAAGACCGCCCCTGGAAAAAACTCTTCTGGACTCAGCCCTCATCCCCCCTCCGAGCTCTGTTTCAGATATCCGAGTGCTGCGCATCTGAGGGCGTCTGCCCGTTTTGGTTTCTGCCTGTTATCTATCCAACCTTGTCGCCCCGTGCAAAATGGCCCAACAGCAGAATGACAATGTGATGCGAAGGTAGTCCCCGACTTGTCTAGAGTCATTTGGTTTGCATGCCCTTTATTCTTGCTGACCTGTTCCGTATCAATGTAGAAAGTTGGTAATCATCGGTGATGGCGCTTGCGGGAAAACGAGTCTCTTGAGTGTCTTTACTCTAGGATACTTTCCTACAGTGAGTGAATAAAAACTGGTCCAACTTTGATGACCGTCTACTTACCTTTATCATTTATAGCACTATGTCCGTTCATGCAATCTCCATTTCTCCGTCTACCAGCAACTAACCCGTGCGACAGGTCCCAACAGTCTTCGAGAGCTACGTGACAGATTGCAGAGTTGATGGCCGGTCGGTTCAATTAGCGCTGTGGGATACAGCCGGTCAAGAAGACTACGAGCGACTGCGCCCACTCGCCTACTCAAAAGCACACGTTATCCTGATTGGATTTGCCGTGGACACCCCGGATTCGCTAGAGAACGTCAAGATCAAGGTTCGTCTCCTCGACTATGGTATTTTTCGATAATACTTACATATCCGCGCTGTAGTGGATCGAGGAAGCGAATGAGCGATGCCCCGGCGTACCCATCATACTTGTCGGCCTGAAGAAAGATCTTCGCGAGAACCCCGGTGCGATCGAAGAAATGCGAAAGAAGTCTCTCCGATTTGTAACTCCTAGAGAAGGAAATGAGACTGCAACACAGATAAAGGCTCGCAAATACCTAGAGTGCTCATCTCTGACCGGAGAAGGCGTGGACGACGTCTTCGAGGCCGCGACCCGCGCTGCGCTTCTTACCTTCGACAAGCGGAAATCGTCATGTTGCATTGTGCTATGACGAAAAGTTGATCTAAACAATTGTGACGCGATACACCCACGACGTTTGTCATTGTTTCTCTTGAAGTTTGTCGGCCTTGAACGCCTTGTCATCGAGCGGTAGTAGATTGGACTTGAAAATGGAGGACTCGTGGATAAATACTGGTTGGTTTGATATAGCTTGCATTTCTGGCGTTTGGTGGGCCTTTGTCGTTTGCGTTCTATTTGCCGTCTCGTGATGTTATTATGTTGCCAATTTTGCCTGCCACCGGCGCTCCTTTTCTTGCGTGGCAACGATGTCTTTCCCGGATACCCATATCGAACCTTAACCCTTCCTTTTTGGTGGCTTTGCACGGGCACTCCGAGTTCCCTCCTTCAGTGGTCGTTTGTTTGTAACTTCAATTCTTGCATAGCTTTATCAAATCCGTTCAGAAACAATCCTAGTATACATAGACATATCCACAATTCAAACCGACCATCAATACAATTCAACCCTATCTACCCCAAACTTGAATTACCTCTTCGGCTGCGGTCGCTTCCAGTCATGATTCCATCCCTCTCCTGGCCCTTCAGTCTGCAACCGCCCATACTCAATCGGAAACATATCCCTAAACACCCTCGTCTTGATCATACTCTTCCTGAATAATTTTCCACCATCCCCAGCTCCCGTCCGCAGCTCCTCACAGGCAGCGTTCATAGCCTGCCATTGTCGCTGGAGTTCGAGTTGCTTGGCGCGGCGGC
Organism: Aspergillus pseudodeflectus; assembly: GCF_044049435.1. Classification (NCBI taxonomy): domain Eukaryota; kingdom Fungi; phylum Ascomycota; class Eurotiomycetes; order Eurotiales; family Aspergillaceae; genus Aspergillus; species Aspergillus pseudodeflectus. The sequence continues at coordinate 960,246 of NW_027263778.1, read as the reverse complement.
GGTTGGCCTGGTAGAGTTGCCAGGCGCGGTGAATTGTCCAGTGACGGAGATAACGGCCTCGACTGAAGCGGAGGGGGCGCGGGGTCAGAGGGTGGTGGAGGAAATAGCGGATTAAAGCTAAAATATTTGTTAATACGGGTTTGACTGGCGGAGGCTGACGGAGGAAGAGGTAGAGACGCACTAATCCTCTTGTCAACATATGTGCGACCCTTCTGCTTGAGCAGAGGCGATGATGTTGAAAACGTCGCTTTGCTTTCTTGTCTTCCTGGTGTCAATGGCTTCGAGATCGTGGTCTGATTGTTGAGGGGGACCGCTGGGCGGAGGATGGTCTGCGAAACGGGGATTTTGAAAACATTTGCCAAAGAGGCCAGCACGGGCGATAATGTGAGGGAGCGCATTGTGTAACGCGATTTTGGCCGCCAATTGACCTGGTGGTTCGTGGAGGTGGTGAGGGAGATCCTCATGCCTTGAAATGAATCGAGTTTCGGGAGACTTTTTCGGGGTGAGTGCCCGGTAGGCGCGCGCTAATATAAGCGCGATATCTCACTAGTACTATGTAGGACTATCATTGGCATATTTCATTCGCAGCCGAATCCATTAAATGCAAGAGGGGGCATGATCTTGGCTCGCTCACTTCAGAATGCAAAGCTTCAAATCCCTTTAATTGTACACACGCGGTTTAAATACAAATCAGGTGCTCTCCAGGCAAGGCTGGCTCCTTGATCACATCCACCTATTCCATACCGTTATGTCTGTTATCTTGTTAGAATCGCCGAAGCGCCCAAAATGCATCATCACAAAGTCTCATAAAGACAATCAGAGCCTAGTGCTGATAATAAGAAAGTTATCTAGCCACTTGTTTTTTCGCCCGGTCATAATTGAGCACCTTGCGTCGCCGATGAGTCTGCGCCAACTTCCAGCGGCAATACAACACCAAAGCATCTTTGAAAAGCACAAAAACGCAGCCTCCAATCACACTCCGACCCCATCTTGTCTGAAGCAGACTGGGCCTCCCACGTTCAAGTACGGATACTGTCGTCCACGACTTTGGTAACACGCACTTGAGAAGCCCGCCCATGGTCGCAGAAATAGCAGGAAAGGCAAGAGCTCCCAAAACAATGTCCGCAAGACTGCTTGTTTCATGGACGAGATTCACGTCTCGTTGCCCAAGTCCCAAAGCTTGGCCGTTAATACCGGCCCCTTGGTTTTGCTCTTGCTGTCCTTCCTCCTGTTGTTGTTGTTGTTGCTGTCCATTTCCTTCGCCCAATCCCAGAATCTGTTGTGGTTCCACCTCATCATTATTCATACCAACTTGGAATTCCAGATCGAACTCCATAAGGATTTGTCCATTGTCCGCCGGGACTGGAACTGGCCCCGGATGCTCCGGCGGCGCATTGTCATCGAATTCATTGATATCTGCCTGGCGCGGTTGTACCTCGGCGATCCATCTCCGCTCCAGCTTGCCAAAAAGTCGGTCGTAAACAGCGCTGTAGAAACTCTTAATGTATGGCAAAGCTGCAAATGTCACAGCAGCGCTCGGAGGCCAAAGATCGATATCCGGCTCATGCCCAGGATTATGAGTTGCGAAAAACAGGACAGGAATCGCAGGGAGGAGGCCTTCTGCGTAACGTGTGCGCGAGAATATCAAAACCAGCGGAATAAGAGGCAACCCCAGATTGAGACCCGAGTTCCATGTACCGTCTGCAGCTTCTTCCAATATATGCTTGGCCTCGTCTGTTCCAAAGACAAAGTACATTGAATACACTCCATGAGCACAGCACCCGGCCCAGACAGTGCCCGCGAGCGTAAACACCATTCCAGGTAGCACTAGTCTGCCAGCTACCCGTTCAACCAACCTCACAACATCTACAATATAGCTCCGCGGTCGAGTCACAATAATCTCGGTCTTGCACTGCGGGCATACCATCTTCGCGTTGGGGCCATTGCGTTTCCGCGCTCGCGGGTTCTCGAGATCGGCAAGCCAATCGAGAAGGCAAGCCTCGTGGGCCGTCAAGGCGCAAGGACAGGGTGATCGCCATTCGGAATTAAGTGGTGTGTCCTCAGTCTCATCGGTGTAGCAAATCCAGCATTTTCGCGGCTCCTCTGCGATGTCATTATTGTTTGACGGAGAGCTGATAGTATCCACGCTCTGAACTATCGATCTGCTGTCGGGCTTGCCACCTTCTTCCCCTGCAGGTTTGTTCAAAACCACAGTTTCATCATCCTCTTTGGAGGACTCGTTTGTCGGGTTATGGCTATCATGGAGTTGGTTAGGCTGCGATGTTGATGCAGCGGGCGACAAGGTATCAGAGGACCGCGCTCTGGTAGACGGTGAGAAGCTTGGGAGTGAGGCCATGACTGATTCGAGGGAAGTATCCGATGAGTTTCAATGATATGCAGTACTGATTAGAGGTAGAAAAGCTGGAGCACCATCCTGTTCTGAGAATGGTAGACGATCGGCCGCCTCATGTATCCGCGGCCGAGGGAAAAGTAATGACGGAAGGAGGCCGGTCGCAAGAGGCAAGCAGGTGAAGAGGGGAGGAAAACGTTCGGTTCGGCAGTAGTTCATCAACGACTGACCAAGTTGAACAATCAAACCCTTGTTATTACTGCCTGTCAATGGGCATTGGGTTAATCATGAAAATGAGTCAAGCCTCAATAATGGATCATCATTAGGTGCGAACAACGGCTTCCAAGTTCCATCCACCATCCACTGCCAACACTCTACGTTCCGCAATCACGTGGGCTGCGGGGCGATTGGCGCCTTTTCAGTCAAGATGCTGGCTGAAATCTGGGGTCCGCCGCGCATTCCAAGTTTGGTGAAGTTTGAACACTTATCTAGCTGCTAATGTCTCGCTCCAATCAAAGGTTTTGTGCCAAGCTATTATTAAATGTCCTTTCATTTCCAAAATGCAAATTGTTGCAGCAGATACATCGTACTACAACATCACAAACAACCAACACATTATATACAGGGCAGAACCGAGGCTAACTTTTCGGCGGCCAGAGCGCAACTAACATGCAAATGAGGAATTTCAGGAATGAAAGGGAACAATAAATGCTCTGCGGGAGGTCCAATTGACCGGATCAGGCAAAATACCGTATTTAACCTAAATCGGTCTCTCACGGTTGCTACTGCTACTGTAGCCACCTTTGACTGGTGCGGTTTTCGACCACATCGCTAGGCCCCGCTAGCGTCTGAGAGCCTGCCAGAACGCCGTGGATATCAACAAGAAGAATCGATGGCCTTTTTTGGGGGGGAGGGGGGGAAGAAAAATCGTCATGGCGTTTGGTGGGATGAGCTGCAATTCAGCAGTTGGTATTGTCGGGGTTCCTCTTCTTCATCAAAGCTTTTCTTTCAATGTCCTTGGCTGTTGTAATGAAAGGGTTAGCATCAGCACCAAAACTGCAGGATCCTTAAGTAAATCGACATACCTTGGTCAAAAACGAGGAACTCATGCAGACCACTACCACCGGGAACCATGGGTAGCACAGGCACCTTGCGATCGGTGAAGACCTCAAGCAAAGCAGGGCCGTCGCTCTCAATCAACCACTTCAACTTGGCTTCCACATCTGAAGGAGATGTACACCTGTCGGCAGCAACGCCCATGGCCTCCGCCAGACGAACAAAATCGGGGTTCTTCTGGTGAGTATGCGAAAAGCGGTCCTCGTAAAAGAGGTTTTGCCACTGAGTCACCATACCTTGCTCTTCGTTGTTGAGAAGGAGGACCTTGATACCAATGTTGAACTGAGCGGCAGTTGTAAGTTCGGTAAGAGTCATGTTAAAGGAGGCATCACCATCAATGTCAATGACCAGGCAGTCAGGACGGGCGACCTTGGCACCAATAGCAGCTGGAAGACCGTAACCCATAGTGCCCAGACCACCAGAGGTGATCATAGAGCGTGGCCGGCGCCAACGGAAGTGCTGGGCAGCCCACATCTGATGTTGCCCCACGCCAGTAGTAATGATAGTGCGGTCCTTCATGTGAGCGGTGAGATCACTCAGCTTCTCAATCAAAGCCTGGGGCTTAATTGGGCCCTCTGGCGTCTGCTGCTCGTAAAGAGAAAGAGGGAATCGTGATTTCCAGTCATTGATCTGGGCAAACCACTCGGGTCGCTCTGGAACGGGTTCAACGAGAGGCAGGAGGTGGCGAATATTTTCGGCGCAGTCACCTTCAACGGCCTCGTTCGCCTGCACAACCTTGTTGATGTTCTTGGGCATGATTTCAAAGTGAACGATACCACCACGGTTTTCTGAAGCAGCCAGCTTAGCCTGAGGGGCGAACTTGGCGATGCTGCCAGTCACACGATCATCGAAACGAGCACCAATAGCAATAATCAGATCCGCTTCCTGCATTGCTAGGTTGGCATAGGCAGATCCGTGCATACCCAGCATGTGCAAGGCCTTGGGGTCTAACTCGTCGAATCCACCCAGACCCTGCAGGGTAGTGGTGACTGGAATACTAGCCTTATCGGCAAGTTCTTTCAGAAGCTTCGGACCCTCTGGCTGAGCGAGGATGCCCTGACCGACGTAAAGAACAGGCTTCTTGGCGACATTGACGAGGCGAGCCACACGGTTGATGGTGCTCTGAAGCTGGCGCTCACCCAATTCCTTGGCCGCCAAGGTTGCGGCACTTGGGCGGGAGGGAAGGGTGCTGTGCATTGGGATGGGTTTACGGAGGATACCGGCCGTGATGTCTTTGGGAAGGTCGACAAGGACGGGTCCAGGACGGCCGCTGGTTGCGATTTCGAAAGCTTCCTGAATACGACGGGGTAGTTCGGCAACAGACTTGACCATGACATTCCACTTGGTGCAGGCTCTGGAGATACCAACCACGTCGGCTTCCTGGAAAGAATCGGTACCAATAGAAGTGGTCACGACCTGGCCACAGAAGACGACCATCGGCGTACCGTCGGAAAGAGCATCCTGCATTGGGGTAATGACATTGGTAGCACCGGGGCCAGATGTGACGAGGACGACACCAGGAAGTCCTGAAGCGCGGGCATAACCCTCCGCCATATGGCCGGCACCTTGTTCGTGTCGAGGCAGGATGAAATCAAAGTGCTTCGAGTTGTAGATCGCATCAAAGACAGGGAGGATGGCACCACCAGGGTAACCAACTGCCGAAGAGGGACTGTTAACAAAAGGTTTTCTGCCGGCCAAAGCCACAAGGGAAAGGGGGTTGATTCATGACTCACAGACATGCTTCACACCCAGGCGTAGCATCATTTCGTGGAAAATCTCTCCACCACTGAGTCCGACAAACCTACTCATAGTAAAGGGATTAGTACGAATCAGCCAGCACTAACATGGTATTGATGGTGCCATACGAGTCGTCCAGCTCGGGGAGTTGTCGGTTTTGAAGAGGCGATACCTCATTGCGGGAGGGTTCTGAGTTGAAAGCAGGACTGGGTCTGGGTCTTGAAGTACTAGGAGTCACGATAAATGGTTAGCAAGACCACATTGAGCTCGAGATAACTCAAATGCTTGTATGAAATGACGCGTACTCACGTAGCGGTGGCTGTTGCTGTGCTCTGATCGCGCTTTTGAGACGAAAAGCGGTGGGGCGTCGAGACCGCAACAGAAGAAGTGAAGGACCTTCTTCCAGAGGCCATATACCTCTGGTAGTGCAGAGCGCGCAGGGCACTTTTTGATGGTCTTAGAGGCATCATCGTTGCTGTGATGACTGCCAGGCCAAACAAGGGGAGGGAAAAAATGTGAAGCTCAGAGAAAATTGAGGTCGTTCGGAGGAGGTGAATAACAAGAAAGTCCTTAAGCCGGCGGAACCTAGAGGAATTCGAACTGGCAAACGGCCGATGGTCGGAGCAGTGGCGATGCGGGAACCAATTAAGTTTACTTAGGTAAGCTTGGAATTTGGTTAGCTTGGTAATTAGAAAATTACTAGTATGTTATACTAGCTACCTAGTTAAGTAGAAGTTAAAAAACCACCTCAGAATAAAACAGGTCGTAAATGGGCCAGCTTCGTCTGGCACTGCAAACATAAAAACAGTTTCAGGATTCACCATCCTTTTTTAATAAAATATCAGCTGTGCTAGGGCAGCTAGCCGGTGGTCATCATTGTTGTGTAAGGGGCAGTAGTCATGGCTGCTCTGCTGAAGGTGCATTCCTGGCGATAAAATTCACAAGAGTAACACTTGTTGGTGATTATGTTTATAGCACACCGCGTCTTTCTGCGTAAACATCCGTCACAACTAGGTCTAGCCTGAGGCTGGGCAGGAGCAGGCCAAGAACGTTCAGTACCAATAGGTGCAGGTGGTGAGGAGTGGAGAGGCTGCCGTGGCAGCTGGTGTTGCCTCGGTTGTTGCTGGTGGTTCTGGGGTAGCGGACGGTCACTTGCAGAAGAAGCTTGCTGGAAACCGCCGTCGAGGATGACTGGGGTAGCAGACCGAGTACCCACTCTAGATGAGCCGCCAAAGAGCGCATGGTGCGCAGGTGTTCCGCGTCAAAAATCATACTGCACTCTCCAGGGAAATTGCAGCGGTGTCTTTGATCAATTGTTCCGGGGCTCGATGCTTGTTCTGGTTCCTTACGCTCTGTGATGGCATCCGAGTCCCTGCTAGGTGGTGCCAGTATTTCACCAGAGTGCGAGGACTGTGGAAGAGCACGGGCGATCGGTACAAATTCTCCTTGCGAGGAGCCTGGTCTTGGGCGGGGGACTGTTGGAAGGGCAGGGGCGGTATGTAAAGGCTCAGCTTGTAGCCTGACTATGATCCCTGGCCACAGTGGAAGATATCGAGTTTGGACGAGTGGACGGGAGAGGTAGAGGGTATACTTGTAGAAACCCTGGTGGTACATGGGAAGTCACAGTTGGCCGCAGCCCAGTTGGCCGCGTCGCGGTTGAGCGCGCGTGTGTGTTCCTCCTAAAAGTGTGCTGGTGGAGTTCTTATGTGGCTGGTTAGCAAGCAAGTCTCCAGGGAGGCTTCCCCAGCATCTCGCCAAAGAGGTACGTATCTCGCGGGAGTCTCCTCGTCCGTAGATCCGCAAGAAAGAGCGAGATTTTGCAGCCTATGAACCCAAGATGAGCCGGTTATTTGCTAACAGAATCATCCCTGAGAACTCGGGGCAGCTAATCACGTCCAAGCTCGTCGACTGAAAGACGAGACTCTAAACGGAGGTTCTAATCGGAAGGCATGTGGACTCCCGAAAATAGAAGGAGCGTCCAAGAGCCCCGGGCGCATCCTCATGTTCGGGGTGAGGTTCTCTTTAGCATAAAACCTTCCAGTAGGACTATGCTTGTTTGAATTTCGTCGAGTCTTCACTGGGCCAGGTTCACTGTCGAGGTCAACGTGATAGAAGCAAAGTTCACTGTATACACCAACACCCGAGACTCTGATATCGCCAGAGAAGGCCGTCGCATCTGCCCTCGATGCGCCGCCCGTAGAGTGATAATCTGATGCCATCGCGACTAATCCGTCGAGTTGTATTTGGAAAGGATGTGCTCTAAAAAAAAAAAAGAATGACAATCTTGGGTGCTGGAAAGTGGGCTTGCTAAAAGAAGGTTCTCTCGGATTGTCGGACTCAAAAAGGGCTGTGGGTATGGCAACCTTCAGTGGCCACTCCGCAAAAACAATTTGAAGCTGACCGCTCAGCTTGACCGTCTGCCTTGTGTATGGTGGTAGGCCGCTAAGCCTGCTTTGGCTTAAATCGAGATGGTAGATATATCACGTGCCCTGGTGGCCTAATGATTAAGGCTCTGATCCCATCGACGCTCAATATTAGCATCGGCATCGACATTGGCATCGACATTAGCATCGACATTAGCATCGACATTAGCATTAAAAGTGATAATATTATTAAAATAAAGAATAATATTAGTATGGGTAGGAAAATATAAGAAAACTTAACTAGTACCTAGCTACTTCCTTATTTAAATCTGCCGGCAGAATCCTGGCTAAAATTGTTTTGTGGCTGCGGGTTGCCTCCATAGTTCGCTGGCTCGGGTACCTAGTCTCGTCTCGCTTTTGAAAATCTTGGGGGAAAATGCACCACCATTGGTCGCCAGCTGTCGGTAGAGTTAAAGAGGATCTATAGACATGAAAGATAGATTTAGGAACTTATACATCGGTGTATATTAAAGTAGGCTTCAGGCCTACTTTGCTACTACATCTCTAGGATCCAACCTGGACTTGACCGTTCCTAGATATCTCTTATCGTTATTACTGATCTCCTCTCCCCAGGCAAACGACTTCTTGTTTTTCTTTCCCTTACCGCCAGAAGTCTTTTGGGGAACCCCCTCCTTCTTAGCTTAATCTCACCTCCTCTAACTTCGCTCTTTTACTTCTGCCCTCTCGACTCCTCATCTTTCCTATTAAATCTTACGAACTATCCCTTACTTCAATTCATCTTTTGACGCCAATCCAGAAGCCTGCCAGCATGGATTCAGCCACTCCGCAGCAAATTAATGAAGATGCGCTCAGCTTCATCATGACATTGATAGTGTACTCAGCCGATACACCGAGGACGATTTTCTCGGCAAAGGCGACGCCTTGACTAGTCAGACTTACTCGGTTCAACTCATCGGGAAGAAATTCTTGGCAAGATGTGGTAAATGCCTTGCCAACAATTCTGGACGTTACATCCCTGAAGGACTGGATCAAGACAAGGATGTTCAAGCCCTTCTTTTTGCGCTATCTGCTCGAAGGGACCATTCCATTATCAAGTCCGAATAAGCAAGCAGGAAGTCTAGCGACCATCGTTGAATTGATCGAACAGGCCCGCAATAGCGGCGATGGCCGCTATCTTACACCATTCCCGGATACCTCGACATGGACAATGGACGATCATACGGCTCAATGCATGGCCCAGGTACTACAGACCAATTACGGTTGAAGTAAGGGCCTGTTCTATATACAGGCAGTAAATCAAGAGGAGATAGAGCACATTATATAGAAAATACTGGAGCTTGTAAAAGCCGACTGTGCCCCCTCACGACTACCAAAGCATGGACGGGCATTCCTTGCCCTCACGCCCATCGGAGTGGGACCGAGTCGAGGCCAGGGTTCAAACAGTGGGCTAGCAAATCACCCAGGAGATTTCTTCTAGGCCTAAGGAAACTAACAATGAGACCCAAATCGCAGAGGAAGATCTAGAAACTCAGGACGGGTTGCCGAGGGACAATCAGGAAGAGCACAGCATTGCGGCGGGTACCGGTCTGCAGCATGGGACGGATGTCCTCGAGGCCGGCGCTGCTGAGCCGAGAAAGGGGGGCTGGAAGAACACAGAGTTACTCCCGTTGACCAGACGACACTTGCAGAGGCACTCACCGACGTTTGATGTTGAAGAGCCATTTTGGCAGTACGAGATGATAACAAGCTTGCTAAGAAGAACAAGGACGGGACACTGTCCCGGACTCCCGACCACGTAGCCCCGTATCTCCAAGTGCCTGCTCTGTCCGGCGACGCTTTAATGTATAAGCTGTCGCAAATGCTCCTAGGAGATTGCGGTCTCAAGGAAGATTCCGACTACATCGAGGAAGCTGAGAAGGCCAAGTGGCATGCAGAGAGAGAGAGAAGACCTTGGAGAAAGTATTTGATTTGGTCGTCCAACACCCTAATGACGCCTGGAAACACATCACCGCAGACATGTTGCCGTATCTAAGAGACTACGTCTCTGAGGAATTTGACCTGTCAGCCGGCTCGGAGGGTATGGACATCGATGAGCAAAGGGACTAGCGAAGGACACGATGTAGCGGAATCGGTTGAGAGAGGGTGAAGTAAAAAGATCGGTGGTATGTGCAGTTTCAAGGTTTCGGATGAAAGAGGATAACTAGATACTACATTGCATGTTGTATATAGCTCTTCGCTACGAATATACTCCACATCATCAAAACTATTCAGAAAAGCCAAGAAGCCTTCCCAGATATGCATCGTCGTAAAATACTCCAAAACAGAATCTCCAGTTAGGGCGCGAGGGGACAAGGCTTGGGGAAATTTGGACTGATTAATGTTACGGTAGATACGTCTTCAGTACTAACTACCTAGCAGTGACAGTAATTTTGGTTGAGATCGGTCCCACCGGCCTAGGCCGACTTCGGACTTCTAAGAGCGTGACTCATCCACCAGCTTAGCACCACATCCGACATTGAAGCACTCCATACCTAGGTTATTTCACGTGGCTGGGATCCTACTGGAGGAGTCAGCATCTACATCGTAGCGCAGACTAAGTAAGAACTTGGACTTCTTAATTCCCCAGATACGTTGTATCCACCAACCGCGTGGTCTGATCGCTCAATTGCGAGTCGCCAACCTATCACATATGGTTCAGAAAGAAAATCCCATCCCTTGTGTCTGGCCACCTCAACTCTGCATAATTTGAGAAATATGTGATGGGGAGCTTCAGAAACATTGGGCGAGTGATGACATTGTAATGGGTGTGTTTCAGGAACTACCCTTGAGTTCTTAAGAGGATTGATCTCAAGAACAAACAATGATAGGAAGCAGAAATTCGTGTGGCCAAGAGAGTCAGACTTGTACTTATCCTGACCTTCTCGAGGAGGCAGTGCAGGCACTCCAGAGTCGATGCCATCCGCTTGGCGATCGGCTAAATACCCCTCGGTCCCCTCTCCGCTGACAAGCCTCCCGAGTACACGTGCAGATGCCCGTGGACGGTGTTGAAGGCCTCTTTCCGGGGTCAATTAGACCGAAGCGAGTTGGGAGAATAGCAATTCTAGTGGACTCGGGCCGTGAACAACAAGAGTCCTGCACGTTGTACGGAGTAGTACCTTTGGAAGCCTGGGACTACGATAGCATACTCCGTTCGACAACAGGAACAGTCCCCGCAGTCAGGGTAATTTCTCAAATTAAACGCGGTAAATTTACCCTCATGCCCCTCTATGAAATCACAAAAAACCCCCTCACAGCTGGTTCTTCTTATTACCATTCATCTTTCTCATTCCTTTCTTCTCTGTATTATCTACAGCACTCAATTCATCCTGGGTGACTTGTCATTACATCTACTCTTGTACTAGCTAGCCTGCTTGTAAACGCACGATTACCCCGCCATGGCAACCCCGCAGGAGCTTGTCCCCCAAACGGAATCCATCGCTGAGGTTTATGCCACTGACGACGTCTCTGCCACAACTGCCGCTCCTGAGCACTTGAAGCGCTTCAATGGCTTGGTGTCTCAGTTTCACAAGGTATACAACCATCGTCCTGATTTTGTTGCCCGCAGTCCCGGTCGCGTGAATATCATCGGTGAGCACATCGACTACAACCTTTACGACGTCCTGCCGACCGCCGTGAGTGTCGACGTGATCATCGCCGTCAAGGTCGTTCCCTCCACTGGCTCAGAATCAACTGTGAAAATCTCCAATGTCTTGCCGGAGAAGTTCCCAACGCGAGAGTTTACCGTGCCCCAAGACTCGGACGTGGAAATCGATCCTACGAAGCATGAGTGGGTGAATTATTTCAAGGCTGGGCTGTTGGGCGCCCTGAAGTTCTTGCGCAAAAATAGCTCTTTCGCACCTGCCAGCATGGAGGTACTGGTTGACGGTAACGTACCCCCTGGTGGAGGTATATCTAGCAGCGCTGCCTTTGTATGCTCGAGCGCCCTCGCCGTCATGAAGGCCAACAACCACGACGTCTCCAAGCAGGACTTGCTTGACCTAGCTGTCGTTTCTGAGCGTGCTGTTGGGGTATACTCTGGGGGGTAAGCCCCTCCAATCCATTCACTATGATATTTATTGTGCTAAGTCATCCCATTCAATAGCATGGACCAGGCCGCATCCATCTTCTCCCGCCGCGGGTACCTCTTGTACACGCAATTCTTCCCCAACTTTGAAGTCCAACATGTCCCTATTCCAAAGGCTTCTGAAGAGATTACCTTCTTGATGGCCCAGAGCTTTGTCACGTCTAATAAAGCCGAGACCGCTCCCCGCCACTATAACCTGCGCGTTGCTGAATGCACCCTCGCCTCTGTCGTCCTAGCCCAAGCATTCGGTCTTAAACTTCCCAAGGACAACAGCTCGCTCGGCTACAGCCTCCGCACCTTCCATAACGAACTCATGCGCAAGGAAGGCCGCCTTGCCGATCCCCTCGAGTATCAGATTGACTCCGTCATCCAGGCCACCCTGGATACCCTCACCCAGGAACATGGCTACTCGCGGGAAGATATTGCCAAGCTTCTCGGTATCTCAGTCTCGGACCTCGAAGCGACATACCTCTCCTCTTTCCCTGTACAAGCTGAGCGCTTCTTCCTGCGCCAGCGTGCCCTGCACTGCGCCAAGGAGGCGCGGAGGGTGCTAGACTTCAAGGCCTGCCTTGCGAAAGCATCCACACTGGATGATAAGCGCATTCACTATCTCGGACAGCTGCTTAACGAGTCCCAAGATTCTTGCCGTGACGTTTACGAGTGCTCCGCGCCTCAGGTTGACGAGATCTGCGCCATTGCACGCAAGGCAGGAACGCTGGGAAGTCGACTGACTGGAGCTGGATGGGGAGGGTGCACAGTTCACATGCTCCCGCAGTCGAGAGTTGGAGCCGTGACGAAGGCTCTGAAAGAGGACTACTATCTCAAGTATTTCCCCGATATTAGCGAGGAGAAGTTGGCTGAAGCGATGGTTATTTCCAAGCCTTCGAATGGGTCTTTCTTGTAAGTTGCTGTGACTGACCTGACATGGACGGGCAGGGCTGATACATGAACAGGATTACTGGAGCGGCTATTTCTCAAGTTGAGGTCTAAAAATGACCAGAGACGACGGGAAACCTAATAACTAGAAACATCTGCCCACGTTGTCATGTAGTCTGGAATGATATGTTATGATATAACACAACACAGCCCCTCCCTCATCTTGACTGATATTGATTTGTGCAGTCGCATGCGAAGTTTTGTTCAAAGGACCGAGTCATACACGTAATATCCCTGCACGGATATGGGACCTCAGAGCTAGCCGAGTCCCTCAACGCAGTGAGCCTAGTCAAAACTTTGGCTCAACTCGGGCGGCGCGAGCCCGCATTTTAGTGCGATATCGGTGCCGAACTTTCGCGGGAGTGCTTTGCCTGGCATCACGCAGATATCATTGCGGGCCGGGAAAGCTGATTGCGATGTCCAACTTTTTGACTTCAAGATTCGCCAAAGGCGCCAACGAGTGTGGTCTACGACCTCTTCTTCGCAGCTGCCTTACCGAAGAAATCGCTCATTTTCTTCATGCCGGTGGTGTTGACCTTCTTCAACTCTCTGACACCCCTCGACTCTCCAGCCTTCTTCTTTTTCTCTTCCTCCTCCTTTCGGCGTTTCTTCTCGGCGCGTGCCTCAGCAACATCATCATTCTCTGCGTTGCGCTTGCGGCTGAAGTCGCCAAAGGATCGGGAGGCGAGTGCTTCTGCGCGCAACTCTGCAAGGTGCTTGAGATGGTCGTATAATGGTTTGAAGTCAACCGGGGTCTCCGGGCCAGATAAGATGGTATCAAGCTTAATACTGAGTTCTGGAGAGACGTATGTGGACTTCAGGAAAGAAAGAGCGGTGGAAAGTCTCTGAAGGCGGATTATAAATTCAGGGCAGGCCTGTTGGTCACGGAGATCTTCCCCAGCTGGCGTTGGCGCTGAGTCGCTTACCGGTGTTGAAACAGACGTTGAGCTGGCGGTGGTAATGGTGGTAGTTGTAGATTGGGTGTCCTTGGCTTCTTTTGACTCCTCATTTTCATCCTCTTCTGGCGATGGTAGGGATGCACTCGTGGTTATGTCTGTTCGAGTGACGGACATCAGGGGTGCAGCTAAAGCCTGCTTAACGTACCGCTCCTCCAAGCTGGTAGGAAGTCCCTGGGAAATCATCCGCTCTGCCTTCGCAAGCAATTGTCGCAAGAGCTTCGCATCGCTAACCCGAAACAGCTTTTCATCGCCTGCTTCCACCGAGTCGCATACGCCATCTACCCTGCACAACAGCGTCTCCCTAAAAGCTTCATGGCACAGGATATACCGTAAATGTTTGGGTAAATCATCGTGAGAATCGATGATGTCGTCCAATGGCTGGAATAGTCTCTTGCCCTTATTTGAAGATGGAGAAGAACGAAGCAGGGGTATCACGAAGAAGACGATGTCAATCGGGGTCGCGATGGCGAGTTCAGCTGCTTTGGAGATAGTTCCCTGTGCCTTCTTGCCGTCGCTTTGACTCGAAGTGTATAGGATACTCCGCGGGGATTGTGCTGCCGACGAAACAACCGTGAACTCGTAGAGCCCTAGTTTTGGGCAAAAGAAGTATCTAGTCAAGTCACCCGTTCGTGGGTTGGGTAGGGTAACAAATCTGGCGTCTGGACTGGCAGAAGAGGGCAGAATAAAGGCTTTGCTAGGTTTCGCAGTGGCTTTGGAAGGTTGCGGTTGCGGTTGTTCGCCGGAGACTGATTGCTCCGGAGGAGGAGCGGATCGCGTTCGCATTTTGAGGAATATAACAGACTGAAGCACTTAAAAGAGTTTCAATCTTACGTTCTTCCGTGGGCGTATAGTCCAAAACAAGGGACGTTGGGTGAACAAGGGATGGAACTCGGATAGCCCTGGACGCGTCGCATCGGCCCTTCATTTTCGTCGTGATCGTGACACGCGCGTCTGCGGCAAGAATCTCCGCCAAGCATCTGTCACCACGAATCGATACACCAACCCAACTTCCCAGACACAACAGGAGCATCGATGAATTCTGACGAAAACAAAGACCTTGTGCATCTAGTAATATACATTGGCTAGTCCCATCCATTACGGGACAAGGGGCAACAAGTCGCCCTTGCCTGTTCGTTTACGCGACGTGCCACACCGTCCTTTCCCCGCACCCTCACATCCTGGATATGGTGAAGACGCCGTCAAGAAGCCGGATAAATACGAGGACGAGAATTGTGGTGCGACTCGACCTGTGGTGAAGACGCTTTGCATTCATTCCTTTATATGTCTGTGGAGAAGGGATTGTCAAGACCAGCAGTGAGTGTGTGTTTTGAATCGCGCAAAAGGCGCAATTAACTCGGCTAACCAAGACAATCAATATAGTGGTTGAGACCTCGTGGCCACCAAAATCTCCGCGGGAAGCCCTGCTCAGCTCACCCAGCGGCCGGCGAAGATATGAAGAGATGCAACGTCGGGCGAATCTGGTATCGCCCTTGAAACATTCGGCTACTGCTCCGGACTTCAGAACCAAGGCAGCACAGCTGTTATGTGACGGGCTGGACGAAGGCGGAGATGCCGAGGAGGACGATGATGAAGAGACATTGCAACTGAAGCTCGCTGCTATTGAGGCACGACTGAAGCTGAAGCAGCTCCAGAAGAACCGCGGAAAGGCAGGAACGCCAAATCCAGACAGGCATGAGGGCGTCAATGCGTTGTGTCGGCCAGCGTCAGCGGTGAGCTTTTCGTCGCGTATTCAGGATCATCCTCCACGCAATCAGGCTTCGGGCGAAACATCCGATGATATACAAGTTCCTTTGTCACCTACGCGGCGCCTTGGCCCACCAATGGAGCCTACATCTCCTGGGAGGTATAGGCTTGGTATAGACAAGGGCCTCAAAGGAAGCGACGTATCACTGAGACGTCCACCGAGCTCAAAGGGGCCGAGTGCACGGCCCACCAGTAGACTCGGAAGCCGGGATGGCACAGCATCTCACTTCGGAAACCTAGCAACACAATCACAGTCGTTTGATGAGACGCGCTCCAAAAGTTTCAGCGAGCGCATGGCCGAGGGTCGTGCTGTTGAAAAGTCCCGGCGGGAGAGAGAGGTACGGGTAGAGAGGATACACGCAAACCGAAGTTCCGCATTCCAATACGACAAGACTGAGATGGATGCGTACAAGGCAGCGGCCGCAGAGAGGAGACCCGGCTCTCCTTCCAAGCTGCAGACCAGGAGTGGGCGAGCCGATAGCTTCAGTCGGGACGACATCTTGAGGTCAGCTAACAACCTCAAGCCTTCGTTGAAGAGAAGCCAAACGACTCCAAGTATGCGGAGGACTGAAGGGGGCGACTCCAAGACCTTCCTTCACAGACGCAGTCAGAAGTCGGAAACGGAATCATTCTCTTCCCAGCCCCCAAGCTCTCGACAAACCAGTTTTACCGATGAACCTACCGAGAGCGACGGATCATTGGAAAAGGCGCCTGATTCGTCGAAGTTTGAACCTTTCTCTTCTCTTCACCTCTCAAATCGTATTTTACCTCATTCTTTCTTGAGTCGAAATCTCGAGGATAAAAAAGCCCTGCGAATACCAGATCTTCTTCGAATGATCAAAGGCCCGCCCTTTGAACTCCCAGACAGCATTGATGGAGACTACGTTGTGTTCGGCATTGTGGCCTCAAAGTCAGATCCCAAGCAAGTCAAAGAGTCAAAGAATGTCACTACGAAAGAGGCCGATCCCTTCGATGACGGTCTGAATAATAGGAGTCAATACATGGTCATTACTCTTACGGACTTGAAATGGACTATTGACCTGTTTCTATTCGACACTGCTTTCCCCCGGTATTACAGGCTTTCTGAAGGAATTGTGGTTGCCATTTTGAACCCTATAATACTGCCGCCTCCCAAACACAAGCTGGATACGAATCAATTCAGTCTCTCGATTTCTTCTTCCGACGATAAGATTCTTGAAATCGGTTCTGCCCGAGACATCGGCTTCTGCAAAGCTGTGAGAAAGGACGGTAAGACTTGCCAGTCATGGGTAGACAGCCGTAAGACCGAGTTCTGCGACTTCCACGTTGACATTCAATTGCGTCGCACTCAAGCGGGTCGCATGGGCGTGAACAACGGAACCGGCATGTTTGGTCCTGGAGGTCGTTCAGGGTCGCGTACCGGCTTTTATGGTGGAGAGAAAAGATCCTTCCACAAAAAGGGAGAGGGATTACGAAGAGCCGATGGCGGCCAGTATGATCGTGAAACCCAATCACTGTACTATGTGGCACCCAGTGCCAAGTCCAAGAACCTCGGTGGCCTCTCTTTCCAGCATCTACACCCCGGGCAATCCGCAGCCAGCCTGATCGACGCAGACGATGACGATCCGTTCATTGCTGCTGGAATGATCGGTCGAGGTACACAGAGCAAAGAAGAACGATTCCGTCGCCGCATCGTTGAGCAACAACGTGAACGGGAGATCGCCAATATCTTGACATCCTCGCGCGGCGGGGGAATTGCCGCAGATTATCTTAGGGCTCAAAACAACGAAAACATCCCCACTGCTAAGAAGGCTCCAGCCCGGTCAGGAGCGCAACATAGGAGGGCAAATTCTAGCGATCCGAAGCTCGCCACGTCGTCTGACATCAACGAGCCGCTTACGATGAGCTTCAAGCGAGCAGAAGCCGTGAGACTCAGTCCTAAGAAACGCGCACATGATGGAGACAGGCCACACGGAAGCGGCGTCAAAAAAACACGCTTTATCACGTCCAAAGGCATCAAAGAGGCTGGAAGAGATAGTCTTGGGGGCAATCCCGACGCCTGTAACGACTTCGACGACGATGACGAGCTTGAGATCGTCTAAGTCACCAACATCCATAGATTCGAATCCCCGAAAACAACTCGGCCGTGGTTTCCCACGAAAGTC
Organism: Aspergillus pseudodeflectus; assembly: GCF_044049435.1. Lineage (NCBI taxonomy): Eukaryota > Fungi > Ascomycota > Eurotiomycetes > Eurotiales > Aspergillaceae > Aspergillus > Aspergillus pseudodeflectus. Next base: position 942,733 of record NW_027263778.1, on the reverse strand, counting down.
TCTATAGTCCGCCAATGAGATACCCCTTCTATCGCAACACCTCTTTTCTCCATACAAAAACAAATAGAGCCGTTGAATGCATCGGTCCACTCCATGCAACAAGACCACCTCCCGTCCACTCTTTATGCAATCCACGGAGGACGGAGAGAAACTCTACCTCACTCATTATATAAGTCTCAGTAACATGGATTAAGGGAGGGAAATGAGGAGGAAATTTTCGAATATGCTGTCACGAATGTCAACGACCTAAACCTCGACCTTCTCGGCTACTTCTATTGCCGGTTTTTTTTTTCCCTTCAAGTCGAGACTTTGCATTGGTGTTTGTTGGAGTATCATGATTGCTTGGGGTTTACTAAGTTGATATTGAAACTGGCGTCCGCTCTCGTTCTGATCTCGCTCTTTTCTCGTGACACTTCTAGCTGGCTATGAAGTCCCTACAGAAAGCATACATATAGTAATGGACGGTTGTTGTAAATATTTTATTTCCATTGATTGAATCGGGTCTAATTAATGACATGCCGTGGAAGGTACAATGAGACTTCCGGTAAACACCATGATTCCGTCGTAGTAATTCCCAGAGTATCCATCCATTCCCGAAACCCATATTCAATCTCGCTCAAATTTCAAACTGAGTAAAAGTAATGCTGCGTGAGGTTGCCGAATGCATTAAAGCCGTAAACTGAAGGAAGTATTGACATCCTCGAAAGATAAAAAAAAGAGAGAAAGAGAAGACTAGTAAACGTCCGAAACTCCGGCAATGGTATCACAAAAAGAAAGGGCAGATAAGCTTGCACAATAGCTCCTTCAAAGAACTTGAACAGAGATCCCATCACGACGAAGAGACAGTAGTCCTATTTCCACGGGTCCGTTTCGAGGCTGGGCCACCGGGGCTGCCAGCGGTTTCCGCGTCCCGCTTCTTAGCCTTGGAGCCGATGGCGGGAGGAGTCTGTTTCTTTCGCAGCCAGCCGTCGAAAGGACTGATGCGTTTCTTCTTGGCCTCCGATGCTGTGGGGGTTTGCCCATGTTCCAGGCCCTCCCGCTTAGCTCGTGACCGTAAGGAGCGTGCTGAACCACCAGGAGATGGAGGCGTTGCAACCGAAGTAGGGGGCGGGGTGACTGGTCGCTGTTGCGAGTGGATGTTCGCAGAATGTCGGACATCTGCTACCGTACCGGCCTCTTCCAGGATGTGATCCTCGATGTCGGTGGTCGCTTCTTCGTCCGCATCGTCGATTTGATTTTCATTGGTCGACCGATCATTTGCGCTGGCGAAAAGCACACGGGGCTTGATGGAAGAGCGAGTTAGTGGCCGAGTGTTCTCTAGGAGCGACGAATCCATCAAGTCTGGGCGAGAAGCTAGCAAGCCAAGGTCGTCATTATTGTCCTCCATATCACTTCCAACATCATCACTGAACTTGCGGAACATTTTCTTGCCTCGGCTGGGAATTTGTTAGTTGCTGCGAAATGCGGGCAGGAGAGGTATTACTTACAAGACATAGACCATGCCATCGTCGCGATTGAGAGCCTCGTCGACTTCCTTATCACGGCTTCTCGTCTTGCGCCTGCACGAGCGAGCACTTGTATTGGCAGATGGCTTGTTGTAGAATGGATTCGCTTCGCTCTCATCAACCTCAGGGATTCGATCGCGAGAGTCGGTGTATATTTGTATTGACTCGCCCTGAGAGGGGTCTTCGGTAAAACTATCCAGAGAGAAGCCTGTTTGCTTTCTCTTCTTCTTCTGGCCAGACAGGGGAGGAAAAAGCACTCTAGCGGTAGAATCAACATTATCGACAGGTTTTTTTCGTGGCGTTTTTGCTGGTGTGGGAAGCATCCCGTCTGTCATTGTAGATCTGAAGAGAGAAGACGTATTGGAGTGAGAAGATTTGGTAGCCTTGAATGGATCCTGAGTGTCCAGGGATTGTGTTGCAACACGGCCCCGGCCCGATACCTTCTTCCGGGGAGTACTGCTGTTGGGTGATCCAGGAGGTGAGAGGGTTTCTGATTCAGCGGTCCTGTGTTTGACGCTTCTCGAGGCGCCTCGTCCTTGAGAGATCGGGAATGAAGCTGGAGGGGTGGCGCGAGATTCAGCAGATGTTTGTTGGCTAGCCAGGCGGGCAGAATGACGCGTAGAGTACGGTTCGTATTGGTCATATCCAGTGCCATGTCGTGGGGTGGGAGGAATCCGCAGGAAAGACGGCGGCGGTGGTGTCCTCGCCATGGTGCAGACTCAAGCAAATTGCGCGAATTTGATTCACCGCTGTCGTCACCACGTATGAGATGGAACCGAGGTCAGGAAAGTTGGGAAAAAAAGCGGAATTTATCAAGTGTTCGTCCTCGACACGTCGGATAGAGATCAAGGGAGGCAGACGCGCGATTAGACCAAAGCCGACCGACGAGCTTAACCTAAGACTGTATCCAATGTGCTGCGAGGCGCGATCAAATATAGAAACGAAATACACCAACAGGCAGATGTACGGAGTATAGCGATGGGGACGTTGAAGGAACGATGGAAGAATGGAAGATGGAGAGAAGGGGAAGCAGAAACAAAGGGTGAGGAGTGTGAGGAGAAGTGGGTTGGTGAGGTTGGAATGCAAGTCTCCAGCCACACAATTAATCGTCGATTCCTCCGCCCAACGCTCGGCCTGGAATGCCCCACATCAGCAGATCAGTCGGTTCGCAGGAAATAATACTCCATACGGATGACTTCGTCTGAATTGACTAATACCGATACTACTTTGTTCTAACTTTCAAGCAACTTCCCCTCAATTTCTTCTTGTTGTTTATTACTTGGCCCTCGCGACAACGGCCAAACAGTCCCTTTACAGCGCCGCCGAGGAAATGGACCGCCTACAGCTCTCCGACGAAGACACTGAAGCCCTCTGGGATTCACCTTCGAAACACAAAACGAAGAGATTGAATCAGATTTACATAAAGCAAGAGAGCTCGTCTCCTGTTCCCAGAGCCGACCATGAAGATGAAACTCTTTTCGACCAGCAGGAGGCCCGGGAGGCTGCGCTAAGGAGCGAACTGCAAAGCGTGCGCAACATTAACCAGGTTATTGAGAGTCTACTCGGTAGTCTCGATCGGGCAAAGGGAAATATGGAGGTAAGTGATTGCCCGACAAATCGGGTTACCATTGAGGGATCACGCCTAATTGACGCTACACATTAGACTGTTTCACGGACCATAAACTCGGCCTCGACCCTACTCAACACCTGGACGCGTATTCTATCGCAAACGGAACATAACCAGCGCGTCATATTGAATCCCAATTGGCAAGGTGCTTCTCAGGATGCTGCAGACGTAGAAAACGAGGAATATCTCAGGCAAGAGGCTGCGGAGAGGCGAGAAAGAGAACTCCAGCAGCAAAGAGAAGCCGCTGCGCGCAAGGCCGAGGAGGACGAGAGGAGGAGGGCTCAATCAGCAGGTACCAGAGGTACGCGAGGGCTCACCAGGGGAAGAACCCGAGTTGGTATTGGACGGACACCCAGTGTTTCCTACACAGGGACCACTTCAAGTGGAACGAGGACGACATCTACCGTCACAGGAAGCAAGTCGTCGACCACAACCACACGGAGACCAGTCAGTGGCATTGCGCGGGGCCCAGGAGTGACGCGTGGTCGAGGGAGGACATAGACTCACTCCTCTCTTCAAAAATGAAAAAATATGACAGTTATGTACAGTAAAGCGTCGCATGGTTTATCAAATTTCGACCGCAGAAGTAGATACCTGCCTCAGGCGCCAAGCCATCACCGCCCAGATGCCTATAGTAGTGAGCAGGCAACGGAGCGACACGTTCTCGCGATAAGCCCCCGTCGCCTCCAAAATGAACTTCGCTCCCTATCAGGATGAGTCGCCCGAGGTAGAGCGCGCGTTCTCGCCGTCTTTCGAGGCGAACCGCACCAAATCCCCGCCCGTCCGATCTCCTCACGGCTCTTCCCCAGTTCCAGGCTTCACTCCCGCCGACGGTCTTCCATCGCCGAACCAGTTCGCCGGCAATGGCCATATTAGCACAAGCGGACACGGTAATACTGGATATGGCAGAGGAGATTCGGAGGGTGGAAGATGGAATCTGGGGGCCTTTGAGACGAGTCTGCCTATTCGGATGGATGTTGAAGCTATGCTGGCATATCTACTTCTTCCCCCGGCTGGCGGAGTCTTTCTCCTCTTGTTAGAGCATAAGAGTGACTATGTTCGGTTCGTCAATCGTATTCCTAATTGAATCTGCTTATGGATCGCTAACCTTGCGCCGGGATGCAGGTTCCATGCGTGGCAGTCCAGCATGCTCTTCTCCGCCATGTTCGTAAGTCAAGCTCAGGCCATTGCTCTCCATGCCATCGTTCTCATGTGCCGCTAGGTACTTCACCTTATCTTCGTGTGGTCCAGCTTCTTCTCCTGGCTATTCTTCATCTGCGACATCGTAATGATCGGTTTTCTCAGCCAGCGGGCTTATCGTGATGGTAAGCAACGAAGGAGGAGACCAGGCGCTCGAAGCCACAGCTCACACGCTTTCTTAGTTGATACTCTCGAACACTTCGAGGTCCCATTCTTCGGTCGGCTCGCAAACTCATTTGTCGACAACGAGTAATAACAACGATTCCCAAACATTGTCATATCTTATTTTCAGCTCAATAGCCTTTGTACAGTGCTGGCTAGCGCATTGTTTCTCTGGAAGTTGAGTCATCCATCTGTTTCATCTGTGCAGGGGTTTTCCAAAGCCTCTTTGTTCTCGCCGAGACTTCAGGCACCCTCTAATGGATTAATGTCCTTTGTGTTCATTGCATATACCCTAACTATAATATTGGACATGTCCTTTGAGGCCCATGGCCTTTATCTACCAATAACATTAGTTCTCCAGGATGATAATCACTCATTGATTGCTTGTGTTCTATAGAACTCACCCCTCTGTGAAACCAGGATCAAAGCTTGGTTTGTGCTTTCCCTCTAGGAGTGGCTAATAAATTCTGGACGCATTCTGGCGACAGCAAGACAGTGAAGGCAAAAGAAACAGATCACAATGGTTTTAAATCAGAACCAAGTCCCTACTCAATTGCTACAGGCCACAAACACGAAACCATTTCCATTCCAGGCTTCATCTAGCCGTTTCTCACTCAGGAAAAGAGGTCAGTTTTATCCTGCAGAAGACGTTTGCCTTCTCTCACCTCACCCTACTTTCGACAGTCTGACTCACTAGGTCTCTATCACAGCCGGCTCAAGGAGAGAGAAACGAAAATGTGTCACGTCCAGCGCGTGGTTAACAGCTGCGGCCACACCAACGACCACATCATCATGGCCTGCCGCTTCGCGAAGAGTGCCTCGCCTTCACCAGAGTCCGCCCCCCAAGCTCAGAGTAGCTTGGTGGACCAGAGCAGAGAAACACACAATTCGTCCACTACTACCGGAGGCCAAAGCCAAGGTCCAGCAAATATGATTCAGACGATTGGCTTCGATGCGCGCACCGAGCCCTACTGCATCCATGCGAGGATTAAAGACCTGAGCACATCGAAGGGATTTAAGTGTATGGTTAATGGATGTGGACGCGCGGACTGAAAAACCTTGCGGGCCACTTTGTAACTACCTAGGTATGCTGAAGCGTTGTGGTCGGCCTAGTTAATGGGATTGGCCTGGAGCTAATACCCTGCCGAATCACTTAGTGTTGGTGGTTTAGAAGCTGTGAATTCTGCACATCATGACTCGTCTTTCTCTGTCTCCACGGTTAGCCTACAATAGCAGATGGAATCAATAATTGTCATTCTGAAAGCATTGTTGTAAATTCACACAAAGCAAAAAGCGGGTCAAAACCATGGACGGTCGAAAGACAAGGATGGAATTAAACTCGGGGACGACAGACAGGCTCATCATGAAAAGGAAACAATTTGCCAGAGAATATAGGAAAAGAAGGAAACAGAAGACATATGCATCAAGGTATCTACATCATGAACACGTAAAAAGAAAACATTCTCGTCGTAACTGGCCGTCCGTGTGCTAGATGTTCACGATCGAAAACGGAGATGGGTATAGTATAGTAGGGTTTAGATGATCTGGAGGTAGTTGCTTGGCACCAGGCCCGTTCTCAATCGAGTCGTGGTAACTTCGGCCTCCCACCAGCCATCATCTTGGAGCCGGATTACGGACAAGACATCGCCCTTGCTGAAACCGAGTTCTTCGGGAATGGCGGCAGTGTAGCTGTATAATGCGCGTGCTGTGACATCATTAACGGTGAGATCAAAGTTGTGAGGATGGGTTAGGGCTTACCGAAATGTAAGATAGGGCGACCATCTCGGCTGAATTGTCTTCCGGGGTCTGCGACAGCCATAGACCTGCTTCTAGACCGACTTCGCTGGCTTCCACCGTCGTAATAAGACATGGGTCTTCTACTCTCCCTCGGAGATCCGAATGCTTCACCACCACCATTGTACGCGTCAGAAGGTTGCGATAGCTGCAGCTCCATCCCACCAGCGCTTGAAGGTCGAGCCTGCTGACGAAATTGAGGTTGAGGTGACACGGCGCGCGGAATGGAGTTTTGAGCCGGCCGTTTGGTAAAATCTTTCGGTGATGCAGGGGGTGGAGCCGATGCTTGTGGTTGCCGAAATTGGGGTTGAGGAGAGACAGCCCGGGGTACAGATGCTTGTGGCTGACGGAACTGAGGCTGAGGGGAGACAGCCCGGGGTACAGATGCTTGTGGCTGACGGAACTGAGGCTGAGGGGAGACAGCGCGAGGTACTGATGTCTGCGACTGCCGGAATTGTGGTTGAGGGGAAACAGGTCGGGGTGCAGATGCCTGTGGCTGCCGGAATTGAGGCTGGGGAGAGACAGCGCGAGGTACAGAGCTCTGGGATGCTCGTTTCGAGAACTCGTTAGGAGACGGAGCCCTAGTTGCTGTGGTGGGAGAACCACGTTTCGCGAAATCGGTTGGAGACACGGCACGGGGAGGTGCAGCAGCACTCAATGAAGCTCGCTTCGTAAAGTCATGAGGGGAGTACGGCCCGTCGCTAGGTCGTTGGGGTGGCGTAGAGACAGTTGGAGATTGGCTATAGCGGCTATTCAAGCTGTTTGATTGATAGGTGCTTGGGTTCGGGCTCGCAGCGCGGCTGTATTGACTCATGCGAGACTCGCCACGAGTGCTCACTTGAGGACTTGCGCTCCTCCTTGGAGGAGCAGGCGACTGGGCGCGAGGGGCGTCTTGGGATGTCCTCTTAGTGCGAGTGGACAGCGAGGGTGGGTTGACCCTGCCTCGGAGCATGTTGTGCGTCTGGCCGGTGTATTTCTGTGTCGTCTTTTGCATCTGTGCAGAAGTGAAGGCTGGCTGGGGGGCGTCGAGGCGCTTCACGGATGGGTCGTTATATGCAGGAGGTGGTGTGGACACAGAACTTGGGTTGTTGTAAGTCGATGTGGGAGCCGAGGGAACTGGCGTAGCAATGCCATGATACCTGTCGGCAGAGACCCGAGTCGCCGAGTGTTTTCCAGCGCCTTTCAAGTCCGCCAGGGCTTGTGCGATTGGGTCGAGCTCTTCTTGTCCATCCTTTGCAGGTTGTGCTCCTTTTTTGACTTTGTCCTTATCTGGGGAAGCCACGTCAAACACGTTGTTTCCGACATTCAACTGGAAGTTAGCCCTCGGGTCAACCGGCTCAGGGCTCGCTGAGCGTTGCATTTCCTCCCCCACCTTGGGGATAACCATCTGCTGCGGCTGCTGGGGCCTCTGAGGGCTTGGTGCTTTTATTGAGCTGGTCTGCTTTGAAGGAGAATCCCATGTCCGCCGGGTGGGTAGTTGGGAAGACCCCGAGTTACGATCTTTATCGTGTCGGCTCTTGCGCCGAAATGGGCTGTTGCTGAAGAATTTCTTCTTTTGGACTTGCGTTTCGCCAACCATCCCAGGTAGTGGGACTGCATTCGTTGGCTTAGTCGGGGATTGCCTAGCGCTGGTGGGTTCATGGCTAGATATCGAAGTCGAGTTGGAGACCTCGCTCTGGGAATCACGGCTGGATGGCCGGTAGCCGCTAGCTGTTCCCGAGCTGCGTTCAGAAGGAGGACCGGTTCGGCAAAACATCGTCATACCATCCGTTGGATACTCGTTGTGAGGCACGGTCGCAATCTCACCATGCTGATTGGGATCGTAGTTTGGTGGAAGCTGAGAATTCCCCCTGCGCGTATCTAACGGAGACGGGGGTTGCTGTATTGGCGACTGATTTGCATGCTGAAGTGGATGTTGCGCTGATGTTTGCAACGATGGTAGAGCTGGTTTCTGTGGAGTAACTGTAGCTTCCTGGCTTGACGGTGTTGGAGGCCCGTTTTGAGCCGAACTTGCTGGTGCGGGCTGGGTATCGTGGTGAGACTCGTAAGTCGATGGCTGTGGTGAAGAGCTGCGGAATGCAGGGTTTATAGTGCGCTGGAACTGAGCTACCGAATAACCTTCTTCTTCGGATATCTCTGAGCTTGTATCATTAATATCTCCCCGAGAGAAGTTGATAAACCTGGGCGCATCAGGGATCTCCTGCCCTGTTCCTCTCTCCTTGATGAAGTAAACAATGTCTTTCTCCACTTCACAGTTCTCCAGTGAGAGACGAATCCTCTCACAGGACTAGGCGAGATCAGTCAACCACTCAAACTCAGAAGTGTTTGCATGCTTACAGCATCATCGCTAACGCAGACTGTTGACGCGATATTGGCGTATGTCCAGAGACTGCTCTTGGTAAAGTCTATCCTCTCTTCTTCGAGGTCTTGAAATTTCTAGATAGCCAGTTAATGTTGCTTCTCCAATGGAATAGAAACGCCGAGGGGTAAACATACGTCGCAAGCAGATTTCCACTCCTTGTTCCAGCGACCAGTGGTTTCCGTCAGCACTTTGACAGCGGCATCATAGTCACTGCTACTAGACGCAAGTTGAATCTGGGTCTTCTCGAGCTTCGCCTTATTCTTACGCTCCTCTTGGCCCATGACCATGTGGCCCTGTGCAAGATAGCCCTTTATCCTCAGGCAGTCCTGTTCGTAGCGATCCCTAGTCTATCGGTACCATTAGTAAAGCTGGAATGCCCAATATAATCAGAATTCCGCTCACCTTATTCACTGTCTGGGTTTGTTGCATCTTCGTCTTGTGTATACGCTCGATGCCTGTTTGTATAATCTTTCTTCTCTCCTTGTTACCACCTGCAAAAGCAACCAATGGCTCCTCCAATTCTCTTTTTATTTGTCCGGCGATCGCGGCGTGGGCTTTCGCAATGGCCTCTGTCTCTCCTCTGACCGTATCAAAAGACCCTCGGAGTGACCCCATCTCACTCGACCCGAGAGGCTTGCGGCATAGCGTTAGCAACTTTCGTGCATACTCATCCTCGATAGCAGCGCGGACTGATTGTATATTAGAACCAAGGTCAATAACGTGCAACAGACGCGGCGGAACGAACTATTATAAAAGGTTTTCAGTTCATCGCAGGACACTTTAGCCGCGTGCATGCGCTCCAGCATAGGTCCAACACCTGCATCATCTTTGCCCCAGAAGTTGTTGGCGACTGTGGTGACGGTTGAGTTAGCTGGTCATCTCCCTGCAAGCAAGCCCTGGGTGCCTTACAGGATAACGCAACCGTAGGACCGTCGGCAACTGTGCCTGGCATTTCGTTTATAGCGTGTTAACTTTGATGAGCTTTGGCCAGCCTTTGCTCATTTGGTTATTGTGAGACAGGTTTGTTCCGCTCCCACGATTGTATAGAAAAGCAGGCGTTAACAACAGAAGCTGAGATGAACCGAAGCAAAAAGAGCAACCTCCAGCTGCAGAGAGGACAGACGGGAAAAAAGCAGAGTAGATTGTATTCTTAACAGAAAAGAGCAGAGCAGCGCGATGCAGCTGGTCCTTGTGGAGTTGATCGCTCTGTGGAGTGTGAACTGGGTCAAGGTGGTTAATTATTTACGGCCCGCGTCTCTCGGGGCAACCGCCCAGTCAGCAAGTCATGCACGCCTGGGGCGACTCATCAACCATACCATAGGACAACAAATCATGCCCATTTCAAGTGATCGCAGCTGTCTTGCTCCTCTGCATATCTAGCCTTGGCCATTATCTGTGTTGCTGGCGTATCCGCCTCATGCAGAGTTATCCATCTTCCGGGTTTCCGTCACAAGGCTCTTCTACGGCTGAATGGAGCGAGGTTATTAGGGAGGCTCGCTATCTACACTCCCTACGGGGAGATCACCGGTACTGCATGGGTATAATCTAAGGCGGAAATCAAGTTGATATCTGCCTCCATGTTCGAACTGGTGGATTTTCCTGGATAGCGATAATTATATATATCGCTATATGGGCTACGTATTCTAAGACAATACTCGAGGACGCCACAATTGCAACATCCACCGTTATAGACGTGTACATGCTCTACGGAAGCATCAAATGGCCTAATACTTCTGCTTTTATCGCGCGAAAGAAATACCTTCCGACAAGACCATCCCTCCCCGGGATGCAGTCCGGGATAACGTGACTCGAGTTATGCTGACTCATCACTGGCCTTAACTAACTAACTAAAGTAATTCACGGTCGGTCCGATCACCCAAAACACCATTACAAAATGCTATTTTTCAAGCTTGAATATCTCAACCACTTAGAATCTAATAGTTATAAAACCAAGTAATTAAGTTATAAACCTCTATTAGGCCTGTTTAAGCCCCATTTCAAGTCCTAAGAGCCTTAAATACTCTAGATATATCAAGATATAATAAAATACAATAAAATACAGTGTAATTTATATTTCTGAAAGATTTACTAAGCTATAGGAGATATAACTTAGATATATACTACTTTATTATCTTCTATATATATATATACTAAATAGTATTATCTATAAGCTTAAGATGGTTGAGCTATTCAAGTTTGAAAAATAGCATTTTGTATGGTGTTTTGGGTGATCGGACTGACCGTGGTGATCGGACTGACCGTGGTGATCGGACCGACCGTGAATTACGTTAACTTAGTTAACTACATGACTAGCAGTTCGTTACTTCTCCAGCGCCGTCACGTGCATTTATGCAGACGAGCACCTGCAATAAGTCCATCTGCCGCGAGTTGTATAAGTACACAAATGAGGGAATGATTGATGGAGCATTGTAAAGCAAAGCCAAAACCATATGGTTTTAGTATTGAAAGATTTACGATACAGCCAGTACCAGTTTACAAAGCTATAATCTTCAGAAGGCCGCGAGCTGCGACACTTTAGGCCTACTAGTAGGAATCGTTCCTCAGGCTGCCAGACATCTCCACCGCCTGAGGCTCGCTTTCTCTGCCCGTCATTCAGACTTCCGAACTTCTCTCTGCCACAGACCAACACAACCTCCCATTGCCATCGCCATCTCCCCTCACGACTACAGCGTCGCTTCTACCCAAGAATCTCCTGACAGGCAATTCTTCTTGGGGCCATACTCTCGACTACTTTTATCGCACATAAAATTTCACTTTCCAACTCAGATCAAATGATCGCGTCTCCTAGATGACCTTCCCTCCCCCTCCCCCTTCCTCCCAATCGTCGATTGCTCCAGGCACCGATAAGTCTTCTTTGACCCGGCCTACACGGTCACAGCAGTCTCCCTGGGGCCCGCCCGTGTCGCAATCCAGTGTTCGTCGGGGGTTGACACCGCTTGCGACCAACCTTTCTTCGGCCTCCAACCCCTCTGTTTCTGCCCGCGGGCTACCTCAGTCAAGTAGCCCTGGCCCCGGGGCATCGACCTCGTCTCCCCTTACCTCATCATTCTCCGCCGTCCTGAGCTCCTCGAGGGGCTTTCCACTTGGTCGGAGCGCTCCTTCACCAGCGTCCACACCAGGGCCCTTTGCTTCCTACCAACCTGGCTCGCAGCAACACCAGCAGCCGTCCGGTCAATCTCTTTCCTCCCCTAAAGTCAGAGCTCATACCCCATCTTCAGGGTCACATCTGGCTTCCGCAGCGGGCTCCGTCGCGGGTGGTGGAGGTTCCGGGGGAGGTGGAGGCGGGACCGGTTCTTCCAGAGGCGCTACCTTCTCTCCGCTCTTGTCCGGCACAACCGTGAACTCGCCAACGGGATTTCCCTCCGACAAGCCGGGCTCTGCAGCGGCTCACGCAAGCCAGTCCTCGCTGGCAAAGATATCCATAGCTCAGGTTTTCCTTTTATTGGATTCCATTACAGAGAAAGAAGGCCGTGAGAAGTGGGAGACTAAAGCTGCTCAAATCCATAAAGTATGTTATTCTAACCCTATATGTATATCTGGCATGAGACTAACAATCTGCTAGCTTGTTGAGTCAAACGGCATGGAGGTCTTCTCCAAATATTTCCGACGCCTGCTCACGGGCAATGCCCCTCAGATTTTCCCTGGTCTCAATAAATCCGTGGAAAATGCAGGAAACTACCCACTTCTCGTTCAGGAGATGCAAAAGGTGTCTCAGGATATAGAGCAAGCGCAGAAAATAGCGGAGACTGTTGATGGTTCTGAGGGCGATATCTTTCGTGACTTCGACCTCTCCACTTTTTTGGATCATTTCAAGCTCGATCCGATAGTCAAAGTTGCGTTGGCTCTAACATTCAAGACTGCTAATAAGTCAGATTTACGTGCCAAAGGTAAGTCACTAAATTGGACAGTATAGCAGTCGGAGCCACTTGCTGACCGAGTTTGTATAGCCGATGCTATCCTTGCGAACTCGATAACCCCCTTCCTCCAAAGCCTAGCAAACCCGTCGGACATATCCAAAGAATTCAGCAATGGATTTATCGGTATCACGATCGAGCGCTTTATCCTTTACCCGCCTCGCAATTTCAGTGACGATGTGAAAGCCAAATTGGTGTACGCCGCGAACCTGCGTTACCAGAAACTGGCGATAGATATGCCTTTTGAGGTCGCATCCGCCTTGCAAATGTTCAATTTCGTCAACCCCAAGTATACGCTTGTCCGCCAACTTCACTCCAAGGGTCCAAGAGCAACCTCAAGCTCTGATACTGTGAATGAGACTGTTACTGCTGCCGGACTTGACTGTTGGAGCGAGGAACACATTGCCGCTGCGCTTCTCTTTTTGGTTCTCTCCCAGTATTGGCGGGATTTCTCACTGGAGACATATCTCGCCACTGTGCGATCACACTATGGCGAGAAGCAAATCAACTGGTCCCTCATCCTTCGAAATTTTGACCGCGAAGGTTTAAGGTTGGACCCTCGACAGTTTGCCAAGCTCTATGCTGTTCTTTTGACAGTGGCCGCAGAGGATTCAACCTTAGACGTGCAGAAACTCTGGGGCGGTGACTGGGAACACCGGGACACTCAAATGTCATTCCTAACAGCCTTCATCGCCTCGCGGACAGACGTTTCGCAGGTACCTAACCTCCGCGCGACGTTTTCCCCCGAGTTCTTCTCTGATGGCCCTGAAACCGTTCGTTCACAAGGCGAGCGGGCCGTAAAATCACCTCTTCGGTCCTTGGATGCCATGAAGGCGATATTCGATTTGGCTTTGTTTTCGCAGGCAGCATGGTCAGCTCATGAAAGCCAATTGGTCATTAAAGCGGTAGTCCAGTACGATTTACCTGTCTTCTTATGCTCAGCATTGGCTTTACCCCAGCCATGGACCAGCGTTCAACAGAGCTTCATTCTCCGAACCCTTGTTGTGTTTATCCTGAAACAGGAGGATGGATATCAGCTCGCTCTTCACGGCGCCTGGCGTCAGGATCAGCAGTGGGTAGCGGAGCAGTTGTTCACCATGTTCACCCAAGACCCCACCTCGACTGCGGCTATCTATGAACATGCGGTTGAATATCACTGGTTGGACTACCTTCTTGGATATACGAATGGTCTTGCCATGGATCTTGCTTGCTACGCTCATCGAAAAGGCCCATTTGATCTAGAGCAGTGGGTGCAGAATGCAGCTCAAAAAGGACCCATGGACATGGGTAGCCTTTTGTCCAAATTCCTCAGAATCAAGGCAGAAGACGAGCTCCATGTTCAAAGGAGGGAACAAAGTGCACCTCAGATGGTCAGCCTGTCAGTCAAAACAGTCTTTACACTCCTATCGGTCCTGGAAGAATACGTCGGAGACCGTGAAAACCTCACACCGGTCCAGCGCGTTTGTATCCAAACGTATCCTAGGTTGATTAACTACGGTGAAGGATTCGATGATATAATCGATGCAAATGGCGAAACTGGAAACTCCTTGCCTGAGCCAGTTGACAAGAAAATGCAGGAGCTCTTTGGCAAAATGTACCACGAGGAGCTGTCCTTGAGAGAGATCATCGAGCTTATGAGGCGGTACAAATCCTCCCGTGAGCCATCCGAGCAAGATCTATTTGCGTGCATGGTTCACGGGCTTATTGATGAGTATCACTGCTACCATGAATACCCATTGGAGGCTCTGACCAAGACCGCTGTAATGTTTGGTGGCATCATCAATTTCCGGCTCGTTGACGGCATCACTCTGAAAGTGGGCCTGGGCATGATTTTGGAAGCGGTTCGTGAGCATGACGTTCATGATCCTATGTACAAATTTGGAGTTGAAGCCATCGAGCAGCTGATCAATCGCCTTCCTGAGTGGGCTGGTTTTTGCCATCTCTTGTTGCAAATCCCCAGTTTACAGGGTACGCCCATCTTCCAAAAAGCAGAGGAGGTTCTGCGTGAGCAGGGAAGCCAAGTTCGCGATGATAGTGGCCGACAAGATAGTACCGCTGGTGGTTCTATCACGAACGGAAATGTCGATGAGTTCGCTGCCCCCGATAACTCGAATCGTAAATTCGTCTCCATCCACGTTGACCCTCCCCTCCGACCAGACCTCTATCAAGAACCGAATGAGGAAGTGCAGGATAAGATCCTGTTTGTGCTGAACAATGTCTCTGAACAAAACATCGATGAAAAATTGCGCGACCTAACCGATGTTCTTCAAGATCCACATCATCAATGGTTCGCTTCGTATCTGGTGGAAGAGCGTGCTAAACTGCAACCCAATTTTCAACAATTATATCTCGATCTCCTGGACCGCATCAACGACAGGATATTGTGGGCCGAGGTCTTGAGGGAGACGTACGCGAGCCTGTCCAAATTGCTCAATTCCGAAGGAACACTAGGCTCATCTACTGAGAGGAGTCATCTCAAGAATTTGGGCTCCTGGCTTGGGTCTTTGACCATCGCAAAGGACAAGCCTATCAAACACAAGAACATCTACTTCAAGGGACTCCTCTTAGAAGGATATGATAGTCAGCGCCTGGCAATCGTGATCCCATTTACCTGCAAAGTACTGGTGCAGGCCACAAGGTCTACCGTCTTCAAGCCGCCGAACCCATGGCTAATGGACATAATTGCGTTGCTTATGGAGCTCTACATGTATGCTGAGCTGAAACTGAACCTTAAGTTTGAGATTGAGGTTCTGTGCAAGGACCTTGACCTCGACCACAAGACAATCGAGCCTTCTGTTATTATTCGTGACCGTTCAGCAAACATTGAAGATGCATTGTCGACGGCGAATATCCCTGAAGGACTCGAGGCTTTTGAAGATATGTCCCTCGCCACAATAAGTCAGGGCATGCGTAACGAGAGACTTTCTCCCGCTGCTATTATGTCTACGCTTCCCAGCCTAGACAAGATTCTTGTTCTCCCGTCATCTGCAAGCAGCATGATTGATCCTAACATTTTGCGACAAATTGTGCACACCGCTGTGGAACGCGCCATTACCGAGATCATTACTCCTGTTGTTGAACGGTCTGTGACAATTGCCTCGATTTCTACTGTCCAGTTGGTCTCAAAGGACTATGCCATGGAGCCTGATGAGGAGCGATTCCGACATGCTGCTGGCACAGTTGTCAGGCAACTTGCTGGTAGTCTGGCACTAGTAACTTGCAAGGAGCCATTGAAAGTCAGCATGACCAATTATATCCGAATGATACAACAAGATTATTCTGAGCAGCCAATGCCGGAAGGCCTCATTTTGATGTGCGTCAACGATAACCTTGACGCCGCTTGCGGTATAGTTGAGAAGGCGGCGGAGGAAAAGTCACTCCCTGAGATCGAAAAGGTCATTGAACAACAGTTGGAAGCTCGCAGACGCCATCGGGCGGCTCGTCCAACAGAACCGTTCATTGATCCGTCTATGACTCGTTGGGGACTATTCATTCCTGAGCCCTATCGCCAAACTCCAGGTGGTCTGAACAAGGAGCAGTTGGCGATTTATGAGGAATTTGCGCGGCAGACTCGCGGGCCAACCGCAACCCATATCCAGAACGCCTCTACAGATTCTGGTCGACAACTTCCGGATGTTCTCCAGGAGCCGTACCCACCGATTCCGAACCTCTCAACCCCCGCAGAGCAGCCAGCAGTTCCTCACAGGACACCGCAGCCGCAGCAGGATTCTCGCTTGCAACAGTCCAGCTTGGTGGGAACTTCGACTCAGCTTAATGGTCTCGTTGAATCTCAGAACCCGCGTGACAGAGTGGAAAGCATCGTCTCCGACCTTCTGCAGGCGGCTCGAAATGCTCCCGAGGAGCATGTCAAAGATCTTGGTCGTGACAGTGCCGTCCTTCAAGAGTACAACCAAGCACTACGTGCCATTGTTACCTCGCCCAATGGTGAAGAAGTGGCCCGATTGACAGCACTCAAGGCATGCACCAGCCTCTACTCACAAACACAGAGCACCCTAGAGATTGAGGTTCTTGTGCATTTGTTGGCCAAGTTATGCGATATGTCGTCCATTGTTGCTCGCTATACCTGGGCTGTCTTATCGGAAGTGGATGATGACCACATGTTCAATGTTCCTGTCACCGTCGCTTTGATAGATGCCGGGCTTTTGGATATTCGCCGCATCGACATGATCTTGACAAGGCTTATCCTCCAGAAGAATGCTGCCGCTCTGGACGTCCTTGCCAACCTGATGGACCGCGTCCTCTTTAACGAGGAGCCATCTGCATTACGATCCGATTTCTCTGGCAGTCTTGAGGCCATGAGCCAATGGCTTGCCGTGGACTCGAGCCTTACCCCCGCCAACAACATAATCAGAAAACTGCGAGAATCCGGTATTCCTGAAATCGTCAACCAGCTCCTTAGTGACAAAGCTCGTACCAAACGTGATCAGATGGAGTATATATTCAGTGAATGGATTGGAATCTACAAGGCACCCGGGGCTGTGGAGCGCACGTATCACTCTTTCCTGAATGATTTACACCAGAGGCAGATTTTGAGCAGCCAAGAAGATTCGGCCCTCTTCTTCCGTCTCAGCATCGACATCTCTGTTGCGATGTTCGAACACGAGTCACAGAACCCCAGTGGCAGTTTGGACGAAGCATTCCTCTACATTGATGCTCTCGCCAAATTGGCCGTCTTGCTCGTCAAGTTCCAGGAGGAGGAGGGCGCTGGCACTGTGAAGACCAGTAAAGCCGCTTACTTGAACTCAATTCTATCTGTCCTGGTGCTTGTTTTGAACCATCATCAGGTGATGAGGGGAGAGGCTTTCAACCAGCGCGTGTTTTTCAGGCTGTTCTCAAGCATTCTCTGTGAATACTCGCTGTATGACCTACAGTCCGAAGAACAGCACCAGGAAATGATGTTCACACTGGCCAACAAGCTTCTGTCCCTACAGCCCAAATACTACCCTGCATTCGTCTATGGATGGGTTTCGCTGGTCTCCCACAGATTCTTCATGTCCGGCATGCTCACCATGTCGAATCGAGCAGGCTGGGCCCCTTACTGTGATATCATGCAAGTTCTGCTGTCTTACATTGGCGAGCAGTTGAAGCCGGGAAACATCTCTTACATTGCCAAGGAACTATACAAGGGCGTGCTTCGTATCTTGTTGATTCTTCATCACGATTTCCCTGAATTTGTTGCCGAAAATCATTTCCAATTCTGCAACGTCATCCCAGCACACTGTGCGCAGCTCCGCAATCTGGTGTTGAGCGCCTACCCGTCTTCGTTCCACAAACTCCCTGATCCATTCCGGGAAGGTCTCAAAGTCGAGCGCCTAGAAGAGATGCGGGAGGCACCTAGGATTGCAGGAGATACGGCTCTTCCGCTTCAGCGTGCAAACATCAAGCATCTTATTGATAATGCTGTCCAGGGCAACAATGTGTCGGACTCAACTATCCAGCAAATATGTGAAGCCATCTATTCTCCGGAAAGCCAGGAGACTGGCCTCCTCTACTCGCCGATAAATGTCAATGTTGTTCTATTGAACGCTATGGCACTCTATATAGGGCAAGGAGCGGTTTCTGCCAACGCGTCCAAAGGCAATACACGCGCGGCTTTTGAGACCTCTACTCACTCGGCATTGTTGGAGAAACTTGCGAAGAATTTGCGCCCAGAAGCACGTTACTACCTTTTAAGCGCAATGGCGAACCAACTGCGCTACCCTAACAGCCATACCTACTTCTTTAGCTTCGCGATCTTGCGCCTGTTCGGCACGGATTACTCTGAGCAGGATGAGTCCGATATCCGCCAGCAGATCATCCGCGTGCTTTTAGAGCGACTCATTGTTCACCGCCCCCATCCCTGGGGACTTATCATTACCCTCCAGGAGTTGCTTCAGAATGGAAGCTATGCCTTCTTCCATCTTCCCTTCATTCAGGCTGCGCCTGAGGTGAGTTCCCAAAACGTCTGTTGCAACAGATCATAGCAAATGCTAATTTGTCAACCCTTAAGATTGGCCGTCTATTCGATGCGCTCCTGCAACACATTCAACAACAAAGCCCCAGGGCAATCTCTTAAGCGAAAGCGATAGTTTGATTCGCGAGCTTTTTTTCTTAATTGAATACTTGATCACGACACAACCGACGTACTGCATTTGAAAGGATAACTTGGCCTTTTTTCTCTCAGGCGCCGTTCATGACCCAAAGTGCCAAAATATAGAGCCTGACAGTGGGGTATATGACATGAGACCTCGCTGCTCGCTCTGCTTTTTTTTTTTTTTTTTTTTAAGTTTGTTCTGTATTTACCATCATTTCTCGGCTGGGGTACTGGGAAGGTCACGCATACTGGAACATGCAGCATGTTCAAGGCTTATATCTCTGTTTCCGTGGTTTATTTTCTATCTTCCCTTCTTTTGGTGTCTTACCATTGCCACTGCCTTTTGTGGTGGCCTGTAACGATAAGCTATAAAGCATGGTCCTAATGATTTCTGAATTGCATTATAATGGGATTGGGGGCTTTTGTGAGTGGGAATTGACTTGACAATAGACCTAGCAAAGCCTGCGCAGATTATACGATATCCACAGTAGACAGTGTTTTACACTTAGTTCCTGGCGGAGGATAGTGTGGCTTGTCGGGTTTGCTATCTAGTGACGTATGGGCTGTTTTTGCTCCCGTCGGCCGGCCCTCGTTGTTTGCGGTTTGCTTCTCTCCTCCCCCAACCACCACCACCACCAGCTTGAGTCCTGGCTTCGCAGGTCCCTCTGGCGGAACCATGGACCGCGGCAAATCATACGCTGAGGAGTTGGATTATGAAGAAGACCACTCTTCTTTCATCTCCAGAATAACGGTGACTGTTCCCGCCACTGTCATCGACAGAAGCTCAGACTGACGGCCAGACTAGAGCGCGCTACTGACACCGTTAAGCGCTGTTGTTTCGAAGAATGCCGTAACAGCATACCTAGGCACCTTTCTTTTCTTCGTGACTGCCATATGCATGATATTTGTGTCGGTTTTCGCATACGGACTCTTCTATTACAATGTGATTCCGCATGTCGGGCTCGAGCGAGTCGTACACTTGCAGTTTGGGTAAGTTCTCCCTTCCAATCGTATTGAGGGAAGATCTGCTTGACTAATTGCATATCAAAAGAAGTGAGGCGCATCCGTGGGGAATTGCTACGCTAGATTCAAGCTTGGTCTCGTTTCAGCCGTACGATGTGCACGTAGAACTGGAGCTCCCGCAAACGCCGTCGAACCTAGCTGCCGGAAACTTCATGCTGGATCTCTCGCTATTATCTCAGCCTTCAACCTCCGCAAGCACAGGGGAGAATTCATCTCCCCAGATCATCTCTCACTCTCGCCGTCCCGCGATTTTGTCCTATGCTTCGCCCTTAATCGACATCTCACGGAAGGTCACGTTTATGCCTTTGTATATCTTGGGCTGGCAGCGCGAAGCGGAGCGGCTCGTCGTACGAATGATGGAACGGGTTGAGTTCACTCGTGGCGCTCTTAATATCCCAGGAAGTGCGCGCCTGGAGCTTCATAGCCAAGTCGAGATGCAGGTCTATGCAGCAAAGGTGATATTTCGGGCACATCTCACTGGGCTACGGTATAGTCCCCGCAAGATTTGCTGTTGTTACTCGCAGCTAACAATGGTGGCAGGTGGATTATGTATCGATGGAGAATCACATCATTCTTCGTTTTCACTTCTATGTTTTGGTCGGTCTCTATGTTCTCATTTTCTCTCTCTTGGATTATCCTGCCGTGCTTCTTTGCTTCCTCGCGCACTAAGAAGCAGAAGGGAGAGGTCAAGGCGGAGGATGAGCGCGAGGGTCCACGTACGATCAAACAAGAGCCAGTCGAGCAGCTCGGTTTCCAAGAGGCTGAGCCTAGTGCCGAACCCTCCATTCGCGGGTCAAATATTAAGCAAGAGGCCGACACCGAAGAAGAGGATGAACCAGATTCTGATGAACTGCTACATGATCCAGGGCTTCTGCATAGTTCAGGAACTTCTGGCTCAGGGACGGGGATAGAGAATGATGAAGCGGCGGGTCTTCAGCAACGGCGTGGCCATTTATTTGAAAGCTAGATCACTAATGTAAACATAATAAATAACGTGGAACTTCATCTGCTATATACCATGGAATGAATCTGTTGCTCATTCTAGGCCCAGATGGTGTCTTCGCCTAGACCAGTTTGGTACCCGACAAGAACGATCCGGCGACTATCGATAACAGGCGGGGAAATTCCATCGCTGCCGTCTTTCTTTTCCCAACGCTTCCCTCTCAATCATCCCTCATCACGAGATTCGAGCTCCAATGCATATCCTGGTGAGCTTGACTATTCTAAGGGCCCCATCTGTTCCTAACTTACAACCCCGCCTCTCATGACAGGTGGTCAACGACGACGGTCCCCCGTCCAACCAGTCGTCCCCTTATGTCCATTCGTTTGTTCATACACTACAATCCGCAGGACACACTGTTTCAGTAGTCCTTCCTCACCAACAGCGATCATGGATTGGTAAGGCTCATCTTATTGGTGCCGCCGTCCAGCCAACCTATTTCCGCCCTGGAACCCTGCACAAAGACGATGGCACGACGCACGACTATCCCCGCGGTAGCAGTGCCGGAGACGATGACGCCCCCGACGGCGATGAATGGATTCTCATCAACTCCACCCCCGCCAGCTGCGTACAGATAGGTCTATACCATTACTTCCAGGACCGCGGGCCCGTTGACCTCGTGGTATCCGGACCAAACTATGGGCGCAACACCACGGCACTGTTTGCGCTTTCAAGCGGCACCATTGGTGGGGCAATGGAGGGTGCGGCGTGCGGAAAACGCTCAATTGCACTCTCATACGCTTTTAGCTCCCGTAACCACGATCCTGTCATCATCGCGGAGGCGTCTCGGCATTCGGTGCGGGTCATTGAGCACCTTGCGAAGAATTGGGACAAGGGAGTTGATCTATACACCGTCAATGTGCCTCTAGAGCCAGGTGTCAGTGAGAGCAAGGTCATGTACACGGATATGCTTGATAATCGGTGGTCGTCAGGGAGTTGTTTTGACGCGGTTGACGCTGAGGTGCCAGTGCAACATCCGGACCAGAGGGAGCAGACCCTGCGTGATCAGGAAGAGAAGTTGGAGGCTGATCCTAGTGCTGAGGTCAATGCGGGGTCCGGAAAGAGGTCGCGCATCAAGCACAAGCATTTCATATGGGCGCCAAAATTCACCGATGTCTATCGGAGTGTTGAAGAGAGCGCTCCTGGAAATGATGGCTGGACTGTCAAGGAGGGAATGACTAGGTATGTCAAAGCGATAAATCATAAAACGGTTCATGTGATATTTTCTAACTTGCATAGCGTCACGCCTCTAAAAGCCAATTTCATGCATACGCCCGGCATCAAGGGAGAGATCAAGCTGTGAGTGGAATCTAGAGAGGCGGTTCCTATACACGACTATTAGAACATATACCTTGCGCTTTTACCGTACCTACCAAGCTAGCGTTGCGTTGCGTTCTAATACCCACCCCCCATTTATGTTCTTTTCGTGGTCTGATAGTTTTATATTGCGTAGATCAGATGATGAGCCAGCGCTCTACTCCATAGTGGACTGCGACGATTCTTATGTCCAAGAACTAGTCGAGCAATCACTACAATCTCGCCTTGGTAGCCGTTACCGCACAATACACTCCATCTCAGACCTTCCTTCTCCGTCCGCCCCCGTGTTCCAGTATCGCGAATACGAACGCCTGGATTTCGAGCACGCCATGATGAACCCTACATCGTCTCTAACAAACGCTTATATCATTCGCAAGGCACTTATACGCAAACATTACCTCTCCAACACCGTCTCCAATTGGGTAACAAAGCATCCAGAGAGTGTACTCTCCAAACATGTCAAGGTCTCAGTGGACTTTGAGCTCGACTACGCGGAGTTCCTCGACGATGCGCTCCTCGAAGCCTATGAGCTTCGCGAGAGCCTGGAGAACAATGATTCAAAATCCGACTCAGAGAAGGAATGGTGGATTCTCAAACCTGGCATGAGCGATCGCGGGCAAGGGATTCGACTGTTCAACAGCGAGGACCAACTCCGTGAGATATTCGAGGAATGGGAGGTTGACACATCGGATGAGGAGGACAACGAAGATGGGGTCGATGATGGAAATGGAGATGAAACCGCAGACAAGGCCGGTGCAAGTGGTGTAATAACCTCGCAACTCCGCCACTTCATCGCGCAACCCTACATCGACCCCCCACTGCTCCTTCCCTCTTCGAACAACCGCAAATTCCATATTCGGACGTACGTCCTCGCAACAGGAGCACTCAAAGTTTACGTCTTCAAGGAAATGCTCGCTCTCTTCGCATCAAAGCCGTACATTCCGCCTTCATCCGAATCGGACACAGACGGAATCAACGACCTGACTCGCCATCTAACAAATACTTGCTTCCAAGACGGGACTCTACCGGAGAACGAGACTGTCCGGCGCTTCTGGGATTTAGAAGCCCAAGTGTCCAATCTCAATACTGACTGGAAGGAGTCGGTCTATGTCCAGATCTGTCAGGTCACAGGGGAACTGTTCACCGCGGCCGCGCGCGGCATGATGGTCCATTTCCAAACGCTTCCGAATGCACTTGAGATCTTTGGAATTGATTTCTTGGTTGATGCCGAGGGCATGGCGTGGTTGCTGGAGGTGAATGCCTATCCGGATTTTGGACAAACGGGAAGTGGTCTTCGGGACATTGTTGTCGGGGGTTTGTTTGATAATGTGGTTAATGTTGGTGTGAAGAGCTTCTTTGGACTTCAGGGTGATGAGAAAGACAGGGAGAATGAAGGTAATGGGTTGAGATTGGTCGCCGAGCTCGACCTAGGGAGAGCCTAGCTTGCGGTGTTCGACTTTAGGAAAAGGGCGTTGTGTGGTAATGTGTTTTAGATATAGAAGGTTGGCTGGATTGTTAGGCTAAAAGTTAACTCTATAGATCAATGGCTTTGATGTTCATCTTGCGTCTTGTTTTTCCGATCTCCTCGTAAAAATCAACCAAACCTTTGCTTTGCCAAGGTCTTCAACCACCCGATAGTCTCCTCTTCCTTTTCTTTGTATCGTTTTACTCTCTCTTCCCGCTCCGCCGTTCGCGCTCTTAATATTTCTTCCCTTCGAATCTCCCTTTCATTCTTCTTCCGCTGCTCCCTCTCCCGGGCAGACTTGATAGCCTCAAGGTCATTCTCCCCAGAACCCATAAGTTCATCGTCAGGAGCAGCCTCCGGCGAACCACCGCGTCGAGATTCAGCAAAAGCCTTATTAGCCGCGGCGGCTTCGCGGCGCTTTTCTATCTTTCGTTCGTGTGTTCCCGGCTCAGCACGGGGTGCGACCTCTTCTTCCAGGTGGCGGAGTTCTGCCTTGTGGGTGCGGATTTCTGCCCGACGCTGCTGGCGGGCGTCGTGGCGTCCGGCGAGGGAGTCTTCTATAGCGGATTCTGCACGATGGTTAGTATGACATCAACAAATTTGAATGGTGAGCAAGATAGATTGTACCTTTTCGCAAATCTAGATCTTGCATAGTTGGTATCGTCGGGCCTGCAGCAGGTCCACCAGCATTGTTCAACGGTCCATAGTGAGGCATCGGGCCGTACTCGTCATCACCATCCTCCTCGACACCAGTATTATAGTCATCATGCGTCTGAGATCGTTCTGTTCCAGCCTCATGAACTGGCCTCTGATAGTTGGGCGAATCCCTCGGTCCGACAGACGCAGCACTCTTTTGCGCCTTCTCCAATGTACTGGGGTCATACCAACCCTCCGCCAATTCTCCACGGTTCCTAATATGTCAGCCCCAATCCCTCAACTATGCCTTGCAGACTTAGAGGGAATTGCGTAAAAAGTATATGGAGCTTACCATTTCCCAGTAAAGCTCTTCCACCGCCCTTTAACCTCGTCTTCGCTCAGATCCTCTAGTAAAAGGCCCTTTTGTATATCAAGGTACATTGCGAACATGGGCTCAAATGCGCGCAGGTCGCGTTTTCCGAGCTGGCGCGCATTGAAGGGGAGGATTATCGGGGCGGAGGGTTCGCATTCTCTCGCTGATTTGGAGGGTCGGTCATGGGTACGGCGATGGGAGTGCAAATGGGAATGTCGATGTCTGTGGTGGCGATCGTGATCATAGTCATCGCGATGGCGGTGTTTGCTTTGTCGCGAAGATCCGGTAGGTGATCGAGAGCGGGAGCGGGCGGCGCTGTTTGGGGTCGCTCCTGTCCTATGGGGAGAAGTACGTGATCGCATGGTCGTCCTTGTAGATTCGTACTCTTATATCCTTGCCGTCGACTCTTTTGGTACAGTTTTTCTGGATTCGGGATTGGGGTTGAAAGTGAAGAGAAGCCCGGAAGCCAGATACGGCGCCAAGAATCCGCATTGCGAATCACATGCCTTTGAATTTTATTGAGAGCCTCCGGATGTTTCGCTATCCGGCAATACAATAGAGGCAATATTGATATACACTGTGCTGTATGGTACCTTGCATTGTTGAGTTGACTCCGCCAGAATTATAATGAATACTATATACACTGAAAAAGTATACAACGACATATAGCTCTACTCGAATGCATTCAAAGTCGCCAAAGAGGGAGCATTAACTGGCCGGCGCAGACTGGTCTGCGGTAGAAGTGGAATTGTCACCTGTCGAGGCCGAAGTAGAAGGGGTTGCCGGCTTTGATCGGTTTGCAGCGGCCAGCTGCCAGGCCGGAATAGACGGGGACTTGCTGAATCGCGATAGAGGGTTGGTAGGATTGGCGCTCGAAGCCTGGGCTGTCTGCGAAGTAGCTGGAGTCTCGGGTTGGGGTGCGGTGGGCGTGGCTCCGTTGGTGGTAGAGGTGGCTGCGGTCGGAGTGGATTCCGGAGCGCTGGGCAGAGTTGTCGTATCAGCGGCCTTTACTGTGACTGGAGCGCTAGAGGCGGCAGCAGCACCAAGCCTATTGCCCAAAAGAGTCTTCAAGCTCTTTAATTCAGTTCCCAACTCCCGCAGGCGATTCTCGTTGCCCTCCCGAGCGCCCTGAAGGGCTCTAGGGATGGCGTCTTTCAATGCGTTGACCTCATCATTGATGCGACGGGTCTCATCATCTCGCCGTCTCGAAGCGGTTTTTAGATCAGCGATCAGTGTTTCTACATCTCGCAATGTAGCGTCTAGCTTCTCAGTGCGCGTCTCCTCGGCCGTTTTAAGCGCTGAAGTGTCTGTAGAAAGCTGCTCTATCAGGGTAAAAGCCCGGGAAAACTGCTCATCGATATTTTGTTTGTCTTGTTCCAGCTGTGGCGGGGTCGGGGGCGCAATTAATGGTGTAATATATCGCTTATCGTCGTTAGAGAGTTGTGCGCTCCAAGACAGAAGGATACATACCTTAGCCACAAAATACAGTCCATAACTAACACCTCCCATGACCGTAGCCATTATAAACCAATCACGCCAGTCCCGCTTAGGGGGCCTAATAATTTTGAGGTTAGCTTCACTGGCTCGTCCGCACTTTACATGCTCTGAGGGCAAGTCAAACTCACTCTGGCGGAGATTGCCACTGGGCATATGGGGGATAGCCGTACCCCGGCGGAGGTGGAGGAGGGGGTCGATAGACAGCTTGTTGTGGTGCAGACTGGTAGGTCGACGGGCTCGACGTTGTGGATGATACCACCGCTGAGGGATCCTCTCCTGTACGGGCGAGAGCAACATCTATCTCCTCTTTGGTCAGGTTCTTGGACTGCAAGAACGATATCCTCTTTTCAATCGGAGCCGAAGCTACAGAGGGGTCCTGGAGGACTGTGTCAAGAAGAAGGAGTGTTAATAGCCAGAAACGTATCAGTAAAGAACAAGTGGAAGACGCACATGTCACCTAAAAGCCATCCATGAAGTCAGCTCCGCAATCAACAACTCGAGGTAAAGGGCGAAAGACTTACAGCAGAGGAGATCAACTCCTCGCGAACCATGATGGCGTTTCCTGCGGCAGAGGTCAATGCAAGCAGGCAGAATGTAGATTCGGCAAAGAAATGAGGGAAAAGGAGAAGTAACGGCGAGGGATTTGGGAGAAGACAGTGAGAGGCCGACGCATCGGCACCGAAAGCGACGAACCTCGGGATGTCCGCCGTAAAATATGGAGTAGTAATACTATTACGCTGATTATTACGGATTACGGACTTCCCCAGACTCGGAGTCTCGTGATCCGTCACCTGTCGGTATCTCGGTAGAAAGGTAATTCCGCAGCGCCCTCACCGCCTGCCAAAAGTTGTCGCTCTGCGGCGGGCGCTGTTGTTTACATCGGGCATTGGTCGATTATTTACCACCGCAACCACTCTTTGCTTGCGCTTCGCCTTTTGGCTTCTCATCATTTTTTGGGCCTCGTGCTATCCTTGGACGATCGCTGTTATCGAAGTTGTTTTATTGGGTGCTTATCCTACTCATCTAGCGACATCTGTCTCGCTGTGATCAGCTGCGGTCGCAGCTTCCTTATCCACCATGTCGCAAGACACAGGATTGTTCAGTATCAAACGTCCCCGCGAGGCAAGCCCAAAGTCCCCCAACCACTTTTTGAAGTCATTATACTAATAATTCCATCGGCTTAGACGCTGGGCAGTGTGCAGAATTACTCTTCGCTCCCCCAACCCTCATCCGCCCTAAAACGCACCAGTTCAATCGGCGCATTCCAAAATCCCCCGTTTACTTCTCAGCAATCCCGCTCAATGTCTTTACTAAACTCTGTTGGCCGGCCGCAGCAGCCCAATTTTCAACGCTCATCCTCAGGAGGGTTTGGGGTCGATCCCGGACTCTCATCCGTCCGGCGCTCCGTCTCCAGCAATGTCTTTCACGGGGCTAGCGCTGGGCGCCCAAGCTTCGCTCCAGGATCGATGTCCTCCAATCCAGCGTCTCAAAGCCTGCAGAGAAGGAGTAGTGTCTTCTCGCGACCTTCCACCGGTGGTGCCATGGGTCATCAATCATTCTTCACACAAGTCCCTTCGGCCGCCGGTGTGCCCAGAGACCCACGACCCCTCCGGGATAGGTCCTTCCAGGCACGTATTGCACAGGAGCTTCTGGAATATCTCACGCACAACAATTTTGAGTTAGAAATGAAGCATTCTCTTGGTCAAAACACTCTCAGATCGCCGACTCAGAAGGACTTCAACTTCATCTTTCAGTGGCTATACCACCGGATTGACCCTGGGTATCGGTTCCAAAAGGCCATGGATGCGGAGGTACCGCCGATTCTTAAGCAATTACGCTACCCTTACGAAAAGGGTATCACCAAATCGCAAATAGCCGCCGTCGGAGGTCAGAACTGGCCTACGTTCCTAGGGATGCTTCATTGGCTGATGGAGCTGGCGCAAATGATGGATAGATATGTATTGGGAGAGTACGATGAGGCCTGCGCAGAGATGGGAGTGGACGTCTCAGGCGACCGCATCATCTTTCGCTTCCTGACAGGTGCGTACCATGACTGGCTACAAGGCGGCGAAGACGAGGACGACGAAACTGCCGGGCAAAGATTGGTCCCGCACATTGAACTCATGGCTCAAGAATTTGAAAGGGGCAACGAGAAGTACGTCCAAGAGATGCAAGTATTGGAAGCAGAGAACCGTGCCCTTCGCGATCAAATTGAGGAGTTGGAGAAAAATGCACCCGATATGGCCAAGCTTGATAAGCAGTTCAAGATTCTGGAGGACGACAAGAGAAAGTTTGAGGACTATATTCAGAATGTGCAAGGCAAAATCGAAAAGTACGAAAGCCGCATCAATTTCCTGGAGGAAGAGATCAAGAAGACGGAGTCGGAGCTACAAGCTGCTGAAGAAGAACGGGCTGGCCTTCAGGCCAGTGTTGATCAGCAAGGCCTCACAATTCAAGATATTGACCGTATGAACACCGAGCGAGACCGGCTTCAGAAAAGTCTTGATGACACAGTAATACGCCTTGAAGAAACCCATGCACGGGTGATGGCTAAGGAGGCCGAAGCGAGCAGAAAACTCGAAGACCTAGAGGAGCTCGTCAAGGCCTACAATACGCTAGGATACCAGACCAGCCTCATCCCTCCCACCGCTGTGAATGCCAACGGACAAGATTTTGAGCTCAGTCTTAACGTGAATGAACGCAGTTTCTCAGCGTCCCAGATTGGGGGCATTCCCAGCAGGATCTCACCGGAAGCCGATAGGCTCCTCGCCGAGCCGTTCACAGGATATCATCCAGCACACCTGTTGAGCCTAGACCTGCGGGGTATGGTTCGCAGCAATCTACAAGCACTTCGCAAGGATATAAACGAACGCAGGAAGCGTGGGATCGATGACGACCTAGAGCGACGTAACCTGCTAGATAATATTAAGGAGGCCATGGATGAGAAGCGAGGCGAGGTCGAGGCTCTGGAACATAAGCGACGCACCGCAGAGGAAGAATTTGAACGGCTCAAAGAGGTTACTACAACCCAGAAACTTGCCTCGGATGCACAGATTGAGAAGATGGAAAAAGAACTGGCCAAAATGCGAGCGACAATGAGCGAAAGTGTCCAACTGATGGAACAACGCGAAATGAACACAAATATCGAGTATGAACAACTCACACTTCGAGCTAATGCTCTTCGAGAAGAACTGCACACCAACGTGGAAAGCATGCTAAACGACGTTATCCGATTTAAGGTTCATGTTCAGAAGGGCCTGGAGGACTACGAGAACTTTGTTGTGGATGAAGTGGAACAGGAGCTAGGGGGTGATACGCAAACGACTGACGACGCGCATCTTTCCGCGGAAGAGTTCTGATGCTGAAGAGGAAAACTACAGCCTTTCCCTCATGCGATTTTATGCATTGATGGAGTTTTGAACGCCGTTTAGGGTAGCACCAAGTGGTGAAGAGTCATTTGACTCAAACACAAGCGAATCCCGGAGCGTTTTCCCTTTTACAGACTTTATTAGGCGGCCTATCAGGGTCCTACTAGGTATGACTGAAAGGTGCCATAATTCTCATACCCACCGAAAACTCAGTTCTTCTCGCTGTTGGCGACCTTCGCGGGTCGGGGTATTGGCATGTTGGTTCTCGTTTGGCGCTATGCTACTGTTTTGAAAGCGGACATTTTTATCTGGTGGTGTTTCTGAGCCTTTTCTTGCCTTGTCTACTTATGAATACTTGCATGGACATATGAGTACTGTTATGTTGTTTTGGACAGTTTGATACCATTATGATTGGGTTTGTGATGAATTGATGTTTCTTAAATCAAATTATCAAGTAGTGGCTTGTCCACATGCTTAGCTTACCTAGCAAAGACGCTGATGCCAGTGAACATCTTCTTTGACTTGTCCATAGTTATTTACTCCGTCTTACCCCTCTCATCGGTCTTTTTCGCCTTGTCCACTGGAGTAGCATCGGTATAAGAAGTGCTATGGATGCAGTCGTAGCTCATACGGCCAGTTGGATTGCCGACTTACTCGAGTGAAATATACGCAGCCTTTGCCATACAACTTCTTCAGCCATGAAAGCCTCTACTCTCGTCGGTGTTTTCGCAGCGCTATGCCTGGATAGTGCTGTTGCCCAAACAACGATTGTCAGTAGTTAGATTTTCAAGGGCCCGCTGTGCCTCTGCTAACATGCTTAGACCATGCCCACTATGGTCCTTCCTACTGGGCTGCCAACTGGTATCTTTACCGGGCTGCCATCTATGTCTACGTGGCTGAGGCCTGGTATTGTTCTACCCACTAATGGGCTCCCGATTTCTCTTTCCAATCCCAGCTGGCCCACCGCAAATATCCCAACCACTCTCACTAATAGTGCTTCCACTGCCCCTCCTGTCCAGACTTCGCCTACGGGATCGGCTGGTGACAGTACAACAGCCGTTTCGGGAGCATTTGTGCGTATCCATGCACGCCAAATGATGCCCTTCGATGGATAGATAAAACGATCTGTATAAGACTCTGATGTGGTGGATTTTGGCTGGCCTTGATTATTTTCACAGTACACCCTTTGGTGTACAATGTTCTTTGAATTCGGCAGTAGATAGGTACAGTACCTACTAGTCAGATTAGGCAGTATCCAACATACTATTCAACACCTTTCAATGCGCCTGAGGCACTTATCTACTTAGGTACATGGGCAGAATTATTGGTCAATGCTTTGCTGACTCATCAAATCTTATCCGACATTTTCTGAAGGTCCATCAGAAACGCCTCACGAAAAATTGACCGCATTCGATTCTAGTCTCAGCTACGCGTGGCTCGTTTTTGCCTTGAGGTTAGATAGTTGGAATCTCCGCAAGCTGCTCGGGGATGCAGTGCCCAGTCAATCATTAGATATGCGCAACAGAGCTTCATTCCGACGGCCTCCTCGAGATTTGGTTCACTTTCCGCTCGCCTCGTCCCCTTGAACCCCGAACCTCCGTCGTGTCATGAAAGGGTCTCTTAGTCCAGCGCATTTGCTGTATCTTCACCGCAGTTGCTTTAAAGGTCCTTCGCTCGCCACCGCCCATCCCTCGCGTTTCAGCTTTTCGTGGATACAGCCATGTCGGCAACTACGTTGGAGCCATCCGTTTTCCGCTCGCCCCAAGCCTCTGGATATCGACCTTGATATTCTGGAAGAATATTTCCGGCTGGGCTCTGGGCGATGCCCCGAAATACCTCCTTGGGAAAAGAAGAGTCCTCGGGCGTGGATATCTTTACTGGACGAATACCTGCCGCCATCATTACAAAATGGCGTTGCGGGTACGACGAGTCATTCGCATACGGAACACCCTTCGGATACGGCCCAGAAGTCATTTGTGCGGGCTATGGAGCTGGCGTACTTCTTATTTCATGCCAGAGCAAACCTGAATTTGGACCTTCTAACTCACTTGGGGTTCAGATCCAACGACTGGGCGGCGGTATACACTTTACTCGGCAGATTATTGGACACGGCGGAGGCACTCAAGGAGATTTCCCTGCTTCCTGCGCGTGGTTTTGTCGATGAATTGGCCTCAAATTCTGGCGTTTCACTTGACCAGCTCACCAGCCAGCACGTCTCGTTTATTCCCCGGCCCAGTGCATCAAGCACAGAGTCCGCTTCTGTTGCCCGATTAACCAGTCTTGATGCACTCACAAGGGCACCTTTTGCCCAGTATCACCGCAAAAGACTGATGGCCGAGGTATGGAAAAGCTTGGGATCAATCGTCTTAGCCGCCGCAGATGCCTCTCCAAATGACTCCAAGCTGGCCATGTCATATGTATACCGAATCCTGGCGCGGCTTCACCATTCCGGTGCTGTCTCCGAGCGGGTATACAAGTACACCGACCCGGATAAACATCAAGCTACGCCTCGGCCGCCAGGAATGCATCTGCTGTCCGTTCAGATCTTGGACATCCTTTCAAATGAAGCATGGATAATGCATCAGGCTGAGATCGCGGCGAAAGCGGCTGCCGCTGGACAGGACTCTCCTTTTCTCTCGCTCAAGCCAAATCTCAAAGAGCTTGGGCATGAGATTTGGTTAGAATTTATCCTCTGGTGCTGCGTGGAGGATGGGCATATTGAAGAAGGAATATGGCTTGTTGAGCAGATGACTACGCGGAGGGGTGAGATCGCTTGGAAATTCAAAGACTGGAAAGCTCTCCTTCAGGACCCAGAGTCATTACACAGGATGAAGATTGATCAAGAGGTTACATGGCACCATGATCCTGGGTCAGCGCATGTCGCTCCCTGGCGGCGGAAGCGCGCTGAAACCCCTCCTGTTTTCCATGGACTCGGAAGGCGAGTTATCAGCATGGAGATTGTCTCGGCGTTGTTAGATAATATCTCCAACGTGATCTATCTGGGGTTGGGCTCAAGGGGTCTGCGCGCTAGTTCGTTCATCCGCCATGTCAGTCGTCTACAGTCCACCATAACTCCAATATGGCGGGAATCAAATCTGCTACCGACAACCAAAGAGATCAACTGGTTAACCGTGCGTGTGATGGAGTCTGGAGGATTGGATCCCAAGGCGGACCCCCAGATGTTTGATGATTTTCTCAGAGTAACCCCTTGTCTTGTTCCGCCTTGGAGCAGTGACATGTGTCCGGTGGATGAGGAGTCGCTCGCTCAACTTCACCCGTCACATCTCTATGATGACACGTCCGCCTTTACCGGTTTGATCGAATACAACCTGAGGTATTATTGCTCTCAACGACTGCTTGGGGATGCCTCGAACATGTTCACCATGCTGCAGGAGGTCATCGACGCCAGCAAAATTAGGCGCATTGATGAATTCTTCTCGGCCCCGATGGAACCCTCCGACGAAAATGTACTCTCCGAATTCCAAGATGACCAACCTCCTCCTCTACGATTCTTCGAGTCATCAATCCCGCACATCTCAAATGTGACACTGGCTGAGCTACTTGACCTCATAACAATCTGCCGGGCTTTTAGTTTTGGGGAATGGTTATTATTCTCAGACGATATTGACGGGCCTACAGTGCCCGCTACTGCTTACGGAGACCAAGCCCTAGCACCCTCAGTCTTGCGTTTTGCGGCGGCTACGAAGAACCACTCCCTCGGCGAATCGGTCATCACGTCACTTCAATCGCCTCTGTCCCTGAACACCCTGCGTGCGCTTTGCAATTACCGCATCGCGATGCATCAGTGGGATCTAGTCATCCCCTTGCTCAGGTATATGCGCGATTACCGACTCATGTCCTGGGCTCATAGCAACATCGCCGCTCTCGGTGCGGAGATCATCCGCCTCGAGAAGCTCCCCAAGAAGAAGAATCCAGGTGCCGAAACAGATCTATCTCAAGCAAAGGAAATCCTACTCCGCATCTTGACTGGCGAGTTCCACGAAAATCCCCACACCAAACGCAAACCTAATTACCAGCATCGTGTCCTTCTCGCCTTCACACTCCTATTCTCCCGTATCTCCTCGCCTTCCCTTCGCGAGATCGCTGGACACGTCTACGATGACCGCCTCGTCCCCAAATCGAACCACATGTACATTCCTCCCGCGCCTTTCCATGTCCTTTTGTCCGCTGTTGTCGAGACTCAAGGTAGTTCTGCCGGCCAGAATCTCTATAAACGCTTCTGTGTCAACCTTGACCCACCAACTCTCCGCCGTATCCGAGAAGGCGGCGTATCACACCTATACCAAAGTCCCGAGCGAAACCGCGACAAGGGCGACCCGCACTATGATTTTCAATATCATAGTCATCTTCGCAAGAAGATTGTGCTTCCGAATCCTAATACTGTAAGGATTATTGCTCGGGAAGCTGTCAGGGAGTATGAACAGGCCTGTGCTGCCGAGAACCAAGCCATCGGTACCGCGCTTCTGAATGAAAAGGAGACGGCTATGGAGACCACGACATATCACACAGTTCCCGCGCCACAAACTGACAACCACGACCTTCCGAATCCGCTTTCCTCGTCGGTTCCGGGATCTGATACAGCGACAGGCCCCGCCGCCAGAAAAGCTCAAGTAGAAGCCATATTGTTCTCTTGCATAAAACGCTTCGGGTCCATGGGCATGAGCGACCGCGAAATAACCTGTGAAGTAGGCGGCCTGGTGTACTGGAAATATCAACAGGCTGAGCGCGAGCGAAACAAGGACACTCCGGATGTCAAGAAGAGAGAAAGGAGGATAAGGCGAAGGATTGAGCACGTCGCCCTTCCCGTTTCTGGTAGAACTCAGGATCCGAGCTCAGCGTCTTGAGCTTGCGGCATTTCGTTCCCCGGCCTTCTTCGGACTATTCTTTACGTCGCTATTTTCTTGGGCACGGGGAGGAACCTGGGTTGTTATATACAGCAATTTCCTATACACCCTTTGCATGTGGATGATGGCGTTATGGACAGGGCATGTAAAACATTTGGTCTATAGTCATAGATTTTAATCTTGTATATATATTTGAAGCTAAAATACCCCATGCGGTCTCGACAGGGCAGGTGCGAACGAATAAGATAGGAAGGCGCGATGGATGCAACATAGTCAAGGATAGGATCAGGAAAGAAGACAAGAGCGCTGAGCAGCAGGCATCGCATCTTCCCCAGGGTAGTGTATTCTGTTCCGGTCAAGGGCCCTGCTGGTTTAAAGAGTACAGGTATGAGATGCTTCTTTCTTGATATGCAATATGTATGTCCGTCTATCACTCATTAGATATTGATGAGCATACGAAGAAGGGCCATAGTTCCCATAGGTTTAGACATCATCGTCGACAAGGTGGCCATTAATTATTTGCTCAAGCAGATAAAGCTGCCTCGATCATAACAGCGTAAAATAAGATACCAACTAGTTAGATCGACGTGCCCGTCCGAATATTGCCTGGGATATACGGGTCGACTCACTCCATCAAATAACAAACAGGTCCCCCAAATATCTAGATATGGTATAGTACGGTACAGACCTCGCTTGCCAACCCATAGAAACGCCCCCTTGGAAAAGAGAAAATGAAGCCCAGAAACTAAGAGGATAAGAGAAATAAGGAGGAAGAGACGACCGTTAACAGTTTAATATTCGCCATTCCACGGCTCCTCGTCGTTGGACGCGGGGAAGAATGATCTGATGAATTCACCAGTGATTGGGTCATAAGGAAAATACATGTCGCTCGAAGGTCCGGTGGAGGTGTCCAGAGGGAAGAAGAACGGGCTTCCAGTTTGTGGGGGCTCCAGAGATGCAGCACCAGTTGAAACAGGCAGGTGCATGGATGGGGATTGCAGATGTTGAAGGGCAGTAAAATCTTGAGAAGGTGGTTGCTGTTCTTGCTGGCTCTCTGCGCCGCCGGAAGGTGAAAAGTGGAAGATGGGCGTAGTGGATGGAGGTGGGGGATTTGTTGCTGCTGAGGTCGGAGGGATGAAGTTGGGATTGACTTGTAGAAAGTGAGGACGCCGGGTGCTGTCGTCTAGATCTAGTTGATAGTCTACCGCTGGTATATCGCTCACGTCCAAGTTCAGACCAGTGGCGAGCCGGCGAAGGTTTCCATCACACAGTTCCCAAGCGCGGCGGGAAGCGAGGCTATATTTCGACATAGCGTGTATCCAACGAATGGCCTTTTTGGCTGCCTCAAGGAAAGTCTTCTCTCCGTCGGGCATATGAACGCTGCCGAAGGAAAGTTCAAGAAGAAGGACGGTGGTAGCTTGCATGAGATAGTGCAATACACACCACCAGGGACAGAGCTGATAAATTCTGGAAGCATCGGGTACATCGGGAAGAAGGCCAATCAGCTGCTGTGCCGACTCTAAGACGGTCAGCGCAAGCTCGTGGCTAAAGGTCTTTTTTTGGAATGGCATGCTGGTGCGTCGAACGTCGCGGCGACACAAGCAAGGCCGACCCAATGTGATGCGTGCGCTATGAAAACCGAAAGCAAGGCAAAGCCTCGCACGGAGCAAATCTGGGCTCTGCTCATCTCTATTTCTCCAGTCGTATATGTCGGGGAGATTCGAATGCCAACGCTCGACCCGCGCGCGAAGCTCTCCGATGCGATTCTCTATTTGGGCCCAAGGAGTCATGATGCAATCCAGAGAATACACACGGTTTACAATCTCCTGTGTGATAACAGCGAGGTCAACGTAATAGAGAAAGAATAGAGAACAGTTATGGGGAAGACCCTTTAGTTGGGTGGATCCAGGAATCTTTGCCAAACCGTGCAGATCAGGGGCGTCGTCTTGTGGGTTCAGAGGCATCTGCCGTACAAAGGAGCTCGCCAGGGCGGATTCCACGCGCTCTTGACGGAGTTCTAGATTGCCGAGTAATTGAACCACCTCTGGGTCTTGAAAGCGTTCCTCGCCCACGGGGAGTGGCATTGGTGTCGTGCAAATACCATCCGAAATGCCCGTCATTCGCCCGGTCATGATCCCAAGCAAATGTTCAAAGGTATAAAGACACCACCATACCCTATACCGAGCCTCCTTTGACACATCGGGAGTGAGCTCGCTGGTGTTTCTCAGGTTGAGGCCAAGGGATATACCGGACCGAAGGGCTAGTGATGCGATTCTCCAAGAACTATTTGAACATTAGACATCAAGGACATATGATTGTGCGTGCATGGCTTACCGGTTGATTTGATCGGTCGACAGTAAATAAAAAGCCATGAGAGCTTCAACCTGTACCTGCTGGAGATCCGGGTGAGTGAAGAGTGTATCGCTATTCATACTGAGAGCCCGAGCGCGAGCAAGGTACACAAGATGATCACGCTCATCTCCACGCCAGGGGGCGTGCATAAGGTGAGCATGATAGGAGGCGATGGCAAATATTAGGTTAAGGATGGCCAACCACTTATCTCCCGGTCGCGCCGAATTATCGAAGAAATTCCTATACTGCGCAGAAAAGAGCGTCCGGCCGAGAATAGGAAAGACAGGGTGGATCGTATCCAGGTAATCCTCGAAAAGTTTGTCTGCGACATTTCGAGGCGGCATCCAATACAGGTGCACAGGTCCAGGGGGTGATATATCCACGTCATCCAAATGGTAGTTCACGGAGTGTATCGAGAATTCATGATCCGGTCTATGCTCAGAGGCCCCTGATAATTTGCGTGCGCGGTGTTCGGCCTCCCTTCGCAGTCGCTGTAGCCAGGTGACTTCTGAGTTCTTCCCCATATAACCCGTCGCTCGGGAGCTCGGACTGCGATTTAGATCTTCATCCACACGGTCGATGGCGTCCAATGATCCAATGGATGACGGGAGGCTTTCGAGCTCATTCTCTGGCTCCTCATCCGCTGCAGAAGCCGCCGCCGAGTTTGCGGACTGTTGATCACTAAACATGCCATCTCCGGAATCCGAGTACTAGTTTCCAATCAGCAAACTGGGCCCGCTTCGGGTGAAAGAAGTAGTCATCGTGCACCTTGTCGAGGATATTCTTAATCCGTTCCGAGGTCCTGCCGTCGACAAGGTAGCTTAATTCCCGCAGCAGGCTCTCATAGTCCTCCGACTTGGCCGATAGCTTAGCAAGTTCTCTATCAAAAGCAATAGTTAATGATCAAGTCGGTAAGCTGCGGGGTTAACGTCAAGACAGACCCTTTCGTCCGCTCGCGCCATGAGACCGGGTAGCGGCATCCAACCCTGAGTTCCGCACACTGCCTGCAGATTGGAGTATCGCCACTGCATTTCGTTTTCCGGAGTCTGCAGGTTTCGCATGCCAAGGGCACACGGCGACTATAGCGAGGGGCAGTACCCGTCCGTTGGCGGGGTATCGCGACTTTGTGATTGCTTGACATTGGCTTCCTGCCGGTTATTGTGGCGCTGCGCGATGAAGGAGGCGGTCCCCTTGGTATTTGCAGTGTCGAGCCATGTTGGACAGGAGGGTTGGAAACCGGAATGGTATTGTGTTGATTCTCAGACTGTGGTTGTAGGAAGCTGTTATTACCTTGTCCGTCCGAGCCGCCGGCCTGCGGATGACCTAAAGGCATTTCCATTGGTTTCGCGCCACTTTGGCGCGCTCGCTTTCGCAGGTCCGAGTGCCAGGAAAGCCAGGCGAAACAGCTGCAATCGATGTATAATGTGAGAGTCTCAAACCGAATCACTAAGAGACATGCATAGCGGGAAGAGCTTAAAATCGCGCGTCAAGGATTTTGAGGGTAGAACAGAGGTCCAGGGTATCAAGAGCGCAAAGAAAGCACACTGGAATGTTCTCGCCACTTGAGAAGAGAAAATCAGCTATGCAAGCACTCTGTACGTTTGCGAGAGCATGAGAGGAAGAAGGTTGCCACGAATAGAAGCGACGAGTCGATCTCCATGTATGCATTACGTCAGCACGTCATTCTGCCTCAGGCGCCAATCATGCACCTCCATCCTGTAGATTTGACAAGTAAATAGTACTCTTGAAGTCTAGGTACACTATCGTACAGTCGGTATACAAGAGGGGCGATCATATTGCATGATCCAATATTTCCGTTGTTTTATTGAGGTTTCGTCCAGCTTTTGCCCCCGAATAACTAGCAACACTGCTTTTCTCCACGCCAAAACTGCAAAGACCCACGAGTAACCGACCAAGCAGATGTATCATAATCAAAACAGAGCATATTGGGAATCAAGCGAGAGAGGACAAGAAAGGGTGGGGAACTGTATATATGTACAGATGTGAAACTGGGCTCCCACCACCAAATTGTAGATACGCATAGCGTCAAAGAAACGAAATTAGACAAATAGGGCGACAGGGCATTAAATCAAATAAAACGGATGCTGATAGGGCGCAAAAAAACAGGACCAGAAGCAGCAGAAAACAACGGTCATGAGTGGAGATGGCCAGAGATGGGACCTGCGGCAAGGGGCGGATGCAACGCAGATGGCTAAATCGCGTCGAACATTTCATCCAGTTCATCAACATCAACACTCTCGGGACTCTGCAGCTCCCGCCACGAATCGAGAGCTATCCCAGACGAATAGTTAGGAATAATCATAGTCTTCACGGCTACCTTGTCGTCTTCATCGATATCTGACATGTGCATGTCCAAATCGGGAGCATCGTTCAGCATGTCGATTGACCTCTTAAGCGTTGATATACGCGCGAGGCTCGGATCTTCTGGAAGGGCGATGCGTGGAGCATTTCCGAGAGAACCGGGTTCGTTTTCCATGTCCAAGCTATCATCCGAAGCCGCACTCGTGCCAGACGAGACGGATGAAGCGACAGATGTAAGTGATGGGGAGGGAGAAGTGCCGAAGAGTGCGGCAACAGTCGCCTCGTCAAGCGCGCGTTGTTGCGGCTGGTCTAGAAAGGTTTGGCCGTGTGGGCCCTCTGGCGAGAAGTAATCGTCATGAGATTCGGACATTTGCTCATCACCGAAGCTTGACAGGGGGCTATCATCGACCGGTGTGCCTGAGTTGTTCATATTGATATCGTCCATCCCTTGCAGAGCTTTTGTGAGAGCAGAGAATCCACCCTTGGCTTGTGCGAGTTGGCTGGCTTTCTGCTCGGAGGCCCGCTCGCGAACAGCGCTAGCCGTCTGCGTAAACTCCCTCTCGTCACCCTCCAGCGGTGGAGAAGCGGCACGGTGAGAATGAATTAATCGCGTACGGCGATGGTCGGGAAAATCTGGACTATGCCTTGCGGTGCCGGACTCGCCACATCCATTCAGATCGATGCCATCTTCCTCGAAGTCAGGCGACGACAAATCAACCTCAGGGCTAGGGGAGCGTTGTCGCGCAGCAGCCTCTTCCTCGTCGTCCAAGCTGGAGATGCTAGGCGTCATGGCCTTTCCCTCGATACCAGGGATTATCACATCATCGGAGTTCTCTGGGATAGACTGGCGAGGATAGGTGGTGAGGTAGTAATAGACCTTGCGAGGATGTATGGGGATCAGCTCCTTCGCCAAGGGGCATGGCGCAAGAGCTGTCCACGGACGCTTCATATACGCGGCCAGGCGAGAGGAGAGTAGCGCGGCGGGATTCGCGGAGCTGTAGCGCAGAACGTAGTTAGCACCGTTGGCTCGTACAGGTCCATGAAGAGGCTAGACTTACTTTGTAACACTCTCATTAAAATTGATAAGAACCGCAGCAAGCTCTTTCACGAGGTGCGGCCGATTGCCGGTCTTCTCCAACTGTTCGATCACCCCGACGACAATATCATCGTTAATGCCCTCGATGTCAATCTTGGGTGGGACACCACCATCCGTAGGCGACAAAGGTGGCGTTTGGTCCAAATTCCCACGTCGGTTGATCAGTCGCGCCGTAACTGGCTGTTGTACGGCATTGATACCATGTTCCGACGGCTCTGGCGACGTTAACGCGGAGTCATGCGACCTCTTGAGCTTTTTGGAAGGAGGTAGATTATCGTCGGTCGCGTGCGGTTTCAGGGTAGAAGGCGAACGGCGAGACGAA
Organism: Aspergillus pseudodeflectus; assembly: GCF_044049435.1. Classification (NCBI taxonomy): domain Eukaryota; kingdom Fungi; phylum Ascomycota; class Eurotiomycetes; order Eurotiales; family Aspergillaceae; genus Aspergillus; species Aspergillus pseudodeflectus. Next base: position 902,418 of record NW_027263778.1, on the reverse strand, counting down.
TTTGGTAATTGTATGCCTAGCAACGGAAGAGACAAGGACTTGCGACGAGTGTTGTATGGCATGATGTGGTTAGGAAGCAGAGAGAGTTGAGAGGTGCGGATGGCAGAAGCGCGGCCGGAGAAATAATAATAGGAGTAGGGATATAGTAGTAAATCAAACAGGCAGAAGTACAAGCAAACCAAACAAAACACAGGCAATAATAGTCTAAAAGGAGAGAGTAGAGACGAAGTAAAACAAGAACAGATAATGTATAGTAAATAATAATAAAAGGGATAATGGTCTTGATACTAATAACACACAGTTTTGAGAGGAGAAAGACGAAGAGGAAGACGGAGGGAGAAACAGGGGAGAGGATGGGAGGTGGATGGATGGGTGGATGGGGATGGGAAGGGGGCAAGTCTGGAAAGGGAGATGATGGAGAGAGTGACGAAGGACAGCCAACGGTGAGGTAACTAATCAGCGCAGAGTAAGCATTCAGGACGAGTTCTCCCATGAATAATGAACGAGACAAGTAAGAGAAATGTTGAATTGACCGTCTCGGAATCTTCCCACGACACCCTCCTCTTTCTTTTACCTGTCTACCTTTTTTTTTTTTCCTTTTTTTTCGATCCCTCATTTTCTAGTCTCCTGAAAGAGGCGGATGTTTTAGAGTGGCGATTATTGGTCCGACTCGCGATGGGGGTGGTTTAGTGGGCTCCGAGTCGAGAATGCCGGGAAAATGACCAGGAAAAAATTCACCCAGAAATTCGGAAGGAGTCCCTGTTGCGCTGCCCCTCCTTCGCTTTTTCCCATCTCGAGTCTACACCCAGATTAGTAGTCCTTGTAATCTATCTATCGAGCACGCCGCTGGTTGAACTTGTTCTTGAGACCTTCAGCACTAGCAAGGAGTGCGTATCATACCTAATGACGGCACTATACCTCGAACAAACTGGTCATTCCTATTCCGACCGAAAGGCAAAAAGTACGGTGGAGCCAGCCATGTGTCTACTATGACGACCGGCCCAGCAAGGCAAGGCTATAATTGGCCAGACCGATCCATGATCAACTGAGGTTCTGCATGGCTTCGATGATGGAGAAACAAAGAAGCGAATCGGGAAGCTACTGCTGCCGCTACGCTTGGTTGCTGCGCAGAAATTTTCTGATAGAGAAACAAACAACGCGACCTTTCGAAGGGTGTCGAGAGTAGGCCTCGGCATGGTTCAAAGGATACCTCCCCTTGAGGCAGCTCTCACCGACACCTGGATAGCCCGTGGCCTTGAACACCTTCGTGATGGAGGAGCAACGGCTTTCTTGGTCACTAAAGTACATTGCTACCTTGAGCTCCTGACGAGAAAAGCACCCATCGAGATGGTCATACTACATAGTACTCGCATTGGAGGCGACGAGTAAACCCTGGACAGCGACGCTCACAGACTTACGGACACCGGAGTACATCTAGTCCGCGACCTGTATGTATTATGATCCTGAGCACTGAGAGATCGAGGTCGTTTTGACTCTGGAATCCGCTGTCCACCGCTCATTATTATTGCAAATAAAAACGAGAAGGCGACCTCAGGAGGAGAGAATGGGATCAAAAACGAGGCTAAGCCAGGCTAAAACCCAGCCCAGGTGGGGCACACTGCTAGCGTCACCGTTTGTTGTGCGACAGCCACTCTTGGATCTTCATCTTCGCAACCTCAGCGACTGGAATGTGACGGTATCCAATCGGATGGCTCAAGCGATCCAGTCTTTGCTTTTCGCGAGGTTCAAGGCTCAGCTGCACTGCTGGAGTTGTAGATATATCTCGAGGTGACAAAGAACATGGCCCGTCCTCCAGTCATGGTACGATGTGGCCGTGCGACCTGCGTGAGACGTGTCGCCCTGCTTCCAGCAGCAGCAAGGGATCGATCAGCATGATAAGATCTCCCCCTAAAGACATACTTTGCGGTCATCAAACATTCCAAGGACACTACCCCTGTCTCGTTGCCCAGTGATAGCATGTTTGGTTTGACCCTACAAATCATGCACAGAAGCAATACTCTGTCGCTTGCTGCTTGGTTCATGCAATAATATCATGCAACATTCATGACTCTCAAGAAACAGTCGATGATAGGCACCATTACTTCATCATGACTGAGGGGGTTCTCCATACCCCGCACCCTGACTTCATGTCCTCGAATACGGGCAAAGGAAGATTGCGATATGCATTTGTCTTCACCTCTTAAATTCTAGCAGAGAAATTCCTTCGAACGCCAATCCCAAGCTGGATGATATCACCCGGGTATAGTACAGCAAAGACAACAGAATACTCGGCTTTCCCCTTCTAGGAGCGCCTTGGCCTAAGTACATACCTCCACGTCGTTCCAAAATGCCATCGTTGCTCCTCGACAATCTCCAACCCGCTATCTCGAACAATCTGCCCGATGTCCCGGTTCCACCAACATCCATGCCGGTCGGCATGCGCAGGAGCCAGGTTATCCAGGACTCGATTTAGCCAGTCGTAATGTGACCTTCCGTGCTCTAGCAGCAATATGCGACCCTGCTGTGGTTCCGTGAGCGCCCCCAAGTGCCGGAGTGTCCCCGCAGGGTCTGGCATCGAGCACAGTCCCATCGTTTGCACAATGGTGTCGTAATAGTATGCCACTTTCTCCTGCCCCCTGTTGTGCGATGGAGATGGGACCTCCCTCGCATCCTGCGCCCGAAACTCTACCCATTTGAACCCAGGATGGAGCTTTCCAAACTTCTCCTGTGCAATCTCCACCATCTCTGGGCTGAGATCAACAAATGTGACACTGCGACAACCACGCGCTCCCAGGCTGTAGTACTCGAGGTTGCGGCCGGTCCCGCAGCTAACCTCCAGTACGTGGCCTCGCGCCTGTTGGACGAGGTCGCGACGCTTCTTACCCATTCGCATTAGCTTTTCCGAGAGCTCAACGTCTGCGTCAAAAGTTCGCGCTGTGTGGTTGTACCGATCTGATACATCCTCTGGGACGTTCATCAACTGTGCCTGGGCTACTTCACGGCGGTAAGAGGTGTACAAGTAGCCACAGTAGGTACTCATCGTGAGGACACTGACGCCCAAGATTGTCATTATTCGGGGAGACATGCGGGTTTGAGACTCTGAGCTGAGATTCAGAAGATGCGGATTGGCTCGTTTTGGGAGCGGTACACTGCTGGTGTCTATTAACTTCTATCTCTTCCAAGGCTCCTAGGGTAGCTGGTCAGGCTTAAAAGCTTACCCTGCGCGGTGCGGTGCAGGACTGGGTTGCGTTTTGTTCGGTATCCTTGGGACTCCAGGCGCAGGCCCTTTGGCTGCCTTTAGGGCAGAGCGCCCTATTCTAGGTGCGCTCATCGCCAAAGTGTTCTCTTCGAAAGTCAAATCTAGACGTGGCCGTGTCTAGGTGTAACCCCGGGCAAAATGTGAAGAAGCTTTGAAGGGAAAGTTTGAGGCTCCGGCCCGGTATCGGAATAGTAGACAAGATCGGCTTATCGCCGGTCAACTGTCACCCAAGTTTTGGGGTATCGGGGAAATCAACCAATCTTTAAGAGAACCATTTTCGCACAGATAGGCCTTCTCCGCACCCTTACGATTAAGAAGGGCGCAGGGCCGCCTTTTGAGAGGATCAGGTCACTTTTCGCCTGAAGACACCGGTCGCAATCTACTCATGGCACCTCTTCCAGCCCACATCTTGATTGTCGGAGGAGGGGTGTTCGGATGTGAGTTGTAGATCCCAGCGAGGGACTACAATTTCATTACCCTGAGCTTGACTCTTCGTGAATGAGTGAGCCTAGCTGACAATGTCTACTAGTATCTACGGCCCTATCCCTATCCAGACGCCATCCCAACAGCCAAGTCACACTCCTCGAAGCATCACCCACAATCCCCAACCCGCACGGCTCGTCCGTCGACAGCTCGCGCATTATCCGAGCAGACTACTCTCATTCTACATACGCGAAGCTAGCAACAGAAGCAACGGATCTCTGGCGCCGCACCGAATGGGGCAGTGATGGCCGGTACACTCAGAACGGCCTTCTACTCGTCTACCCCGATGGAGATTCGACTGCCAAGGACTACACTACAAAAAGCTACCACAACGTCAAGGAGCTCGGCGAGGATGCCCAATTCCTCCCCACAAAAGCGGATGTTCTCCGGGCAGCGCCAGCATACGGCGAGACTCTCAATGTAGCAGGGGGTTACGTCAACTGGAGCTCTGGCTGGGCAGACGCAGAAGCGGGTGTGCGCTTTGCAAAACAAAGGCTCGACGAGCAAGGCAAAGTGTGGTTCCTTACCGGCCAAGTTACCCGTCTTCTTTTCTCCGAGAAGGACAACCAAACTGTCACCGGCGTCGCTCTAGCAAACAACACCACAGTCAACGCCGACCTGGTGATCCTAGCCACAGGTGCCTGGACAGGCGCACTGGTCGATCTCCGGGGCCGCGCAGTCTCAACGGGGCAAGCAATCGCCTACATGCGCATTTCAGACGAGGAGCAGCGCCAGCTAGAGAGTATGCCGACAATTCTCAACTTCGCGACGGGGATATTCATCATCCCGCCGCGGAACAATGTCCTCAAGATCGCTCGCCACGCATACGGCTACCATAATCCCAAGGTTGTACCCGTGCCGGGTTCGGCCACGGGCGAGACAATGAACATCAGCCTTCCGGAGCAGGGTGTTCCCATCCCGCTCGAGGGAGAGACCGCGTTCCGCACAGCGCTCGGTCAACTCCTTCCTACCTTTGCCGACCGGCCTTTCATCAATACCAGGATCTGCTGGTACACTGACACGTAGGTTTCTTCCCTCTCTACCAGTATAGTACTTGTCCCCAGCCCTCGACCAATGACATCTGGAAAATAGACCCAAAGGCGACTTCATCGTAACCGCCCACCCCTCGTACCCTCACCTCTTCCTTGCAACGGGTGGCAGCGGCCACGCATACAAGTTCTTCCCCGTCATCGGCGACAAGGTTGTCGATGCCCTCGAGGGCACCTTAGCACCCGAGCTCCGTGATTTATGGGCATGGCCTGAGGCCGCGGACGAGAACAAATTCAAGGGCACGGAAGACGGGAGTCGCTCGGGAGCGAAGGGCTTGTTGCTCCTGGAGGAGTTAGCGAAGGGGAGGAAAGCGGAAAGGAAAGGCGTTCTGTAGAGGTGGAGGTGAGGGTTTTATATGGAAGGCTGGTTGTGTAGGAGTATGCTGCAGAAGGATAGTATTGGAAATATATCACCCATATTTATATATTAGAAGTGTATAGAGATCAACCACCTTACGCCGTAGCGACAATGTCATCGACAGCATCCACGATGTGGAGAAAATATCGATACCAGCAACACTACAAGATCAAGCCCCCCAAGAGGTCGAGACAATCAACAAGCTAGAGATACACAGAAGCCTTTCACATTCACTCATTTTATTCTCCGCATAAGACAAGCTAATGTGCTGTCGGATCAAGGCAAAGCCATCACCAGCGCATTCAACACAAGGACCATCTAGAACAAAGTCCAGCGCCCCCCTCGAATACCAATACCAACTTGAAAAGCCAGGTAAAGACAACTCTGCATGTAAGATGCAGTGCGCAGGACCGCCGCTGCCGATAGGCGCGAAAGATAAACGAAATAATTAGAAGGAGGCAATCAGTCGACCAGCGCACAGTACCGCCCCCTTAACACTCTGCGGTGTGCGACTATCTAAATTTGTAAAGCACGTTGAAGTTCGCGAAAGAAACAAAGCCGAATCGCTAAAACGCCGTACTGATGCTTGCATAAAACTCGTGATGCAGTTCGAAAGAGACTATGGCCAATTAGGGTTGAAGCCCAGTCGCTCAGGAGTCGAGAAAACTTTTTGATAATACAAGGGGTTTGAACGGAGAAAACCATGAGCGGCTGAGATGAGTCTCAGGCTCCGGTGGATAGCGAACTCCTCAGACCTTACGGAAATCTGTGCGACAAAATCAGTAAATGCACATGACATATGTATGATGTCAGGATACTATACCAGAGAGCACAGGGTAGATAAGCTCGAAAGCCTGATAGATCTCTTCGCGGACCTTGGCACCGGTCAAGACAATCTTGCCGCTGACGAAGATCAGAAGGACAATCTTAGGCTTCATCATACGATAGATGAGACCAGGAAACAGCTCGGGCTCATAAGAGCTGAAGTTGTGATGGCGACTCGCGAGGCCCTCCAGACGGATGGGGAACTTGATGTCGCATGAGCCCACAATGTTTTGAATCTTGAAGTCCGTGAACTTCGCATTGAAGCCCAGCTTCTGGATGATACGGGCGTATTTCCTTGAGGCTAGCTTGGAATCATCTTCTGATTTGGCACCGGTAACAACCATCTTGCCCGAGGCAAAGATCAAGGCCGTCGTTTTAGGCTCCCGGATACGCATAATAACGGCCGCGAAACGCTAAATAATAAGAAGCAGTTCAGCCACACTGTACCCTGATGCGATTGACTCAGGGAGGTGTGGAAGTAATACCTTGGGGTTGTACTCCGCGTTTCTGGCGTGGAGTGCGATGGTCTTGAGATCCAGACGACAATCAAGGTTGACCGTGGCGACAATGTTTCTTTGAAAGTAATCATTGTTCAGTACTCTGGTGGACCAGAAGAATGACAGTAGAGTATACTCACTGCAAAGTAGGCACGATACCGCTCCCTGGAGCATTCGCACCAGGGGTCGCAGCCGGAGTAGCGGGTGTCACCCCGTTGCCATTCGTGGCATTTCCTCCTTGCTGTTGGCCATTCATATTCCCATTCGGGCCCTGAGCGCCCATAGCCATAGCATCTTTATCAGACGGCGGTGTCAGGTCAGCGGCGCCGCCGGGAAATGATAGCGACGAGGGAGAAGTGAAGGCACGAGCCTGCTGCGCATTCGCAGGGTGGGTCGTGAGAGAGTCCATTGCGACGTGAGGTCACTCAAACTGTAGACCAGCCGAAACTGAAAAGTTGTATCTGGCAGACTGTCATTAGTTAGTACGAGGCACGATGGTGGGCTTTGTTGACAGCAAGCATGTGTGGGGAGACAAGGGTATCAACAAACCTTGGTGTGGGAGATGGACAACTGAATGTATCCCCTACAGTGAGATGCCTTCAAGTGGATGCTGTTTCGCGGAGCGCAAAAACAAGCAAACGTCAACGACGACACGGATAAAAGGGTCCGAGCAGAAGGTCGTGATGGTGATGAGGCAGAAAGACCACAGTGAAGTGTTTTCTATTCGACTGAAAGGACAGATGATCGCAACCTGACGAGGCAAGCAGGTGGGCGATGTAGATGAAGAGAGTGGACAAGTGGAAGGAGTGCACTTTTTGGGATGTAACAAGAGATCGATTTTTTTTTTCTTGCTTTTCAGTTTCCTGTTCTGGAATGGGGAGGTTCTATCTTGTGTTCTTGAAGAGAGCGGCGAAGATGCGGTGCCTGAGGCTGCAAACTTCCTGTTTCAGTGACCTAGGCTGAAACCGTCAGGGAAAGGAGGAAAAACAAACGTTTTTCCTAGTGTTGGCGCCCGACAAACGTCTTTCCCGAATATTTTACACGCAGAGCGAGAATCCGAAAACCTGAAATAGGTTTGGTGTGGAGGAGAGAGAGAGGGGAGGGAGGTGGTGAGCGAAGTGAAGACTGTATGGCGTTCCGGGCGATGCCAAGACCAGAATAAAAAATTCCAAGAGAGTCGAAAAGTGGGAGGTTGGCCCTTTATATAGGCTGACATTAGAGCGCCTGCAAAGGCTAGGGGGGCGGCCCAGACACGGCGGCAAAAGCAGGCTCTCGCCCATGGATCGCGCTGCTTTGGTGTCTACGCTAGTGCTCCACTAGCGCTCTTGGATGACCAAAATCCAGCAAGCGCCATCCAAGTGAGAGCTCTTATTGGATGTGTCGCCCTTGCTTTCCATCGCCTTTTCGGAGTCTCATTTATTCCCCGCCATGGTTGCAGTCTTGGTGTTCATCCAATTACGACGCGCTGTCTCCAAAGCGACGCGCACCTGCTTACCGCTCCGGAAAGCCGCCTCTCTCTTGCAGGTGTTCTTCCAGCTTTGCTCCTGTGCTGGAATTTTGAGCCGTTCAACTCGAACTGCAGGCCAACAAAAACGAGGTATATTTACGTGCTTTTTGCATCTTTATCAACTTGAAACTGGGAGATGAAAGACACCGAATCCCCAGGAGGAGGCTCCTTATCAAGCTCCAAGCCTCGTACCCTGTCCTCTTGTTTGCCATACGACGCTGATTGGGCGCTTGTTATCCTGCCTCTGCGCCTCTGCTTCCAGTGATCCAGTGGCGTCTGTTGCCTTCCCCCAAATCGCAAGATTTCAGGTTGTTAGCCTTTGTGATCCACCAAGTTGATCGCTCGAACGACATAGGTCATATTCAGGTCATCAAACGCGATCGTCGAGCCCCCAGCCCGGGGCTTCCTCGTTTCTTGGTCGTTATTCCTTCACATGCCACCGTGGCCTTTCCTCCGATACACATAAGGAAGTATATCCGGCGACAACCTTGGAAAGGTATCCTGCATACCGCCCTCGGTTTTATTTGTCTCGACATTCTTGCTCCCTCCGAAGGGCCAAAACACATAGTCTCAAGAGAGTCAGGACAACTTCGAAGATGCGCTGTTAGTGCCTGGGCCATCGTTGTTCTTACTACTTGCAAGGCAGCATTCAACACAAGCCGCACAAGGCTTCCGTGGTGCAATCTGAATATATAGTCCCCCTAAGCATACAAAGTACATACGTAACCTGGATTTCCCCGGTCGCCGACAGCTTGACACGGATTGAACTTGAACCTGAGGCTCATGGAAGGGTTGCAAGAAAGCCTCATGCTCGCCGCCGGTACCCGGAGCGACCTCGAGATTCAGTCAGGCTATGCGACGCTAATATCTCGAGAGGACGTAAGGAACTTCAACACGTTGCTTTTGCGGTTGAACGATCCTCGGTAAACCGAACAGCAGTCTGATTTCAATTTCCCAAGTGCACTCAATGTCCACCGGCGGCGCATAGCCTATCGGCCCTCTGATAGCCGGCAATCCTGGCGGAAGAGTAGAAGGGGGCGGAACAGCCAGCACTGAGCGGTTAATCATCGCCTTTCTCATTGGCTCAGCCAATCGTAACCTCGGCTACGAACGGGCTAAGGCATCTTTTTCCTGGCGAAGGGCGTCTCTTCAGTCTGGAGTTAACCTTGAAGAGACGACATCATCTTTCGTCTTCAATTCTACAGCTTGAGCTAAACCTCGCCCCCAACACCCTACTTCAACCTTCGATCACTGCCGGCATGCCCTATCATTGTTTGTAGAGACTTGCGACGCCTCTGTATTAAAATTTTCCCTCCCTTCCTCCCCGCTCCCCGCCAACGCTGCGTCATGGCTTCGAGAGGAGTCGTTCTGCGGCTTCTGAGGCACGACACACGCGCTGGCGCCTCCCTGCTCTCAAAGGCTTCCGCGACGCTGCGCGCTGCTTCGCAAAGTTCAATTGCGACAGCCGGCAAACGAGCCAGTATCCGTTGCTCGGCATTCCCTTCACCGAGCCAAACTCGCGCATTTTCGAAGTCTATCGCAAGGAAGCTCACCGATGAGCACGGCCATTTCGACCCTCGACAGGTGGAGAGAGAATCAGACGAGGTGGATGTTTGCATCGTGGGTGGCGGTAAGCGACTTGCTTCCCCTGGTACGACCTGCGCATTGTAGCAAGGAACTGACCATTGCCTTCTAATCCAGGCCCCGCGGGCCTCAGCGCTGCTATTCGATTGAAGCAATTAGCCAATGAAGCCGGGAATGAAGAGTTTCGTGTCATTGTATTGGAAAAGGCTGGCGAGCTGGGTGCACATGTTCTATCGGGAAATGTCCTAGAACCTTCTGCTATGAATGAGTTATTTCCAGACTGGCTATCGGAGGATAACCCATCACGATTCGATCGTGCGACACCAGCAAAGGCCGACAAGATGCGGTTTCTCACTCAAAACTCGGCTATTCCGATTCCTTCACCGCCGCAGATGAACAACCATGGTAATTATATCATCAGTCTAAATGAGCTGACGAAATGGCTCGGTGAGCGGGCCGAGGAACTTGGAGTTGAGGTCTACCCCGGATTTGCTGCTAGCGAAATCGTTTACAAGTCCGACGGCTCGGTGTTGGGTGTGGCAACCAACGATCTTGGTGTTGGTCGGGATGGCAAAGCAAAGGAAACTTTTGAGCGAGGAATGGAGTTTCACGCCCGTGTCACTCTTCTCGGAGAAGGATGTCACGGCAGCCTGACCAAGCAAGTTTCTAAGAAATTCGACCTTCGGCGCGACAGCCAACCGCAAACATACGGTCTCGGAGTCAAGGAGGTATGGGAAATTCAACCAGAAAAATTCCGGCCGGGCGAAATCACCCACTCAATGGGGTACCCGCTACCAAAGGATACATATGGCGGAGCTTGGATGTACCATTTCGGCGAGAACATGGTCAGCATTGGTTTGGTCGTCGGCCTCGATTATCCGAACCCATGGCTCTCCCCGTACGGAGAGTTCCAAAAGCTCAAGCACCACCCGCTGTTTCGTGAGGTATTGGAAGGCGGGAAGTGTATCTCATATGGTGCCCGTGCCTTGAACGAAGGCGGTTTCCAGTCCATTCCCAAGTGTGCTTTCCCTGGTGGCGCACTGATTGGTGACAGCGCCGGTTTCCTCAACGTTCCCAAGATCAAAGGTACACATACGGCAATGAGATCGGCAATGCTGGCTGCAGAATCCACATTTGCTGCGCTGCAGAATGATACTGGAGGCACCGTTTTCCTGTTTGACTATGAAGAATCTCTCCGCAAGTCCTCGATCTGGAAGGAACTGTACGAAGTGCGAAACATGCGGCCTTCTTTCTCAACTCCTCTTGGTATCTATGGAGGAATCCTGTATTCCGGTCTAGAAGCCTATATTCTTCGTGGCCGCACCCCGTGGACTCTCAAGCACCACGGTACAGACGCAGCAGCCACCAAGCCAGCATCGGAGTGCGCAAAAATCGAATACCCAAAGCCCGATGGCAAGATCAGCTTCGACATACTGACGAGCGTTAGCCGAACGGGCACGAACCACGAGGAGGATCAGCCCGTGCACTTGCAGGTAGAGGACTGGGACAAGCATACCGATATAGCCTGGCCCAAGTATCAAGGAGTTGAGAACCGATTTTGCCCTGCTGGAGTGTATGAATACGTGGAGGACTCAACCAAGGAGCACGGTGTTCGCTTTCAGATCAACGCACAAAAGTAGGTTTACCCCCTTCCCTTGTAAACTGGGGCAGTATGCTCATTTTTCTCTCCCCAGCTGTATCCATTGCAAGACATGTGACATCAAGGTACCAACCCAGGACATCAACTGGCAAACTCCCCAGGGTGGCGAAGGACCGAAGTATTTTATGACATGACCGGGCGGCACTGCTCAGGATAGTCGGATGCCTACTCCTTACGCAGTGCGCACTGCATATTGATTCAAAAGCCACTATTCGATTTGGGATTGGGAATGTATACTCCGGAGTAACTGTAGATATCAACTTGGAACCAAATTACGTGATTTGTTTGCGGCTGCTTGAGACGCACAACGCTGCTTCCTGTTAGTGGGGACATACCAACCACCTTCATTACCTTGTTTTCTCTTGAAGAGAGCGGTTGTTGAGCGGACAATCTGAAGGATGGGTGACAAAAGTTCTCCCTCTGGATTCTGGAAGAGAAATGGCTGGTTCCCGTGGGAGGCGGAACCGTAAACCACGGCTCACCATTATTTATCATCTAAATTCTATAACATGACAATGATGCAGCAAATGATTCTATGCATTAAGAAAAGCTGTAATAATCAAAGGTCAACTTCATCCCCAAGTGGACAATTCTGCTGCAGAAGATCAGGCGGGGCCACGTGGATCCCTCACCTCAAAGTGAGGCGAAACAGGCTGCTCTTTGATTTGCAGCCTTTCCTTCTCTTGGCTCGTTCAACTGCGCCTGCGCCAGCGCCAGTCCAATCCTCACCTCTTGACACTCCTCTTCCTTTCTCTGCTCTCTCTCTGCCTCTCTCTCTCTCTCTCTCTCTCTCTCTCTCTCTCTCTCTGTCTTCTCTCTGCTTCTCTTCCTCGTCATCTTCATCGACAAATCCATCGGCCGTCGCCTATCGCTTTCTCCTTTCCATCACATTCACCGTCATTTATCCTGTGGACGCCAGCCACTCGTGGATTTCGACCTTTATAAACAGGCCCATTGTTTTGGATCACGCGCTGGAGCTCAGGAGCAGTCCGCTCCTTATCCAGACGGTGGCCACATTGTTCGTATACAGACGCAATTCATCTCCAAGCCTGGTCCTCACTCCGCCTGCTGTCTCCATTGTTGATCCGGACCTTCCCTTGGACTGTAGCGCTTTGTTGGGCCGTCGTCCTCTAGAGTCGCGCTCTGGTGTTAGCCGCTGAAGTATTAACCATGACCGAAGTCTCCTCGACCCGACTGTATCTCGGGAATCTTCCTCGCAATGGTATGCTGGCATCCATCAATCCTCCCCCTTCAAAGGCCTTTTTTTACCCCTTCTACCCACTTGGATCTTGTTCCCTTGAGTCCCAGCTTTACCTCGCAACTCAGGATATTCCAACGGATCTTTGAGTCCCGTTTGACCAAGATACACCCCGAAATCTGGCGCTATCGCCAATACCACTGATCAACTGTGTTTCATACGGGACTTATCATCCGGGCCTCCGTTTCCTTTCTTCCGTGTATTTTCCCTTCTGAAATATCCCAGATACATGGAAGTATCTTCTGGCATGGCGCTTTCTGTTCCCAGGACCGTTTCTTTCATAGTCCTATACAGCTAACAAGTTGCGCGGCGCCTTGACTGGCGCCATTATCTTCCTTCAGTGACCAAACAGGATATCGAAGAACATTTTAGCACTCATGGCACGGGAAAGATTACAGAGATCAAGCTCATGAATGGCTTCGGATTCATTGAATACGAGGATGCGATGGATGCGAGAGATATTGTCCCTGGTATGACTTTGTTGACCTTCGTGTGGAACCAGCCAACTTGCTAATTCGACCAACAGCGTTTCGTATGTGAAAAGTTTGCTTGGATTTGAGGTCCTCCTGTTGACTATAACCAGATGGTAGCGACTTCAAAGGCGAGCGGCTCACTGTGCAGTTTGCCAGAGGCCCCCGCCGTAAGGAAAACTTTCCGGCTCCAACGGACCGCCCTAATGTCCCGCGTCCTCGCCGGACAATCTTCCGTATGTTGATTTCCGGACTCCCGGAAACAAGCTGGCAGGTTAGCAGTCCTTTCAAAAACCCCTACCTCCCAGGATTCCGCGGATACCACAACAATCAACCGCTCGATGCTCAATAATTGCTTGGTTCAATACACTACCGTCTCGTTCTGCCTGGATTTCCATGTCTGCCCTCAATGGTGACTTGTTTTTTTGCCCCCTGGTCTGCCGACTTTTGACATAAATGGTCCAATATCAACGACTTCATTCCAGGCGCAATCCGGACTCCGGATGGCCCAATTATGGACCGAGTCATTGGCCGACTGGATATATTTCTTCCAGGAACAGCGTCTGCCCCCGGATTTGTCAACCGTGATTTCATGTTACCATTACTGAAAGATGGCCATTATCGTACCTGGGCAGGAACTTACGTCTTGGACTTATAGGATCTCAAAGACTTCGCCCGCCAATCTGGACTCGATGTTGTTTATTCGGAGACAGGCCGCGAACCTGGAAGAGGGTGGGTTACGCTCCAATCTTTTCTGATATTCCTACACCCAGTTGACAAGGTTCAAGCTTTGTTGAATTCGAAACTGCAAACGACCTGAAAACGGCTGTAGAGAAATTGGACGGCCGCGAATTCAAAGGCTCTCGAGTGACCTGTGTTCCAGATGTAAGGACCATCTTCTACTCGAGGGACAAAAGTGTGATCCTCATTACGTTACCCTGTTTAGATCCAGCCTTATGAAGACCGTTCCTACCGTGACCCTTATCGGTCCCGGTCTCCTCGCCGCGGCTACCCTCCTGTGGATGAATACGACAGAAGGTACTCTGTTCCTCGTGGTTACAGTCCCCGTGGCCATTTCCGTGAACGATCCCCTTTACCAATGCGGAGGGAATATTACGGCGACGGTTATGGGCGCCGCACTCCGCCACGCCCTAGGATCGAAGATTATCCCCCCCCTCGTCGTCCTTATGATGATCCGTATGGCCCACCTCCACCACGTTATGACGACCCGTACGCCCCCCCAAGGCCTTATGGAAGACCGCGATCCCCGCCGCGGGGTGAGTATGCTGCTTACGAGCGCCCTCGCTACTGGTAGTACACTATGCACAGCTTGTTCGCTTTCTTCCTTGTATTGCTTGCATGGTGGATACCCCCTATGTTAAATGAACTTTCCTGTCTTTTGCCTCGCTCTCTTTGCTCTTTGCCAGCTCACGAAACGACTTGTTTGATTTGTAGCCCGAATTTCTTCCGTTGCGATCTGGAGATCGGGCTGTGGAAATATTAACGCGCAACAAAATTCACCTGCATAGTTGACAGGGTAATGATATCTAATGTCACAGACGAAGCCAGCACATTGGCGCGTGCGCAGTCATCCTGGATAGCCCCGGTGATTGATGGTCCAACGGCTTTCCGACGAGAATTCTATGGTTTGAATGGGAAAATATACTGCAAGCACCTTCCAATGCTGTCATGTAGGGCCTCTAATACTACTAGTATACTCGCTACAAAGTAGTAACGGTATTCCTGAAGTATGCGACGTCATTTCGGCGTGTCCACTGTGAACCAACAATTCCCGCCTGGCACCCCGCGCTAAGCAAGCCCCGCCCTTCTCGCAACTGAGCTCCAGCCAGCTTTTTTCCCCTTGTCTTCACAATGACTAGCAGGCAACTAGCGCCTCCATTGCTGACTGAATAGAAGCTCCTTTGGGCTCATGCTTGCACGCCTCACTCGGTCGTCTTGTCTCGGGGTTCGTGATATTAGTTGAAGTTCGTGCTGTCTAAAGGGCTTGGCCAACACATTGGTTTCAATTCTTCATCTCCAGTCGCCATGGCCGAGCAACGAGTCAATGTCCACATCCCCTCCCGGCCTGTCGTGCTGGACAGCGTCCGTCTGCGCAATATCCAACTCCCGCTCCCCGCAGCACCAGACCCATGGCACCGAACCGGTAAACCACAGCCCTGCACAGCTTCGCTGTCGCTGTCCTACTCTTCCGCCGTGGCAGCCGCAGATGCCGACGATGTCTCCCTCTCTCTCGACTACGGAAAGCTCTATCGCCGGCTGGAGGAGGACATCCGCCACATGGGCAAGCCCACTGAGCCCACGCCCGTCCACCACATGATAAGCATGGATGGAAGCCGCCGCGAGGAAATGCTGGGTGCAGACGTCGGTCAGGATGTGCGCCTCACCGCGGGAATAGTGGCAAATTGTGGCCTCGGACTCCTAGATGAGACAGCTGCGGGCATTCGAAGGATGGCCCATGTGCAGCAAAATCGGCGCCGGAGTAGTGCCTCTGCCTCTGAGGCACGGGCTGCGATCCTGAACAACTCCACTTCGGCGCCTGTATCTTCTGGGACTCCCATTGATGACGTTTTTGGACAGTGCGAGGTTTGGCTGCATCTACCCAAGGCTCTACTGCGTGCGGAGAGTGGACTTCATTACCGCAGTGTTACAGTGTGGGGTTATAGACAAGGAACGGCTGGTGGGGATGCCACTAGTTCCAGCCGGTGCCCTGTGGTTCTAGAGGAGGAATTCCGCATTGAGGGTATTCGGTGCTACTGTATCTTGGGTGTAAACTCCCATGAAAGGGTTGAGAAACAGGCCGTTGTCATCTCATTGGAGTTCAAAGGTCCTGGACAATTAGCTTGGGGGTCGACTGTCGTGGACACTTATCAGGCAATGACAAGGGCCGTTGCAGAGGTCAGTTCATTCTCTCTATGGCAATAGCTTACAGCTAACCTAATATACTGCAGCGCGTGGAAGAGACTTCGTTCCAAACCGTTGAGGCGCTCGCGACGTTTGTAGCTCGAATTGCGACGGTTGACTTTGCGAACGAGCGAGTAAAGGTAAGGGTTGAAAAGCCGAGTGCGCTAGCATTTGTTGAACGCTCCGGCGTAGAAGTGACTCGGTCTCAGGCGTTCTTTGAGAGATCCGCCTGAAATGCTCATGAGAAGAGTAATGATAATACCTAGGACTATAAGATCACATGACGTCAACACATCCAATGACCAAGGCACGTGAAGCCTTTTTACCAGTTTCAGACTAGTTTTCGCGTAGAATCGGCTCACCATTAATTGGCCGCTTTATGGTTTTTCTGTGGTTGCCCTTTTGAATGTCTTTCCTTTCAACACTCACCCCTGCGTCCAACCTCTTGTACGGGATTTTCTCATCTGCGCAACTCATTACTGTCTCGAATATTGGGATATACCTTTATTACTATCTCTTTTTCTCGCTATCCGTGCCTCTATGTGCCTGTCTGCGCCCAAGTTGTCATCATTTGATTTCGTTCTCCCCGCTGGCTCCCACTCTTTCATCTCACCTTCAGACCCAACTGCTACCTCGCCTTTCACCCTGGCCACCTCATTGTTTCCTGAAACTGCAACCTCATTTCCATATTCTCAGCTATCTGAGACCTCCGTTAGCGACGTGCTTTGGGTAGGGGTCCGTCGTCCGTCCTGAAGAAGGGCGGACGATAATTTAGGCGCTGCTTTGTCCGCTCAGTGGGCTCTCTTCAGCTGGGAGGAAATTGGGGTCTTCACAATACTTTGTTTGAAGAAAGTGCAGCAGGCAGCCTACCGTTGAATGTAGGATGGTACCATGATCTCTTACACTAGTTGTTTTGTGATTTGGTTGATCTGGACGCTAACTTTATTGTGCTTGGGGTAGGTATTTAGAGCTTGGCCTTTCAGGTGCCTCGTTCCATTTATGAGTTGGCGGATGTAACATTTCTTTGACTCACGAATTGCGTTTCCTACAGCGCACTAGCGAAACTCGCGCGGTTGATTGCTTACCGTTAGAATCACGCTGGATAATTGTTCAGTGGAGTTAAGCCTTCAGTCGACGGTTCGTTCAAGAAATAGTCACGAAAATGTCGCCAGCAACAACTCAGGATGATCTGTCCGTGGGCGATGTTTTCAGCCCCCAGGCTGACATGGGGCCCCCCGGACTGGAGGATGACTTTCACGCTCGTCAAGAAACCGGTTTCCGCATGAGTGCCCGCAGTCCGGACCGCAAACCCGGTCCCACGACCGACCTTAAGGAACGCAGTCCCTTTCCCGCCGCGAAACTGGATGTGAACCCGCTCCCGGGAAAAGGCAACCGGCGCAAGAAGAAGAACAAGAAGCAGGCTCAGACGGAAGCAGCTCCAGCTCTCTCTACCGTTCATGGATTCAACCCCAGAGGCTCTGGTGATTCCGACTCCGACTTCTCAACAACGAGTTCTCGTGCACCTAGCTCGCAGCCGCGACCTCTCGCTGGTAGTAATGGTAACAGTCCTATGCTACACGCGGCTTCTGGAGGCGGTATCAGCGCTCTCCGGCTCCAGCTTGATTCTATGAATCTGTCTGGCAACTCTCCGCGCCGCAAAGCTACTGACAACTTTTGCTCCGTGACACCGAGCAATGCCAGCGTTTATTCCGACAGTGACGAGACAGAGATTCTGACCAGTTACGAAGTGCCCCTGGAACACGACTTTGTCAGCGCCGATGCTGCTGCAGATGAAAAGGAACAGGAAGGGCGATCCCAGATTCCACTAAACGGCCCCGACGTTCGCAACCAGCTTTGCCGGAAGATGACTACTGACGACTTCGAGCCCCTGCTCTGCTTGGGTAAAGGGTCTTTTGGAACCGTGCTACTGGTCCGCCACGCCCTCACAGGAAAACTTTACGCTCAAAAGCAGTTCAAGAAGGCGTCGATTACAGTCCATAAGAAGCTCGTTGAACAAACCAAGACCGAGCGTATGATCCTTGAGAGTGTGAACCGCCACCCCTTCGTCGTCAAGCTCTTCTACGCCTTCCAGGACCACGAAAAGCTCTATCTAATCCTCGAATACGCACAAGGAGGCGAGCTTTTTACTCATCTCGCAATGGAAAGGATGTTTGACGAAGACTCTGCGGCCTTTTACATGGCTGAGATGGTCCTCGCCCTGGAACACCTGCACCAGAACGTCGGTGTAGTCTACCGTGATCTGAAGCCCGAGAACTGTCTCCTTGACCATGAAGGCCACCTCCTTCTAACTGACTTCGGCCTCAGCAAAATTTCTGTCGATGATGACGACCGCTGCAACTCCTCTCTCGGCACCATCGAATATATGGCCCCCGAGGTTGTTCAGGGCAAACCTTACGGCAAGGCATGCGACTGGTGGTCTCTTGGTGCACTGGGTTACGATCTTCTTACTGGCTCCCCACCATTCAAGGCAAACAACCATACCAAGCTACAGGAAAAGATTGTCAAGCAGAAGCTCGTCCTCCCATACTATCTGGGACCAGACGCAAAGGACCTACTCACCCGTCTTCTGCGCAAGGAACCGTCCAAGCGTCTAGGCTACCACATGCCCAAGGACCTACAAACGATCAAATCGCACCGTTTCTTCCGCAAAATCGACTGGCGCGCCCTGGAACGCCGGGCTTTGGCACCGCCCATCATCCCTGTTGTCACTGATCCAGCTCTTGCAGAGAACTTCTCGGTAGACTTCACTCAGCTCCCTCTGAGTCCGGTGGAAGGTCCTGCGGCGGGGTTCTTTAATGAGCATTATACCCACCAGCATCAACACAGCGGGTCGCATGCGGGCATGTCTGCAGGCCACGAGGGACTAGATAGTGACCCATTTGGCGGTTTCAGCTTCGTTGCTCCGAGTAGCCTTCTGGACCACGGCAGCGGGACTAATGTGCTGACTGCGGGGTATTGACTACAAGGCTTCAACTCTAGCAGTTTGCCTCAGCGTATGCCAGACACACCCTTCCCATTGGATTCTTCTTATCTTGGAATCCTCGTTTATTGCGTCTGGCTCCTCGTGCTTAAGCTGGGTAACCCATCTAGACTATCTCTAGTCATATGCACGCGCAGCATTGATAGTTATTCTTTTTGGCCTAAATCGAATTGGTTATCTCTTTCCAGTCCCGAACATTTAGACTTCATCCTCGCGCTGGCCTGATTCAATAGCAAAAGATGACCAAAGCAGGGTATATACATGAAACCAGCCGGTAGATGAGTACTCGTAAGATATAGATGGGCCTGTGGCAAAACAAACAACAAATGCCACGATAATGCTATGCGCCACCTCTCCCTCTATAACAGATAACATATGCAGGGCCAAGACAAACACAAAACCCTTGTGAACGGAAGATACAAATAGACTGAACCATTCGACTCTTCCTACTCCTTCTATTTCATAAGCATGATGATACTGGGTATTTTAGTGTAAAAGCATGTACCAGCAGATACGGAAGTCGGTTTGATATGATCCAGTTGGGGGGTTGCACCTGCCTTATCCCAGGGTACGGTGTAGAAAACGGAAAGAGCTACCCGGGAGCCGGGTGCATCGCTCTTTCCTTATTTGTGGTGATTAAACGTGGTATAAATGGTCGTCACAGAGTCAATAACAGCTAGCTAAGGGTGAACTATAATTCACCTTCCTCGCTACCGCCTCCTTCATCATCAGGTTCTGGTTCCGGAGGCGGTGGTGGCGGAGGCTGATTATGCTCTGGTGGGGGTGGTGGGTGATCATTTCTTGTAGATGACGAAAATGAGGAGTTTCGTCTGCCATGAGCGTGCTCGTCTTCGCGATACCGACTGTCCGGGATACGTTTACTGTGTTTTGGAGGTGAAGCCGAGTTTTGCTGGACTATTTGGTCGATGCGTTGTTGGATTGGGTCGACGTTTTTATCGCTATTCCTGCGAGGTGGGAATGAGGTTCTCGGAGTAGGTGGTAACGGATGTTGATAGCGATGGGGTTGATGTTGGTGAGAATGCGCATGGTTGCCGTTTTGAGGGCGCTCGTGGGCCAATGATGGTGGTGGTGAGGCTGATGGAGGCGCTGGAACTCCGCCATGCGGTAATGTAGAAGAAGAGGTGAACGACGTTGCGGCAGAGCGAGTTTTCTCTGCGTCGGAACCTACTCGTGGGCGTTTTGGGGACCGTGTCCCGTTTTGTGAGGCTTCATCAACTTGTGAGGATGATGCGTGTTGCGTATTGTGGCGTTCTTGAGATTCGCCGTCAGGCTCCCGTGATCGTTTCCTGGATGGCGCTTCTGGTGCTTCGAGCGAGGTGCCAGAGTTTGGGATCCTGGTCTTCTCAGCGCCTTCGTCCCAGAGGAATGGAGTGGTCGGGTAGTACTGGCTATGTTTGTTTGCTGCGTTGTTTTCGTATAATTCCGCCATTCTAGTGCATGCACGACGCACCTCGGACAAGTCGACGTCGATTTGTTCCCACCAAGATTGGCCAGAGCTGTTATCTTCAAAAGCAATGTCACAATGGCGTGCGGCGGCGTAGAGAGCGGCGGCAGCAATAACGCGGGCGGAGAATTGAAGGCACAGGACGGTGAACATCGAGTCATTGATAAAGGCCCAGGCGGCGTTGCGGAGATTCTTGTCTTCATTGACCCGGAAATAGCAGAGGAAATCGTAAAGTACTCGGTACGGCTGCTCAAGCTGTAGATCAAAACATAGCGCTTCGAGCAAAAGATCCTCGTGGTGAAGAATAGTATCGCGCCACTTCCAAAACTCCTTTGACTGCTCATCCACAACGAGATTAGGTTGTTTCTGTGCGACTCGACAGCACGCTACCACTAGCTCCCTCATTCGCCGGACATTCTCCTCCACTTTTGTAGCCAGGAACAATGAGGTAGCGGCGATTGGATAAGGATGCATCCCTGGTCGTTGCGGTAAATCGACCATACTATATCGCATGAAGAAACGGTGGAAGTAAACCGCGGCGGTCGCGAGCGTAAGCTGTGGCAACTTCAACATGATACCCACCTGGGTGATAAAAGAAACTCCTTTGCTCCGGCTGATATTCTCTTGCTCCATCTTCATACCGTCAAGTTGCGACGGAGCGCGCGTAAGCTCTTCATTGGTGAAGAGCCATTGTGCCTGAGCCGCGAGAAGGACCGGATTCGACGGAGCTGGAGCAGGTTTCTGGCGGGGTGCGGAAGCTGCCATCGAGGGTGGTATGGAATCTCAGTAGGAAAAGAGTCCTAAAGCTTGAAGGCGAGTGACAGGCTAGACAAATGAGGCGAGATCAAGAAGGTTCAGGTTGGGGCAGGTCGATATCGGCGAGAATCGTCCAGTCGCCTTGTCACTCTCGTCCTTTCGAATCCTCTTGAGAATGGAGTCTAAATGAATGACAAGAATATTGAGATCTTGTAGGGGTTTGTGGAGGGGCTCAACAACGGAGCAAGCGGCCCTTCATCGCATCGTGATAGAACAATCGTCTAGTGAGCTCGGTCTTGACGAGAGCAACACCCAGGGTTAATTCCACGTAGGACGTGTGTGTATAATATGTGAGAGCGTCACACAGGAAAGAGAATACTTCTATGCCGATTGCAACTTCTGCTTCTTTCGACTGTAATAGCTCTTCTTTGGACTGCTGGAGTGGGTTGAAGATCCGCGGCAGCAGAAATGCGGACCAGCAACCCGGAGGCTGAGGTTCTTCCGCTCCGGCTAGCCACTGATGCACTTGCTTTACGATCTATAAAAGGGGGATTTCCAGTACTAGTAGTAGGAAGTAACCGGTACTACATCAATAAATTTCAAAATTAAATGTGGTATCTCTTGCTTCAAAACACCAGAGCGCCAGCAACTCCCAGTGTGTATAGTGACAACATAGTAAAAGACATATAGCCCTCATAAGCTTCAAGATGTGCCTGAGCAGAAGCACAACATCAATAGATATCGGCACAGGCGGTCCTTATTATTCTTCCTCACTAACTTCACTTTCATCATCACTTTGAATATACTGATGAGTCTGCACCTGTGGCTGCATTTGTTGGTTTCGGGCTTCCTCTTCAAATGCAGCTTCCATTTCTGCGGCCAGCAAGTCATCCTCATCCTCAGCGTCCTCTTCACCTTGGTACATTTGGTCCTCATTTGTATGGAATCCGGCAGTCGGTCCCGATCTTTGTGCCGCTGGAACCGGAGATGGAAGCCGCAGAGCCTCAACGTCTTCGTCCCCGTTATCCTCATCGTCATTAGTCGCCGGCGTATTGTTCGATGAGAAATGAGCAGGGTTTACTTTGAAGGGGCGAGTTGGAGGCGGAGAACCCATGTCAATGATAAGGTCACCATCGATGATAATATTAGACCCAGGCGATGGGGCGTTTTTTTGCGATGACACTGCGCCAGTTCCGGCGTCGGAAGGCGAGGATTTGGACTCAAAAACAATCTCTTCGGGCTCTTGCCGCTCTAGGCGTGGCTTGATATCCCTGGCCTTATTTTCGTTCCTTTCAGGGAGTCTGAGAGGGGATTTTGGTGTCGGGTTCCGAGGTACCGAAATATTGTGCCGTGCGATTTCGGCTGTGGCTTTCTTCTGGCGCAGAGGATTGGTCTGCGTCTTTGGACGTGCTCGAGGGCTCAAAGCTGGCTTCGCCGCCGCTATGAGAGGGGTACTCGTCTTGCTGGTAGTAGAATACGGCTCTGGAGTTGCATTTCCAGCAGCTAGCTTATCGTCATCTTGATTGTTCTTGCCCTTTGGAAGGAAATGGCGGAAGTCGTATGGATTATCATCTTCGGCCGGCCTATTGTCGTTTCCGCTCGTATTATCGGTTCCGCGATCATCCCTTAAGCCATGCTCATCCTCTTGTAAAGTCCTGAGTTGGGGATATTGCGCAATCACCTGTTTCTGTGTTTTGGCGGGAGCTGAGCGGAGATTGAAGTTGATCTGGGTAGAAACCGGTTCTAACACAAAGGCCTTTCTGTTCGGATCAAAGACAAGTACCAGGTTGTGTTCGTGTGAGTCTGAGACGCTCTGTGTTGGATCAACGCTGCCTTGGTACGAGTAGGTCAGGACGTTCTGCTCCGCGTTCGGAGCTTTATCGGTAATCGTCAAATTGAAATGGTCCCGAGAGTGTGGGGATTTGGTGATCACGGATCGTTGTTGTGAGGATGTTGACTTGGTCTTGTAATTATATTGAATGTTAACCAGCTGTGAGCGGGATTTGTCCGTCTTTCCGGCCAGCCGATCTCCAAGGATGATAGGGTACTCGGCTGGCTTGGTGGGATCGATCATCCCCGAGAGTGCGGAGGCCGCCATTGGAGGTTTTGGTCCAGAGGAGCAGCAATTATATAAATGTATAGACCAAGAAGTAGATGGAAGAACAAAGATGATCAGATATATATGCTGGCACCGTCGACCTATGGATTTGAAAAGAATCGCTTGTGCATCGCTTGTGAGATAAGAGGAATGGAGTGAATTGGAGCAAGGACGAAGGTCGCACAAGAGGCGGGTCAGACAAAAAGGCAACGGAAAGGGAAAAGTTATGGCAAGAGAAACAAAGAGATTGGACACGACACAGATGGAAATAGATCATACATAAAGGTCAAAGGTCAAAGGGCAGAGGGTGAATGAAGTTGGAGCGGAGAAACTGAGCATGGGACTCGAGCTGGAAGGCGAGACAAGGAAGAGTGATGGTTGGTGGTCATTCATGGCGTATTTTACCAACATTACAATACAAGGTCTATTCAGCTTTGTACCTAGGCTCTAGGTGATCAGGTTAGCGCAGCTCCGCAATATGCGGTCAACCGATGTATGCGACGTATCCATGACTACATACGGATACTATCTCCAGTTTTACGGAGTACTAGCATTGTTGTTACCTCATTGTTATTAACTTCTAAGTAGGGATTCTGGAAGCTGAGACCTGACTATTGAACCTTCCTTAACCGGTATAGGTCCATGCAACAAGCATTTTGACGTACACACACACAAACACACAGTGCGTTTCAAGGGTCCCGTCCTTTATGATATTCTAGTTCTGGACAGCTCAGGGATTCAGCCTCAACGGCAGTTGATGGAATCAAGGGCCTACAACGTTGTATAGCTCCTACGCTGCAGCTGGAGAGGTTGGCTGCAGGGTCCCCTTTGAGGACCCTGTAGGGCTTGTTGGGTTAGTCCCTGTGAGTTGTTCAAGGCGACCAGCCAGAGCTCGGTGTTTTCGCATGACCTCCTCCCATTCATAAACTAGGCCTGTCTCTTCGTCGTCTGTGTCGACGAGTTCGCTTAGCACCATGCTAAAGTCACCTCCTAGGCGTCCTAAGCTAGCAGCGCAGTACAGCACCTGGGTCAAAAGACTTTCACGGGCAGCCTTGTCCTGGAGATTAGGCAAATACGTGCGCAATGTGTCCGTCAATAGTTCAACCAAATGTGTAGGAAAGGTTGCCAAAGCCGGTGGAAGGCATTGAAATGGATCATGCGTACGGTCCGCCTGCGAGGTTTGCGCCGTCCTTATTCGCGCGTCGATTCCCCTTATCTCCGTAACACCGCTCTCAGACTCGGACTGGTCTGGTGTGAAGATGTTCTTATACAGAGATACAATAGCAAAGCTCTGCTCGCGGAATATCTCGATATACCGCTTCAGATACTTTTCTGTTTGGTGGCCGTCAGCCCAAGAGCCACTTCCACTCTTCTGATCTGGACTTTGCGCCCTGCGCTGTAGTTCCTGATCTGCAAGTTCCTTGAGGGGATCTAATGCTTCCAGTGTAGAGATGAGGTTCGCCAGACGACAGATGAGAAATAATGCATCGAGTGCTCCTCCTCCGCCCGCATTTGTTCCCCCATCGCCGTGGAGGGTATCAAGTTCTGGCGAAACGCGTCGGAGCCAGCCGACAGTTCGCATGGCTGCTGCAAGCCGGAGATTCTGCCCGCGGAGAGCGCCGATGAGATTTGATGTCATCTCTCTCATCGCTTCCTCGGCTTGGGTGGCCACATCCTTTACCAGAGGCGAATCTGGGTACAGCGTTTGTAGCCTCTTGATGTGAGCGTATAGATCCAGCGCGGCTGAATATGTCGTGGAGAACGAGGCTCCCGTGTTTCCCGAATTGGCCGCTGCAGATGAGACGGCAGTCGCAAGTAAAGTGGGCAATTCTAGAATATCAGAGATGCGGTCGACGTTGCGCGACAGCCGTAGCACCTTCTTCCGCTGCTCGAGCGTGGCATTCTCTGCGGCTCTGCTGTATTTCCCCGAGAATTGAACCGCCTCCTCGTCGAGCTTTGGTATGCCATTGCGTAGGTCTTGTGCTTGACTAGTCAACTTGGCAATGGACGAATGAAGGTTGGACAGATTGTCTGCAGTTGTTATGAAAGCTTTGTGGGATCTATTAGAGAGCGCTTGGAGAGAAAGCAGCGTAGAGTGTGCGGATTGTGAAAGTGACTGGCGCTCTGTGGTCTGAAGCGCTTGAAGGGATAGCGTGGGTAATCGGTTGAGATATCGAATCGTGGTCGCATCTTGAGACAGACGCGCATCAGAATCTAGAAGATGCGGGCTCAGGAGCTCGTATAAGCGGTCTGCCATGTTGTAAAGTGAATCCTAGAGCAATTGCGGGGGTAACCAGAGTCTCGAACGGGGGCGAAGCATGAAGCTGGCGGTGCGGTGGCCGAAGCGGCAACAGGCGCAGCCTTCGGAGGATCGATTTGATGTCACTGTCAAAGAGGGCAAATTCGCCATCCGCTACTCAGCCATCAAAGCCCAGAACTCGCTTTCCTTCCTTGAAATTCTTCTTCTTTCCGTTGTTGGGCTTTGTCGTGCTCGCTAAGTGCTCTCTAACCAACTTCAAAAGTATATTTACTGAAACATCCCAACTTTCTGCGACACTTACGATAACCTCATCGACCCATACCCGCTCTATGCGATATCTACAATGGGCAAACCACGGGTGAGTTTATATCTCACAGGTTGGCTAGAGAACTGGTACTCTAACTACTCATAGATGATTATTTTAATCCGACATGCTCAATCCGAGGGAAACAAAAACCGCGAAATCCACCAAACAATCCCCGACCACAGGGTAAAGCTCACACCTGATGGCCACCGTCAGGCCCTAGAAGCAGGTATCAGATTACGTGGACTCCTCCGACCAGACGACACGATCCATTTCTTCACATCACCCTATCGCCGAACCCGGGAGACAACCGAAGGTATACTCCAGTCCCTCACCGCCGATACACCTTCGCCCTCGCCCTTTCCAAGACACACCATCAAGGTTTATGAGGAGCCACGGTTGCGAGAGCAGGATTTTGGCAACTTCCAGCCATGCTCTGCGGAGATGGAGCGCATGTGGCTTGAGAGGGCGGACTATGGGCACTTTTTCTATCGGATCCCAAACGGTGAATCTGCGGCCGACGCATATGACCGGGTTAGTGGGTTCAACGAGTCGCTGTGGCGGTCGTTTGGGGAACAGGACTTTGCCAGCGTCTGTGTTCTTGTCACACATGGTCTCATGACGCGGGTCTTCCTTATGAAATGGTACCACTGGAGCGTGGAGTACTTTGAGGATCTCCGCAACGTCAATCACTGCGAGTTCGTCATCATGAAGCTCAACGAGGACAATGGCAAGTACACACTTCAAAACCAACTTCGCACATGGTCCGAGTTGAAGAAGGAAAAGGAGCTCGAACATCACCGGGAGCGGACCGCTAGAGGTCTTGGGCCACCTCACCCAACACCTTCCGAGGCGCCTGTTCCAATTCGGCGCAAATGGGGTGGTTGTCCTGATGGATGTAACCATGGAGTCCATAAGAAAAGCTCACGGTCATCCCGAGCACATGGAGGAGACCAACCCCGAAACGAACCGGATGCCCAGCACAAACAGGCTCAAACGGGCCATGGAACGACCGCCCCTCCAGAAGAGACAAACACAGTGAACAAGGGACAGACACTTAGGGCACCAGAACCAGCACTCGGCGATCATTCAAACGACGAAGTACCGTTGAAGTCGCTCCCACCAAACCCCCAATATCCCAAGGCCCGTCCGCCTAAGTTCGACTCCGAACAAGCCACCCAATCAGACGCCACCCGTCATACCTATTCCTCACCAGAAAAGCCAACAAAACCGAACCCTAGACGCCCGGATCTAGCCCATTTCCACCGCGACAGCGAAGACCACCTCCTTCATCCACCGCGCCTGAACTACGGGCTGATTCACCTCGTCGGTCGAGACGGAGGGGGCACCCTAAGCGGCGCGAATAGCGTTGCCGCGTCAGAAGACGAGCATGAGCATCACCACAATAATTATAATGATTGTCACCATCAGCACGAACAGCACGAACAGAAGCGTAGCGAAAATACGAGGGCTGGCATCAAGCGCCATAAGCCGCGTCCATCGCAAGATCTGGATAACGACGGTGATGACGAGGGTAGCGGGAGGCAGACTCCCAGGGTCCGTCGCACCCGTCATCGTCATGATAGAGACGAAGAGAAAGACGACCTTGAACAAGCACGTAAAGAAGACCAGAGTATTAGAGGGAGCGTTTACTGAATGTTCCTCAGCGACCGCTCGTATGGGCACGCAAGATGTCTAGATGACATACGATAGATGCATACGATAGATACCCTTCAATAAAACTTCTGTTGATGAGTACATGTTTCACAAATCTAGACATGTACGCCGCATACCGCTATAAGGAGGAGAATGAACTTGATGTAGTAGGTAGAGTGGAATCCATGGGGCCGCAGAGTGAGGCTCAGGCTTCCCATCTTTATTCAGGCGATGTGTTTAACTTACATTTCAACCCGTAGAGGGGATTGAAGACATAGAAAGGAAAGAGAACAGGTGATCGCTACCACCGTGAAGAAGTGAAAAGAAATTACAGAAACAGGGGGAATATGGAAAACAGCCGGGAATAAGGGGAGTATCACTTTTTTTGTGGATGTCCGGGACATAAGCCAATATGGCAAACATGCATCAAAAGGGTCATTGAAATAAGGGGAGGAAAGACAAATTCGTGAAAAGGAAGAAAGAGCTCCGATCTGAGCGAAGGCTTAAAGCGGGAGCAGATCCTGACCGGGAGGGCCAGAAGGAGAATAATCAAAGCAGCGAGCCGGGGCAGACAATGCGGCAATGCGAAACGCAGAACGAACGAAGACATTGCAACGCCGGGTAAATGGGGGATGGGTGTGGGGGATGGGTGTTTATGATGAGGAGGTGAATCAATCTATAATCTGCCAGTGAAATGCCCAAATCCAGAGATATGAAGGGAGGCGAAATGGATCAATATGGGAAGCAAAGATGGGCGCGGCAAAGAAACAGGGGCATTAACAGTGCTAGGAACGAAAGAGATTCATAATTGTCGTGACTTCTCATCTCCAATGACCAAGAGAAGCCCGCAGGATCTCGGTGCTTTTTTTTTTGACTCGACGAGATCTCTCGATTGAGTAAACGAAATCGTATCAAATCGTATAGAAGGGAAAAAGGTGTCATATCGTAAATGCATAAACGAGCTCAGAACTGAAGAGGTGGCAGTCGTTCCAAGGTCGTCGCTTGACACTTTTTTTTCTGGGTTTTGATTTTTCGTTCGGGCGGGCCAAGACACAGATATCCAGGGTACTTTTTCAACATATAACCGAGACCGAAGGGGAAACCGGGCTGTCATCGCAAATGAACTAAAATGAGATATGCGGTATCATCGAAAGGTATCAAAAAAAAGGTGAAAAGAAGAGGAATCTAGGAGGAACATGACGATGCGCGACAACAGAGAGACGTATGTGACGTGGACCTAATTAGCCAGCAACGATTGGCTGCATTGAGCTGACAAGGTTGGCACACATGTAGTGCTCCATGTGTTTTGCGCAGTAAATACAGCCACACGAAGACCCATGTCCCGTGGTCCATCCACCATGCGGGTATGGAAATCCGTAAGACGGAGTGTGATGGTAGGAAGGGGGCTGTGATCGCGATGGTGGCATGTATTGCTGCTGTGGGGCCATCCAGGTACTCGAGTAAGGAGGCGGAGGGTTCGCATAAGCCCACGAGTAATAGTCTGGAGTTGTCGGTCCACTGTGAGGAGCGGAAGGTGGCGAGTACTCCGAAGCTGCTGGGTTGAGCCAGGAGTTCTCATACTGAGTACTTCGCTGGTACTGTGGAGGAATCGGACCTTCGGGAGAGAGCAGAGGTTTTGAGACCCGGTTGCTGCTGCGCGTAACATTGGTGTCGATGGGAGCGAGGGAGTGGCGAGGCTCATGGGTCTTGATGGAAGACTTGTTCCGCCACTTCTCCCAGTGGGACAGCCAGGAATCAAACCCATCCTGCTGGTCGTGAATGCGCTCGTGGATCTTCCAGTCAAATGCAAAGAGCCAGTCGAGCTCCATGGAGTTCAACTCACTGACGGGAATGTTGCTGACCTCAGCCCAGGATTTGTTCTGGAATGTGTTGTCGTCCAGGAACTTGCTTCCCAGGAGCAGAGCCACCGTGAGCATGCGATAGACCTGGCCACTACCAGTAGTATACACCTTGGCAGAAGAAAGCATGCGCATCCGGCACGAAAGGTAATACAGTCCCAAAAGGATAGTGGAACTCGGCAGACGGGTCGACGAGAGAATCTGAAAGACGTATTTCCGGAACTGGGGAGGGACAGACGATCCTGGGTAGACGCTTCGCGCGAAGTCAATATCTGATAGGTTGATCTTGGTGATGTACAAATCATACATTCCCTGGGCCATCTCAGCCACGAAGTCGGACATCTGATCCATCTCATAGTCCAGGTAAGCGGCGACGCCTCCGGTTGTTTTCTCCTCCTTGCGGGGCTGTTCTGGCTGCGTGGTAACTTCCTGTCGGCGGTACTGTGGAGGAACGGCGTGATCCATCGGGGGCAATTGAATGTTATTGCGGATCGGGGGCAGTACGTTCGCGGTGGGTAGGGGGCCGAACATAGGTTGACTCATGGCGGCCATGTCTCTCCCAGTGCGCATCGAGTGAACGGGAGGCTGCGGGTTCATCGGGGGCTTAGCGTAGCATGACGACTGAGAGTATTGCTCGATGAATTCGCAGCCGCTTTGGGAGTAACGAGGAGGAAAGGCGGCCGAATGGCCGAGGACGTAGAAGGGAGGTTCATTCTCCATCCTGCCGCCGCTGGTAACATGAGGCGGAGTGAGAGGGAAGGCCGGGAGGCCGGAGTTGTAGAAAGATGGCATAGTGAAGAGAAGAGGTGAGAACCAGTTCAGGGACGGGCGGTAGACGGTATCAGTCTATGTAGACCAACGCAGCAAAGAGTCAGCAAGCGGAACTGGCCAGCGAATTCGACCAACAGTGGAAATGAAATGCAAGATACGAACCGTCCACACGTCCGCCAAACCCTGAGCCTGGGGGAGGAAGAGCGTTGCTCAACGAGCCGCGGCTCTGGTTTTTGCGCAGTTGATGTCTTTTAGTTGAAAAACATGAGTGGATAAATCAACAACACGTAATTTTTGGGAACACAGGTAGGAGAAAAAAACACAAAGGGAGCGAAAAAGAGCGGTCGCAACTGGCGTTTTCCGGGGATTGTTCCTTCTCTGCAGTGATTCTGGTGTAATAGGCGTGCTTTCTTCCGTTATGTGTTGACGGTCGGGCCAGCAAAACGGAGGCGAGCCTTTTGTCGGGGGAAGACACGAGAATCGGGATTGATTTGCTAGAGCAATTGCAAGGCGGACAGAGAGGATCGTGGACGCAGCAGGGAACGGGCGAGGAGGAGTTGAATTCTGGCTTCCTGGCACGAAAGGGGGAAACAAGAATCTCTCGCGTCTTGAATTGGCGGGCGGACGTCCACACTAACAACGACACTTAGTGAAAAGCTCGTTGCGAGAGAAGTCGAAGTGAAGGCAAGAGCAAATAGAGCAACCAGGCGAATGGCGAAGAGGAGAGGGACTTTCACAAGGGGAGAGAGGATGGAGAAGGAGAAGAGGAGGGGGATGGAAAGGGAAGAAGAAAGAGAGTTGAGTGACAGACAAGCCAGAGGGTGCTGGAGTCTGAGTCTGGTGGTGTTGAGTGGAGGCTGACCAGCGACTAGAGTGCCGTAACGTTCCCTACACCGTCCACTGTCATCGTCGAAGCCTGCCAAACTAACAAATTTTATTTTTATCGCCGGCCACCGGAAACAAAATTAATTACGAAATCGGGGTTTCTCTGATTTTCTTCTGTTTTTCGTCTGGTTTCCTTCTGCTCCGAGACCCAAAGCAATACTGCAGAACGGACTCTTGGTCACCCATCAACACACCATCATCACAAGATGAAGTCATTTTGATGGATGGAGGAAACCTCCGAGTGTTTTCTTAATAACACGCTCAAGCAGAGAAGAAATTTCTGCAGACCAAACTTGTTGGGAGATCCTTCTCGACGGCCAGAACACATTCAACCGTGGTTACGAATGGGGCTTCCACTTGGGTTCCGTACCATATCTAGCGGCCGGCTAGAAGCGCGAAGATCAGACTTCGAACAAAATTCGAGGGCAGCACGAGGAACCCAAGGGAACGACAGATTGCAAAAAGTCCCCGTTGACCGCAGGCCACCGGGCAGGGTGGCTTAATTCAGAGACTAACGTTAGGGGTTGACTCCAGTCCCCAGTCTTCAATCCAGTTGGGTTAGTCGCCTGTAGTCGAGTCCCAAGTCGGTCACCCGCTGTTCTCCATCGCCCCTGGACGCCCGACGCTCGACCATTAAAAGGAGAGGGCCTACTCTGAAATTCTGAATGTTTTAATAATACGGCTCGAAGAAACATCATAAATAATCAAAAGGAATATATCACCACGGTCATGACTCATCCCCAACGCGGAGGGAATGAAATGAATACAGTCTTGTCGTGCCATTATTCGGTCTGTTCGCTGGCAATAGAAATTATAGAATCATAAGAAAGGAGGAGGAGGTCCCCCGGCAGCAAGTGAGGACTGATATAAGTTGGCTGAAATACGGATAGTTAATACCTTTGAATGACCGAGACAATTATAATGCACCCAATAAGAGCCAAAACAATGGGACGTGCACCCCGTGCGAAGTTCAACCCTCAAACTTCGACGAGAACGAGGAGCCAGACTGTTCCAGGACAGGTAAAGATACGTCAGAGAATTATTATTAATCTTTTGAAGACATTTGATTCGAAGTCGTCGTGGCGATTATTTGTGAACGTCGGCGGCAAACATCATGGATATGAAATGCAGTGTAGTACTCAAGTCAGGTTCCCAAACTTTGGTGAGATCAAGGCGTCGCAGCCATGACACCATTCGAAAATGAGCTGCAGTGCCATCATGGGGTGGCAAACAGCCTCATTCCCAGCATAGCCATCGCTGTGGACTCGCGGACTTGCAGAGGGACTTAACGAACTTGAAGAAGTCTCAAACTCTCAGGCTTCCAAGTTCCAAGTTCCAATTTCATTCATCTGACTCACAGATGCAGGTTGCTGCATCCAATCACACTGTCGTTCACATGAACAATAGTTGATGCCTTTCCCTGGGAGTTTTGTTTCCAGTGGCTTTCGGCTGTCGAGTACGAGTCCAGGTTGCCTGGCAGGTACCATTATTCATACCTACCGTGCCTCCTGGCTGGCCCGTCGTGGATGTGCTTGAATAATCTCACCAGCGCTTATCACGAAACATTGCAGAAACTGAGCCGGTCTGTTAAATTCGAATTGGTAGTATCAAATCTACCAATAATAACTGTTGCTCGTGGTGTTCGAAAATGCCGCTTTTCCCAGCCCCTCCCCAAATCCGATCCCCCACCTCACCTGCAGGCTTTCTTTTCCCTCGCGGTTCAGGTGTCTTAGCCGGCGATGAGGGGTGAAAGGCTGAAAGCTGATAAATCATGGAATCTTTCGGTAGATATCGGGACCCTCATCTTGGTGTTTCTGGCCATGCAACCACGTGGTGGTAAGGAGGAAGATGAATTTAATACTTCCAGCCCTCAATACTTGCATTATATATGAGTCGTCAACCCAGAATATAAACACGCCGCATGTGGTTGAGGGTTTTCTGACCTGCAATTCAATCTGCCTACAAGCCATATACAGGAAATCATATCAAATAAGATGTAAGATGTCACCATGATAGAATGCAGTATCTTTTGTCTATGCAACGAACTCCAGTTTTTCCTTGTCCTCCGGAAACATCCCCGGAGGCTGGGGCCTTTATCCCGCCTTCTTTTGGGGTCATAACTACATGATCTTGCGTCCCTAACAAACAAGAGTGGATATCATAAATGTCAAATGACGGGTTAACACAAAAAAGAGAGAGAAGAGGGGCGAGAGTCAGGGAGTCGCCAAATCAGTACTCCTCACTCGCCTTTCACACAGCCAATACCTCCCAGTTTAGAAATCATATAAACGTAAAGTCGTGATCGTAGTCCCAGTAAGCCTGGCTTACTTGAACATCATGCAAATACACACACCAATAGCAAACTGTAGACTGTGAAGGTCTATACTATTCGCCCCTTAACCCCTTAATCAAGTTCCTCAGTGCATCGAGAATAACTGCCTCATCCGGCGGTTCGCCACCAGGGAACGAGCTCGCTGTGGCATTACCGAGGGCCCGTGCCCTTGCGCTCTTGAGAACATTCTTAATGTAGTCTTTATCATCGTAGTCCTCCAACAGCACAGCCTCGAAATCGTCGATTGCCTTGCCAGCGCGCTCGTTGAAAGAAGCCTCATCGGAAGAGGTGTCCATTGGCATTGCCCCATTATCTTGAGCAGCCATGTGGTAAGGCGGTTGCTGGTGCTGATGCTGCGGGGGATGACCGGGACGAAAGCTCTGGGATTGGTGATTATTCGGCGGGTGAGACTGCGGAGGAGGATGAGGTTGAGAATTCGGAGGGTGGTAAGGCGGTTGATGTTGTGGCGGCGGCGGCGGCGGTTGCATGTGCTGTTGTTGCTGCTGCTGCTGTGCTTGTGCCTGCTGGGACTGCTGATACTGAAGGAGTTGTGGAGGGGGGTCGGAGGCGTACGGTGAGGTATATGTGGTTGGCGCTGTCTGTGCGAAGGCGGGAGGGAGACTGTTTCTGATGGTGTTGGGGAGGGGGAAGGGTGACGACGCGGTCGGTTGAGCTGGAGGGGGATAAGGAGTCGGGTGTTGAGGAGCAGGGGTAGGAGTGGGAGCTGGAGCTGGAGCTGCAGCTGGAGCTGGGGCGGGGGCGGGTGTGGTTGTTGTGGGAAGATACGGAGTCGATGGCATTGACGAGAACTGAAAATGTGAATTGGCGATACCCGGCTGACCGTTTGGTTGATTCGCGTACGTATTCGTTGGCGGAGGCATGTACTGAGGAGTGACAGACGGCGCGGTCTGTGGAGGCTGTGACGGCGCAGGAGGCGGCGGTGATGGTCGCCTCTTTTTCTCTTTTTCAACTGACGCTCCTGGCCGCAGTTGCCATGACCATCCTTTGCCATCGCGTTCGGCATGCATGAACAGATGACTGTTGCCGTTGAGATTGTGCCGGACACTAGAAGTCCAGCCTTCTGTTTCACACTTGAAGCGAAAGTACGGATACTTGAGTTTCAAGGCGCGATAAATCTGCTTCAGTGTCATTGGTGTGGTTGCCTCGGTCAGCGCATCAAATATGAGAACCGCATAGTTGTACGGCGGCTTCGCCAAGTCTTCAGGGGTATATGCAGACTCTGGAGGGTAATTGGGGGAAGGTGAACGAGAGGGTTTGCGTTTCTTGACAGGCGGAGGTTTGACATATTCTTGTGGTTGATGTTCCGGTGGAAATTGCCCGCCCTCCAACGAAGGCAAGGGAATGTCCATGGATGTCCCATCCGGCTTCTTCCTCTTGGTATATTTTCTCTTTTCTGGCTTCGAGTTTGGCGATTCGTCCTCGGCGGGCTGGCTAGGGACTGCAGTGCCCCCAGGAATTGTTGCCGTCGTGGTTGTCTTTCCTGCCTTGGACTTGCTCTGTTGCGGAGGAGGCGTAACGCCTCCGTTCGCCTCGCGCCTGGCTGCGAGCTTTTGTTCCCGCGCCAACTCGGCTCGCTCGCGTTTAGACATGATCCCATCCTTGGGAGGCCTCCCCGGACCGCGTCGACGCGCTGGCGGCTGCTGACCATCTCCAGATCCCTCAACGGATTGTGCCACTCGGGAGGTATCCGCGTCTTTTGTTTTGAAGACAATCTTTGTCGGTTGTGAGCCATCCTTGATCTTATCTGCTTCTTCTTGTTCGTTCTCAGCTGCAGCTACAGACTGGGAATTTTCATGCTCTGGAGCAAACGGCTCTTCCTCAATATCGGCACCAGTTTCGCCGATTGGCACATCCGGAAGCAAGAACCGAATCCGGACACCCCCAATCTGTATATAGTCACCGCTGTGAAGCGGTCGTATTTGGCCCGGGGAAAGCCAATCTGCACCGATGAAAGCGCCGTTTCTTCCCAGTACTTCCATTTCGAAAAAGTTCTTCTCAAAATTGTATGCGATTTTGACATGTTTTCTCGAGATTCCTCGATGACCGGCAACGCTGCCATCGGTCGTCGCTGGAGGGTGGATTGGAATTGTCGGACATGAGTCTGGTGATGGGAGTAGTGCTAGAGCGTCGACTGGCCTCGCATCACCGTTATTCTCCTGTAAAGATTGCAAAGCAAGCGCATTGTAGTCAGTCTTTGACTGGAGCTGGGCGGGTGTAGCATGTTTAGTCTCCGCATGAGAAGAATTGGATGAGCGCCGACTGATACGGGACTGCATGTGCAAGGGTACATCGGGATCAAAGCCCATGATTCCACCCCGGTCACTGACCACACTTCCGATCATCCCACTACCTTCCGGTTTTACTCGAACGGGTGTATGTGACGCATTGCCTCCACTCGAACTCTTCGCTCGGGATGTTCGCATCGCCTGTCGGGCCTGAAATTCGCGTTGATGCGCCGCTCTAGCCGCTCGCACATCTCGTCCGAGGATGAAAGAATATGTATTGCAGTAGAAGTGACCGTCGTCAAACTCCAACTTTGCAAAGGCCTGAATCCGGGGTTCAGAGCCAGCCACCGAACCGTTCCCATCATGATGAAAAGTGCCCTCGGTGTACCCTAGAGCCGATAGATCCGCACTTTGCGAAAGGTACGTAGCAGTCAACATGTCGTTGGGATGAAATGCTTGTAATGAAGTATCGGGAGCTGCTGTGAAGTCCAGGGGCGGAAAGAGGTCGGAATGGTCTGTATTCGATTTGGCAAAGAGCAAGGGGTCAGTTAATCCCTCCATAGGGTCAGCGGATTTTGTGATGGCTTCATCAAGTCCTGCTGTTGTGAACGGGAGCCCAGCGTGCTGTATTGAAAAGTCCTGAAAAGGCTCCGACGGTTGAGTTTGACCTCCGACGCTTGGTTCCGCCCCCGGCGGAACTTCACCCCCTGGCTGTGTTGCTTCCCAAAGCTCGCTCGTTCCATCGCCAGACTGTTTTCTTGGCCCATTATTTTGCCCGTCCGGGATCCCGAGACCCTCTAATGATTGATTCGAGTCGAAGCCTGGGGCTTGCTGGCCGCCAAGAAGTTGAGCTAACAGGGCGCTGGCGGCGGACTGGCGGCGGAAATCGGACTGGGAGTCTTGATTGCTGCAGATCGCAAGGGACGGCTGATCCTCAGCCTCGGACTTGATGGTCGCCATGCCGGATAGGGGGGGGAGACCATTGGGAGAGGAGTTGTTGTCGGGGGCAGAATCGTGCAGACTGTGGATTGCGGAGTCGCTGGGCGGGGAATGGGACGGAAGATGGTCGTTCTCTGGCGATTGTTGAGAGCGGGAATAGTCGTAGAGAGACGACATGCTCGGACCAGCCTCTGATGGACGATGGCCCACCGCTGGCGCTGTCATGGTCTGCGACGACGACATGACCGGGGGAGGGCGGCTGGGGTTGCTGGTTGGCCTGTGAAAGAATCTCGAGCGGACGGCCTCTGAGGAGGAGAAAGAATGAAAGCGGTGAAGGGGAAACTGAGACTGGATCGCCGGCCTAATCTGCCGGACAAATGAAAAATCCGGAGCTGGAATTTTCTGCCGTATTTACACTGATTGTTACCGTATTTTTCTCCACTCCGACTCCTCCGGCGTTGGAGTCGGAATCTGGTCCACCAACCTCAACAATATCTACATCTACGTGCTACGATATACTACTGTCTACATCTTGGAGCCAGGAAGCCCTTGCAGTCACCATGCCGAAGCCTAAATCATTCAAAAAAGACGCATCACGCCAATCTAGTACACAGCAAGCACAACAATCCTCAACGCCCAACTGGCCCCCTCTCCGCCCTCTAATCCCCTCTTCTGATCTCCTCCTCGAACCCCTCCTGCCCGACCAAATCTACTTAATTCGCAACTTCCTCCCTGCATCCCTCTGCAAAACATACGTTTCATTCCTCTCTTCACTCCCGTTGATCACAACTCCCGGGAAGCCCAAAAAGGGCGAGGCCGTCCGCGTCAACGACAGATTTCAAATCCAGGATGCCACATTCGCAGACACACTCTGGCGAGAAACGGCCTTGAAGGAGCTTGTAACTAAATCCCTTGCTGAAGATGAGCAGCCGCTGCTATTGAGAGAGACTTGGGGCGGCGAACCATTGGGATTGAATGCGAATATTCGCGTTTATCGATATTCGCCGGGGCAGTTCTTTGCTCAGCATTGTGAGTTATCCCCCTCCCCACCCTTCTGTTCCCCTCTATATTCCGATCATAGATAGGAAAGTAAAGTATGTCAAAGATCCTCCGTAGCTAGCTGGCTAATAGCCGACGGCGTAGACGACGATTCCAATACCCTTTCCTTCTCATCCCCTTCAACTCCTTCTCCCCAACCAGCTCGTACGACGTGGACGCTGCTTATATATTTGTCTACCTGCTCCGGCGGAGAAACCATTTTCTATCCGGAGCCTACCCGGGCAAACCGCAACCCTGAGCCAATCTCGGTAACACCGGAGATGGGAATGGCGCTGCTACATCGACATGGAGATCGATGTCTGCTGCATGAAGGGAGCGAGGTTACCTATGGGGAGAAATGGGTGCTGAGGAGCGACCTTGTTGTTGCACGATGACTTGATTTTCTAAGCACTATTGAATGATGCGGCTATGCCAAATGAAATATCTTATGCTACAACTAAAGCCCCTAGAAGGCTACAAACATATACACGAGAAGCCGTTCAACTTGGGGCGGGCGTTGAACATTACAAGCCTATCTTGCGAGTTCAGCCCGCAGTAGCACCAAACCACTGTTTACTATCATGGCCTGCGGGGGTGGAATCCCACTCAAATGCAACCTGCGGCAAGATGTCTCCACGAGGGCTGAAAATAGAGCCCTACAGGAAACAAGATGAGGATCGGGTCATGCTGCCAAACCAACAATGAGAACCAACAATAGTCGCCGATGGTAACTGAGTGTTTTCTAATCTTTCGCATTGAAATCGACAGGCTCTCTTTAGTTATTTGACCCTTTAAATTATGGTTACGGCAAAAATAACACATAAACAAACGGTCTGAAGACAAGGCATTTTGATAGCAGCCTATCACGTGGATGGCTTCTCTTCATATTCCGCCCTTCTCATGATCTCTTCCACGGGCCCAAGAAGACGTTTGAAACCGTCACGGCCGAGCCTGGCGACCTTGACTTCAGTTCGAGCAACGATGCTGGCTGCCCGGGGCTTTTCGTCCAACAAAGCAAGCTCACCGAAGAAATCACCCCGTTTGTAATTCTTGACTGGCCCTTCTAGGCCATTCTTGAAAGCTTCCGCCTCACCAGACTCCAAAAGGTAGAAAGCATCGCCAGGGTCACCTTCTGAAATGATCGTGGACCCAGCAGAATACTTAATTGTATCGAGTGCGTCAGCGATCTTTGCACGCTCATAAGGTTTGAGACTCGAAAGAAGAGGAACCTCTTCCAAGAAAGCCTCGTACATGCGTCGCCTTTGGAATGCCGAGTCCATGAGAATGCGCCTAAAGGTAATTCGGTCCAAAGCCCAAAGGGTGCTTCTGTTGTCCGCCGACGCAATAGTCGCCGCACGGGGTGCATTGTACATCAAAGCCAGCTCACCAAACGAGCCTCCGGGACCAATCGTGCTGACTTTGTTTCCCATTCCATCCGGACCCGGCTGTACGGAGCCGGATGGGTTGATATAAACATCAAAGTGACCTTCCTCGACAATGTAGAAATAATCGCCGGCATCGCCTTGCGAGATCACCTTGATACCCTTTGCTGGTATCGGCTTTTCAACCAAAGCGTCCAGCACTGTCTTGAATTGCTCGTCATCCAAGTGCGAAAAGAGGAAGTTGTTACTGACGGCTGTCTTCAAGCGGCTGAGCTGCTCTTCGGTCTTCGCATGGTGGGGCGGTGTCCAGCTGTCTGAACCTGCTGAAGTAGGATTCAAAGATTCGGCAGACACAGAAGTTCGACGACCAAGTGCGTAGTTATTGGGGAATCCATGATTTGCGCCGCCTGTCGGGCGCAAGTCCTCGGGAGGTGCGGAGGATTCGTCGTGGCCTTCCTGTCCTCCTTGGAAACCACCGCCGAACGGATCGCGCCCAAATCTTATTCCTTCTCCTGACTCTCCAGCTCGACCACTCTCAAGTGGGTTGTTCCCGCCCGACGAAGCGTTTGCGGCGGACTTGTTGGTTCGAAAAGTTGGGTCGGTTGGTGACGTCACCTCATACTCTTCGTCTTCGGAGATCTTGTGAAATGCTGATGATTTGTCGTCCTTGGTGGACAGTTTGAGAAAGGGGTTGGTACCCGGGAACGAGCTGTTCGCCATACTGGGTTTAATGATGTATTCGACCACGGCGAAGCGGGGAAGCTAGGAAGTTGAGGTGTGAGGGACGCGGCGAGACAAAGAAAGCTAACGCAGGTTAGAGGCAATTGGGCTTGACAATGATTACGGAGAAGGCAATCAAGAAAGAAGAAGTACAGAAGGGAGGGAGAAAAGGTTTCGGAAAGGTGAGTAGATATGGATGTGGGAGGAGGAAAGGGAAGAACGAGGATATGTATGCACGAGAGCAGATCCGCTCAGAAAGTGGGAGGGGCAGCGGGTAGGGAAACCGACAAAGTTAAGAGAAAGCTCAGGGAGGGAGATTGAATTCTGGCTGTGCTGGGTGGGTAATGGCGATATCTGAAGGCTCATTGGAGAATCATAAGACACATCAAACCAGAGTTTGAAGCTCTTGAATGGAGCTCAAGACCCAGAGGAAGCACAGAGGCGACATTCCCATCAAGAAGTGCCCAGCCGGTGGTTCCAAGAGGAGCGAGAAAAAAGAAAAATAGGACGAGATGGCTGCGTCAAAGAAAGTTCTAAGGTTCTTTCTTCCTACCTACTTTGCTAATTTCTTTTCTTGTTTTTTTAGTAATCTTGCTTCTTTTTGCTTTTCCTCCTTTTCTGTGTCGCTTCTATTATTCCTTGAATGTCAACATTTCGGGACAACAAGGCGGAATATGGTCAGAACCAACCTAGCACCTCTGCACTTGAGCTCTTTGTTATATATGGTAAGAGCTAGGCTTTGCTTGCCTCGGGTCGCGTGGGGGAATTCCCTAAGAGGAACCAGTGTGGACGTGATACTTTCCTGGCGTGGAGCTAGGAGAGATGATGGGAATAACTGTCGGTTCAGGGAGGGGTGGATCAGCTGAAACGTGAGGCACGAGAAAGAGAGACATCCAGCAAGAGCAGATGATCCAGCCGGAATGAATTGCTAATGAAGTGTATGAGTGGCAGACTTGCAGAGGGGAAGCGTAAAAGGCGGGGGAGCACTGAAGCTTCGGGTCTGCAGCTTTGAATAGATACTACAAGGAAACTTTTGCAGCCAGCTTTCATTCCACTTTATACTACTGCGGGTAATAGATTTATTAACAGTAGTCTGAGCTCGTCTAGTAGTGCCCTCCCCTGACTTGAGAAGAGTCATGTTGTTTTGAAAAGGGGAAGGGGGAGATTTCCTCGCTGAAGGTGATCGGATCGACGTCACTACTGGTCTTCTCCCCGCTCCCACTCTGGAGTGCTCAATAATAGCTCCTGAGTCCTGGCACGTCGGTTCAGCAATAGCCGAGCAAAGGAGATTATTGAAGATGGCCTGCGAACGCGGCGCCGCCATGTCTCTAATTGTTTGTCCGAGTCAGAAGCCCAAAAAGACAGTTGAACCATGTTAATCCGTAAAGGATGCTGAAGAGTAGGGGTGTGTGGAAGCTTCGATGGGAGTTAGAATCATCTTCCAGATTTCTTCTAGAAGCAAAGGATTGCTGTCACGGCCAAGGGTTGCGCCACCGACAGACCTCCACTGTTTTCATCCCCAAGGACCGGACTTTATTTTCATGCTTTGGGGTCGACTGCAATCATCGCTGACGTTTTCATTCGATGCTGATCCATGGACCGGGGGCGGCGGTAGACACAAAAAGCAGCATCTACTTTTTAGTCATTATTACTGTTGCTACGTTGTAGATAGGCCCAGTGCCAGGAAAGCAGTCGGTGAGTTCAGTAGGGCGGAGGAAGTGTCTAGACCATCTTGAAATATATCCAGATTATCCCACCGCTACTTTGTGGCATGCAACATTTCCCCCATTTCCAGGCAGAAAGCTCCCGATCCGCGTAGTAACTGCATTAGCCTCGTGCTCTTATCAACGGAGACACGTCTTGAGAACGAATTGCTTGTCTAAAGCCCCCTTTTTTTTTTTTTTGACAAAAGACGCGGTTCCTCCTGCCAAATCCTCCGTGCCGAGCGACTCGGGACTCTGTGCACACCCGCCACCCCGCTTTGGGCCAAAGAGCTCCTGCAGCTCTGGATGACCACGGAGAACTGTTAATCTTCCCAAGGTCGCAATCCCAGCCTCCTCGAGTCGCTCACTTTTATCAGCGCTGGCCCGTCTCTATTCTTCCGGTCGCATTCTCTCTGAGCTTTTGCAGTTCGTCCGCACACGCCATCTTCATATATACAGGATGGGCAGCTACACATTTCGATGGTACGTGATTCGTTGTCCATAAGGTTGGCACCGCGCAATTTAACCTTGGCCTGTTCCATTCCTCGACCTTACTATTCTTTCTCCCTTCGGTGTCCGCTGACGCGCATTTCTGGTGAACCCAGGCCGTACAACGCGAACGAGGTGTTTGTCACCGGAACTTTCGATGACTGGGGTAAAACCATCAAGCTCGATCGGAATGGGGACGTCTTTGAGAAGGATGTTCACTTTCCGGTAGAAAGCGACAAAGTCCATTTCAAGGTATGTCATGGACATTTGGCTTGTCACAGCCTCGCACATGACCTTCAACTGCTCTCTGAACCTGCTTTCTCGAGTCTCGGCTTGATACCGTTGACGTCATGGCATCTAGCGCAGTCGTTCCACCCCCCACATCATTACAAAACTATAAGACCCCCTCGTGAGATCGCTATCGTATCACTGACGTGTATACTCTTGCCCTTAGTTTGTCGTTGACGGCATTTGGACGACCGATAATCAATTACCTGAAGAAGACGACGGGAGTAGCAACGTCAACAACGTCCTCTATCCCGATCAGATCCGAAAAGATTCAATTGCAGCTTTACAAAACGGAACAGACATGGCTACGCTCTCTGGTGTAGCTCCTCACTCCACAACCGCCGCTCTCGCTGGCGACGTTCCCAAGGAGTCTAGCAAGACAGCTGCTCCCGGGTCTACGACCGCAGGGCTGGACAAGGATGTTCCCCTAGAGCAGAGGGCTGCTATTCCTGGGGGATTTCCTGCGGAGTCTCCGTACAGTGAATACTCTGTGAACCCAATACCCGCCTCTAGCGGCATCGGCAATCCGATCCATCTGAAACCCGGGGAGAAGGTTCCGGACCCTAGCACATTCAACTCAAATACTGTGCAATCCACTGCGCGAACAGATAAAGCCGCATACGACCAGCCTCCCAGCTCTACACAGCAGGATGGTG
This sequence comes from Aspergillus pseudodeflectus, assembly GCF_044049435.1. NCBI lineage: Eukaryota > Fungi > Ascomycota > Eurotiomycetes > Eurotiales > Aspergillaceae > Aspergillus > Aspergillus pseudodeflectus. The sequence goes on along the minus strand of NW_027263778.1, from coordinate 859,698 downwards.
GTGCGTTCTCCGTTCCACCAGTGTTGAACACCACGATTCCCGAGTCCAGCCTACCAATGGGAGATGCAGCGAATCCTACATCTACCGACCCCGGTGTCACGATTCAATCTGCCGCGCCCGCATCAACCACCACCGGGTTGGCTGCTAGTGTTCCACTAGAGTCGCAGAAGAAGCAAGCCAGCAGCACCGCACCTGCGAACGATGTCCCTAAAGTTGTGAAAGACTCACTATCGAAGGCACATCAAGACCCCGAAGCGGCGGCAAACGAGGAGGCTTTAGAGGAAAAGAAGGCAGTTGAGCATGAACTCCAGCAAAAGATTCATGTTGATAACTCCCATGGCACGCCAGCGCCTTCTGACACTGCTGCTTTCATTGAAACTGCCCCAAAGCCCACTGTTGCGGATCCGGGATCCGCACAGTTATCACCACGAACGACCACGCCTACGGGGCCTTCTGGGGCCGGCGCCGCAAAGACCGAGGAGCCTAAGAAGGAGGCCACAAGGGAGAGCAAGACTCCTTCCAGCAATAACAACAACATTGCACAGATTCCTTCAGCTGGTTCGCCTGGAAAGGAAGAGAAGAAAAAGAAGCGATCAAGCATCTTTGCCAAATTGAAGGAGAAGTTCAAATGAGCGACGTTTGAGCGGATGATGTCTTATGATACCAGTTGCTGATTCGTCTGGATACCTTGTTATGCGCGTTCATACTTGATTATTGTCTTTGGATTATGAGGATACGCTAAGTTGGTAGTGGAAGTAATTGATGAGTATAATAATACTTTATATTATTGGGCATCCTGCCTATATTGGTATCGCATTGCTCACTTGCCCGTTCAACTTGACTGGATATGCCAGGACACTTGAATCATCAGTCAGTCATACAAAGCTGTCAGGTAGTACTAGTAGATTAGAGGAACTTACTCTTTCCCCTTCTTTGTAAAACAACACCCGCAGAATATCGACGCAGGGTAGCACACAACAGCCGCAACGACTGTGACGACGAATCCTACTCATGCCATGAGTTCTAGAGGTCGGCAAGAATGAAATATCTCCTCAGACCAAACATACCGAGCGTAGGGCCCACCACTTTGCACCGACAGGGATTCTGGTCCGTCCCACACTGGAAACAGACGGGGAAGAAGAAGGGGACGTCACACATCGCGGAGACCAGGTTTGAGTATTGACTAAGAGAGTGTCTTTTTGAACTTAGAGTATATCAGATAAAGAGATTATCATAGCTGTACTATCTCGAGTCTGGGGCTTTGGCACTAGGTAGATCATCTGGGGTTAATATTCGTTTCGTTAATCTCTTGTAGCACATCATGATGACGACAATGATGGATGGCCGCTGTGGGAAATGTGTTTATGTTGTTTCTGTATAAGCACCTGGATGTCGTTTCTGTAGGTTAAGCTCTGTGTATCTCAGGATTCCTCAAATAGTAGCTTGGATGTTTTCAACCGTGCATGGATATATTACTAGCTTCTATAGACTCTGCCACTGTGGCAAGCAGATGATACTTAGGTACCTCCAGTACTCGCATATGCAGCTGAATCAGAATCACTTACTACACCTCAGCTATAATTAAGTCGCGCAACCCTTTCCCATCAAATTAGATTATAGATTACTACCCACAGGTGACAGGGCGATGTATCAGCTCATCGAAGACCAGGCACCAGAATTCTTTGTCCGCCCGCGCCCCAGCCGAAGCCACAATCCGGATCTTCTCTTTCGCATCCACAATTTCTTTTATTCTTCTTCCCATATTTATTATCGGCAATTTGTTCTCTTCGAAAAGAGGATAAATAGAACGTGGTTCCTCTCCTGAATTTGATGTATACGCTACAACGTTTCGAGTGAGAACTCCGAGTTGTGTTAGATCATTGGTATGTAAAAGGATCGACGTCACCCGCAGTTGCTCAGCTCAGCCCTATCGAGATGATTAGGCGCCCAGTCTTTCTTCACGAACCCCTCTTGTCTCACTCTCATCACGAAGCAACAACGGACCAAACTAATCGTGATTCTTGGGTTTAGTACACAAATTCTGCCAAGCACACCAAGAATTATACATTAAACGAACAAAATGCCGAACCGCCTCATCCCCCTCGTGATCCTGATCGTCGTGGTCATTGTCATCGCCGTGGTGGGCTTCATCGCCTACAGCATCATTCAAGAAGTCTCGAACAAAACAAAGACCAAGATGGAGAAGCGCAATGTCATGTTTACAAAGGATGGGATGAAAGTTGGTGTGAGGGAGGTCAAGGAGGAAGAATATGTCGATCGGAGCCAGAGGTATACTTGGGATCTACCATGCTGTCCATTCCGATATGAGAAATGATTGGTGACTGACATATGTGGCAGTATCTTGGTGAACATGTGGAACCACACCTCGTTCCCCGCGTATAAGAGTCGACTTTGGGACATGACGGGTTCTGCTTCCGGGTCTGCGAGTGGGAATGGAGACGGACGGGTTGAGCAGAGGAAGGGGTGAGTGATACCTCCATTTCTATAGTTATCTCTTGGCTCGCGATATGGAGACTGATGGTGGGCAGGAACTCTCATTGACTATCGGGTCGTTGGAAGAACAAGCGAAGAAAGACTTGGCTTACAGTTGACGGGCTGTTGAGAGAGCCTTAGCTCAAATATGCATATACGTTTTCAGCTGCTTACATAGCAGTAACAATGCGATGAGACTATGAATACATTGGTTTCAAGTTACAAGCTACTTGGGTTTGCATGATATCTGCCCGGAGCTCCGAGCGTGCTCCTTCATGTACCGTGCCAGGAGCTTTGCAACTCGGATGCAATTCTTTCTTGACATTCGTCCAGATTTAGTATTGGGAAGACCATTTGTAGCTTGAGAACAACTGGTCAGCCGCCTTAGTGACCCATCTGGACAGGGGCTCCGCGAATCGTGGAACTAAAACAAGTATAGAACTGCTTATGGGCTAAGTTGAGTTGTATGAAACATCGTGCCTGAGCACAGGTAAACAAGACATCAGCCGATGAGATATCTGAGCTCTGCCCATCGGTGTAAGTATAGCAATGATGTCTCTCGGTCATTTTTCTGGAAGAGTAGGACATCATCATGGATGACTCAAGTAAAACCGGCGGCGACACACTGACACAGATTAAGCTCCAGAAACGCACTTGCAGCGACTGGTCAAGCTGCACACTGCGACAACTGTCATGTCTGACATAACAGTGGATCGAGAGCAGTCCTAGATTCCCCGGTTCTGCGATTGAACCCTTTAAATGTCACATATCTATGGGTTAGGAGGCACTGGAAGAGCGCTTTCTTTAGTGAAAAGGAGAATCCTAACTGTGGAATCATCCTTGCTCGGGAGATTGTCTACGTGGGCCTTGAAATTATCATATTCCTCCACAAGTTATGCTGTTTCGAATCATTCAATCGGCGCATTCGAGACTGGTCTTCTTCGAGTTACCTCGACAAGGTCGGCTGCAAGGATCCGCAATTTTGTTCTTCTCCGTACGTAGGTGGAGCTTTTCTAGCCAAGGAGGTCAAGCTTTCCAGGTCCTCCACAACTCCACGGGCCAGTGAGCAGCGAATCAGCCCTCCACGTGCCAAGAGCTGCCCCTCATGACCGCGAGATCGCCCAGCACGTTGGTGGTCAACCCCTCTCGATAGGCCCTTGCTGCACCGCGCCCTTGATAAGCCGGCTGCCTCCTAGAAGAAATGCTCCGACCACGAGGAGCTTTTCACGGCTGTCCTTCGCTTATTCTGGAAGCGGGTTCTCTCTTTTGAAATCCACGCCGTCTGGTAGGTGGGTTGCGACCTGATAAATAGAGCTTGTTTTTGGAGATGGAATGAGCGGAAGGTATTTAGAACCTTTGATGGCGTCGCTTTCTAGGATCTGATCGAGAACCCTTCACTTCATGTTTCTGTCACTGCTCAGCTTGACCGAGTCCGCCGAGATGTCTTTCTCTTCCCTCAAAGGTCTCCTGTCGCCGACTGCGGAGTACGATGTCGAAAAGGACTCGAGAGATATGTCGTCAAACGACGGTGACACTACAACGGGCGAAGCTAAGCCAAGTCGTGAAGTTAAGGCAACAAAGCTCATCGACGGACGAGTAATCTCAGACGCCATTATCGGTCTTTCAGATGGCATGACCGTTCCCTTTGCCCTCACGGCCGGACTTTCTGCACTAGGAGACACAAAAGTCGTTGTGTTTGGTGGTTTTGCCGAGCTCATAGCAGGCGCCATATCCATGGGCCTAGGCGGCTACTTGGGTGCAAAGAGCGAAGAGTAGCTCCTTCCCAGCTTAAAATAACGTGATATATGGACTAACAACAACCAGGGAATCCTACCATGCAACCCTCAAAGAAACTGAGAAACAAACAATCACCGATCCGGCCTCGGTGACTGAGACCATCCATGACATCTTCACCCCCTACGACCTGCCCCCTGCACTCGTCGCAGAACTCACTCACCACCTTTCCTCCTCGCCCAATCTCACTTCCTTCCTCATGAACTTCCACCACACGCTCCCCGAGCCGTCCGGCTCCCGAGCTCTGACATGCGCCCTAACTATTGCACTGGGGTACTTTATCGGCGGCTTTGTCCCGCTCCTCCCATACTTCTTCGTCGGAGAGAACGATGCATTCCTTGCATTGAAGTGGTCAATCGCTACAATGGCAGTTGCGTTGTTTATTTTCGGATACGGAAAGACATGCTTTGTGAGCGGGTGGAAGAGTAGTAGGAATATAAGAAAGGGGGTTGTTGGAGGCTTGCAGATGGTTCTTATAGGAGGGGTCGCAGCTGGAAGTGCAATGGGGCTGGTGAAAGGGTTTCAGGCGTTGGCAGATTCTTCCTGAACCAGTGGATTATGGAATAGATAGGAGGTATATATATCGTGATACTCATTCGGTCGGCGTTATTGTTGTATTCTCTGGAGTTTGGAGTGAAAATCGCATATGCATCTATGTTAGGTAATCTACTAGGCACCTCTCAACTGATAACAAGAGTCCTCATCAAATCTACACGCCTGCTCTTCTCAATCCAACGCCAATAAACTAACCTGAATAGACAAGCGGAGACACATTAACTCTCGAGTATTCAAGCCTCGAAACAATGTAAGATACACCAAGCCCCTTTCTTAATACAATCCCATACCAGGAACGAGTACGAGAAGGCAGCCGAGTTCCACCAGCATATACAATGCCAAGAACAATCAAGATCCGCAGTCCCATCCTTGACATGAACCGGCGTCGGCGACGAGGAGAGGCTCATTAAACTTCCATTGTGCTCTAGTTGCACACAGGGGGCATTCAGGGCTATGGGCGGGCGGGGCGGAGTATACGGTCGAGCCTATGAGTTTGCATGCTTTCGGTCTTGCGTGGGCAGTTGGTATGGAGATGATTGGGGATTTGTTGTTGCCTATGCCGGAAATTATGTTCAAGTCAAGACGTCAAGGCGTCCAGTCACTTGTGGGCGTCGAATATCCACGGAGATGGAGAGTCTACTGAGTCCGAGGAGTACTAGTCTTAGCAAGGGATGGGGCCACTGCACTGCCACTCCTGGCAGGCCGCATCGCCTCATTTACTTCCGTAAGGGGGTGACGTAGGGACTTTTAACATTTCGTAAGGAGTATACGGTAGCGTACCTTCCTGTTGGTAAGATGAATGCTGTTCGCGTTCAAAGATCTAATCGGTTGCGGCCGTTGGCTTCATTTCCCGGAAGTTTCAACCGCCAGGGGTCAAGCATACCGGCCTTGCTTGGATTCCCATGTTTTAAGTTGGACGTTCGAAGCATATTCAAAATGTGGGGGCGTGCAGGTGTCAGCCTTGTTTTGGCGCCGATGAGGAATGCGATTAGATCATCAAGTATGGACGAAGTAACTATGTAGTTTACAGGGGAAGGCGATTGCGAGGAAGTTCTGATGTTGGAGCACTGATATGTTCGACTGTAGGCGAGTTTGTCATTGCCCTGCTCAAGTGATTTGTCGCATTGAACCTCAAACTATCAAGAGGCGTGCCACAACTCAATTGGCTATTGTAATAGTTGCTAACCAGTTAACGAGTACCTGCTGCGACTAATGCTTGTGTCTCTCTGACTATGCAGGCCTTCTTCGGTTCGAGGCGGCAGGCGACATCCAGAATCAGTGGATAATCTACTGTAGAGATGCCAGCAGGGCTGAAAGCTCCACAATCTTGGGGTTACTCAGTCATGATGTATGTGATCAAATCACTTTGCGTACGCAAGGAATCAACAGCGCCATTCTGGGGATGGTGAGCTGAGACTGAATCATGCTGAAATCAAAGCGTCGAGATCAACTTTATGGCATTATTGAAGAGAGATGACACAAGCCTCACTCATTGCTGAGCCCTTGGGCGGTGTGCACCTATTATATAGCGCAATTGCAGTTGCGAACTTGCGAATAATCAATGTATGGAGGGGCTGAGATAACCGGGTTCGTACTACTGCCTAAGATTGCTCTTTACCATTTCGGTGCGGTGCACTGATGATGTGTATGCCTGAAATCTCACTGCATCGACTGCGTGGCCAAACGGAACCCAGAGCAAAGTAATAAATAATGCTGAGCAATTCGAGGCTTCTAACAACAGTGTATTACTCAGAGGAGGACCAGAGTAAGATACATACAAACTCCTCGCGTGCTGGTAATTTTGCGATGTCAGGAGGCTGTGAAAACGAAGCTTGGACAACTTTCTCCCATCCTTCTAATCAATCCTGAAACCGAAGTAAATTGCGCGCTGTTGTGCCGGCAACTGACGCGAAAACGAGTCAGAAACCCGCGATATCATGTGCAGTGTGGTCAGTTCTGCTTCGTGATTCTGAGTTCGTATGATAAGCCCAACTTTCCGCGAGTCCTCGTGTCCGCCAGTAGCCGACTGGGGTGGTGTGTTATACAACTATCTAACTGATCGGATGCATAAGTGATCTTCTTCGTCCAAGCGGCTTGCCGTGATCTTCAGACCTCAGCCCAGACTGAGAGCCTGAAGCGCGTACTGTATGGTATCGATTACGATACCATACTCAAGTATCAATGGTCTCGTGGCCCGACGAGGACCTTCGCTCCCCACTGCTCAAAGCATCAACGGGCATGATGCAGTATTGCCCTTTTCAGTGCAACTACTGATATCCGATATCTCCATGTGACGGTTTAGAGTTGGGGCGAATGCTCGGAGTTTAAAGGAGCTCGGACCTTTGGTGGTGAGATAGGTTGTTTGCTTCGGGTCTCCTGGCCGAGCGACTCTGATGTAAGTCCACGGTTCTCCATATTTGGTACTAGTACTCTTGTACCCTAGGTACAACCTGAACTCTAGAAAGTAATCCATGAGAGATGTTGGGCCAAGGTCGAAAAATGAGATGGCTGGGTAAGGCCTCCGTTTGATCAAGCTTCATCCTCTTCAGGCGTCAAGCTGAGAGCAAGATCTCCTTCGGAGAGCAGTGCTTCAGGGACCGCGGCTCTTGGCGGGAGGAGCTCGGCCGTCTCTTTGGCCCGTTTGCTGCTGACTGTACCGCCGATGTGGAATAAGCGAAATTGGTTTTGGAGATCCGTGGCTTCCAGTTGGCTACCCATGGAAATGAAGATGGGTTTTCTTATTCGTATCCTTTTGGCTTTGATCAATCTTCGATCATCCTGTGGTGAGCATCACATTTCATGCAACTCGGCGCTTGTGACCTCCGTCACCTCCGGCGCTTCCGCTGCATCCGCGAGATGATGATTGAGCATGAGAGTATAGGTAGACCGAGATAACGCTACCTGCAGGGACTCCCTGTCGAGTCTTCGGGACCTTGGCGTGTTCAGAGTGCAATACCCGTACGGAGTAGTAGTAGTCAAAGAGGACGCCAGGTGGAGGCATGGACTCGATCGTCTGGTTGAGAAAGGATTTTTTTCCTTTCTTTCAGGAACCCTCGGAACGTCCGAGCTCCGGCGCCGAGGTCAGAATCAAGAGCGCTAGTTCTAATATGGGAGTCAGTGTTTTCCATATGAAGACTAGCGGTTACAGTGGAAACAGGATCGAGACCAGTAATACCAATACAGTCGTACCCGTACCCGTCGCAGTCCGTGGCTCCCATCGCTTCTTCACCTGGCGCTTCTGCTCAGCTCCTGCAAAATCCTCATCTTTCTTCTCGTCGACCTTTTTCTTTTCTTCTCCTCACTGTGCTCTTCTTCCTTGCCCTCCGCCAGCACTCTTTCTTCGGCCTCATCTCCGGCTCCGTGGCCACCTGCGCCCCTCGCGACCTCCTCGTTCCAGGCTTCTGTTGCAGCTGCTCGCCCTTGCTCTCCACCTTGCGTCAGAGAATCCCCTGCAACGTGACGGCTTCAACATCCTCGTTTGGCCGCTGGAGACCGGAGCTCACGCTTCCTTTAGCCCTCTTCGAATCCGTCTTAAGGTTTCGCCTCCTGGGCGCCTGTTGGGTTGAGTTTGCGAGCAATCGAATTGTTTGCATCGCGGCATCATCGACTTTTGACGCCGAGACCCCTTTTCCGCCGTCTCCGCGTTGGACTTCGAATTCAGTCCGTTCACCTACTTCCCTCCGTACCTGTCGATTCTTCGCACCTTTGAAACAAAGAAGCACACAACGAAGTAGCTGCTCTGGAGGATACGTCTGAGTTTTCCGCCCCCCGAGGCTTGCCGCAAAGATGAATAGCACACTTCCTACGTGGAAGGACCGCACGCAAAACCAGTTTGGGAAGCTTCAGATCCAGGTCCCATGGCGGTCCATCCAACTGCTCGTTCCGCATCGCATGCGGCGGAAAATCAGATCAAAATTGCGCAGTAGAGTTTCTCCCACTTCGTCGATATCCTCTCTCCAGACATCGTTATCGCCCGCAGATACACTCCGATCGTTACAAAGCCACCGCTGGACTGTCTACGACTTCCAGTATTTGCTCCTCTTGATTGTCGGCATCTTCTCCCTAACTATCATCGAATCGCCCGGACCGCTAGCCAAGACCGCCATCTTTACTGCGCTTTTGATCTCTCTCCTCCTACCTATGACCCGCCAGTTCTTCCTCCCGTTTCTGCCAATCGCTGGGTGGCTGCTCTTTTTCTACGCTTGCCAGTACGCTCACTCCAAATTTTGCATGATCCGCCAAGTGTTATTTACTGACAGACTCGCAGGTTCATTCCAAGTGACTGGCGCCCTGCGATTTGGGTCCGTGTACTGCCGGCATTGGAGAATATTCTTTATGGCGCCAATATCAGCAATATCCTGTCTGCTCACCAGAATGTTGTGCTCGACCTTCTGGCTTGGCTTCCTTACGGCATTTGCCATTACGGTGCTCCTTTTGTCGTCTCGTTGGTCATGTTCATTTTCGGTCCACCCGGTGTCGTTCCCCTTTTCGCACGGACATTCGGCTACATCAGTATGGCGGCCGTTGCCATTCAGCTGTTCTTCCCCTGCTCCCCTCCGTGGTATGAGAATCGCTATGGGTTGGCTCCGGCGGACTATTCGATCCATGGTGACCCTGCAGGCCTCGCTCGCATCGATAAACTATTTGGCGTCGACCTGTACACCTCCGGTTTTCATCAATCGCCCGTTGTGTTCGGCGCCTTCCCATCGTTGCATGCTGCTGATTCAACCTTGGCCGCCCTTTTCATGAGCCATGTCTTTCCGCGCTTGAAGCCCGTCTTCGTCACTTACACCCTGTGGATGTGGTGGGCAACCATGTACCTCTCGCACCACTACGCAGTCGACTTGGTCGCTGGTGGTCTTCTAGCTGCTATAACCTTCTACTTTGCCAAGACTCGCTTCCTCCCACGCGTCCAACTCGACAAGACTTTCCGTTGGGATTACGACTACGTGGAGTTCGGCGAGTCTGCACTTGAGTATGGCTATGGCCTAGCTAGCTACGATGGAGACTTCAACCTGGACAGCGACGAATGGACTGTCGGATCTTCATCCTCTGTCTCTTCAGGGTCCCTAAGCCCTGTCGACGACCATTACTCGTGGGAGACCGAGGCGCTTACTTCTCCTCAACCTGACATCGAGTCGGGCAGGCATGCACTCAGCCCGTAAACCTCCAGCTTAACAACCTCTGCATATAGCGACCCACTTCTCTTCACTGCATTTATTCATGAAACGGCGTTAAAATCTTTCACGACATTCTGGCTTTATCGCATCGAGCAGATTTCGACACCTACATTTTTATAATACCTTGTTCTGGCAGTATCCCGGTCTCATCCAGTCCAACCTTAATGTCCTCGGTTTGGACTTGCCGGGATACTGCCTCCTCTTCCGCCACGTTATTCTTCACTGTATATGGATTGCATTGCGAATCCGGGTTGGGCTCGACCATGGCGTGGGTTATTGCCCACTGCGAGTTCCCATTGCTCCGGCATAATACTAATACTGAAGCGCTTAATGGGACCTAATAGGACTAGACAACAACTTCGGTGTTTAGTCCTCTTCGATCTTCTGATGCCCCCGTTGGAGACATTCGCTCGTACAAATCGCGTCCACGACCTAGGACACACCACTTCGATTCTCACCCTTTGCCATTCGCTATTACTTTTCACCTAGTCGAACTCCGCCTTATTCTTCGTTTCGACTATGATAAATACTATTTTTACATTCGTGTCAATCGCTAACAGTCTTGGCGCTCGGGAATGGAAGCATTTATATGGGGATAAAAGGGAACGGGGCGCCTTTTTGTTGCACTTCACTCGCTGTGCATAGATGGCTTTTTTATAAGTGCTTTACGACCTTTGCATCGGTATATAGAAAGGGTTTTGGGGATGGACCTTTCTTCCTCGCGAGGTTATTCAATCGCTCATCCAAACACGGACGAATTACCCGGGGGTTTGTCACAAAACACGAGGCTTCGCTTTCTAGCATCTATCGGACAGGGTGCACAGTCTGTTGGTGGAAATCGGTATATCGCTCGAGCACGAACACAGGAGTTTCACTGAAAGGTGTATGCGCCTGCCTTTATACCGAGAGGCTGACGACGACTTTGAAGCTATGCTACTGGACTCATCACATGGAACCTTAATACACACGCTTCCTCACTTCCTAAGATACCACCACGCTTCCTTGGATAGTGTGTGATGAGATGAGTTATCCATAGCATTATTATTACTTCTAATCCGGTAGTGTTATGATTCATGAAGGAAACTTGTATATTATTTGATCACTTTGTCTATATGTCCTGCTTTGCTGTAATAAAAGACTCGTTCAGAGCACGCTTTCTCAGCCGAACCTAACGATTGGAAGCCATTAAGCTGACATTGCCTCCCAATCAACCGTCTCGAAGTTGAGTACTGTATGGAGAGAAACTCGTCTAACGGTGTGGGGATACTTCAACGGACCGCTGAAACTTGTGCGTCTACAGTATTGATAGCTTGATGTATACATTGTGTAATTGATACTCTTTAATCTTCATACACCTTGACCCGCTCAGCGTATTCCTTGATTCTTGAGACAAATGTATCCTCAATCTCATCACCTCGCCCACCAGCAACTCGAAGAATCAGTTCATTCAGAGAGGACCGCCCTAGAATATCGACGTGGTCGCCTTTTCCATACTTGTTAGCATAAGGATAATTAGTTGATGGAAAAGGGTAGGACCCAACGTACCTGTATTCGGACCACCTCTAGGTGAGAACCGATCGGGCTCATGCGGCATCTCGAAGACCTTGATCTTGATCCCGGACGGGTTATACCGCTTGATGTGCCAGCCCTTGGCGCACATGTACCCCGTGCTGAGGAGGTTAACGGTGCCGTCTCCCTCACCCATGATGACACCGCGGTCGGTGCCGTCATCGCTGGATACGGTTGTGTCGATGCTGACGTTGAGTTTGACGAGGGGGTCGCGTTCCTCCTGGTAGAAGTAGCTTCTCTCCGTGGGCTTGCCCACGCCGTAGAAGCAATATAGCTTCATGTCTGGTGCGCGGGGCAGGCGCGCTTCTAGCGGGTTGAGCCATGTCCGCGGGTCGTTTTCGTTGGCTTCGACGTCGGCGGTTGTATGGGCGACGCCGTGTGAGTAGCTGCTCAAGATGAGATCGCGGTACCAGGGCTCGCTTTGGTTGAGGAGGTACTGCAGGCTTTCTGGCACGGTTAGGTTCTTCTGCGTCAGGCTTGAGTTGCTCTCGCGGAAGTTGAGCAGGTTGCCATATGTCGTTTGTTGGCCCGGTTGGTCGTCTGGCGCCCAGGTTGAATTCCCCCAGACTTCCTCTCCACCCTTGGGGAGCATGCTAGAAATTCCTGGCATCGCCCTGAATATCTCCGCGCGCTCCTCCCTGGACAGGAACTTTTCGAGCCCATACACAGCGAACGCATTCAGCTGTGCTGTATCTCGCATTTCGCCGGAAAGCACGGCCGTGAGACCCTTGACGGCACCGAGCATGCATCCGCTGATGTTGATCCATGAGGCAATATGTCGATTGACCCAGTCAGGCCCGCCACCGCCATATGCCGGATTCTCAACCCACTTGAAGAAGAAAAGAACCACCTGTGACCCCATACTATGGGAAGCTAGAGTCACCTTCTCACCGCGCACGAGAACAGCCGTCTCAATATATGACTTGAGTCGGCTAAAGTACTGGTCACGGGTTTCCAGGTTCAAGTACGATAACCGCCAATCATAGGCTGCCGTAAATGCATTGGTCGGGTCGTATCCAATCGTCGCGAGGTTTTCCAGAATCTTGTTCCAAATCCAGTAACCTGTGATGAAGAAGTCCGTAGCGTCGAACCCTTGGGCAGCACGCAGCTTGATTCCCGGCGGATCCAACCCAGTGTCCTTATCCAGCATAATATGGTTCTTCCATTCTGCTTTGTCAAGCACCAGTGCGCGCATCATGCTCCAACTGCCCCAAAGCCGGCGACGGAAGTACATCCGCGACGAAGGACCAGTGCCCCAGCTTTCTAGACCTGTAGATATGACACCGGGAATCATAACGATGGGATGCTTCGCCTCGACTCCTTGCGATTGAAGATGTAAGCCGACAGAGAATGCGTCATAACTGACGGCTTCGCGCTCATGTTGCTGTCATTTATAAATTATTACCATCATCCCTAGGGTTGCTGAACAAGTCCACAAACCGAAAATTCTCTCGCATCCCGCATTATGCTCTGTGGAATAGCATCCATCAAAGATTCCAGATTTAGATCCATTAAGGATTCCAGGCTAATCACATCTTGCTGCTGGGCGAAGAACACAGCGAAGAAGATCCCGAAGATCCCGCCCAGCAGGAAGATGAGGCCATTGCGCCGTTTGCTCTTGGGCTTTGTGATAAATGACTGTTTCCTAGAAGGCTCTGGCTTCACAGCTGCTGGGGGGGTTGCACTTTTGGGCGGCAAGTCCGCAAGAGTGGTGGTTTGACCATCGTCGGGGTGGTCGTTCTCTTTGGCGTTACGGCGACGGTGCATAAGGATGGGGATGTCGCAGCGATCGCTGCAGTGGTCGACTCCGGCTCACGAAACAGGTCGCTTAAGAGCAATGGAAAAAGCAAGCAAGAAATGTAGGACTAAGCGATATAAAAAAAACTCGAGAAGAACAACGAGGAGCAATCACGAAGATAAGTTCAAAGACACAATCACATGTAAGCCAGCCCGCGGCGGAGCTTGAAGAATCAAGTTTCGGAGCTCCTCAAGCTCTCTTTTTCTTTTCTCAACTTCCAGCGTTCAACTCCACACACTCTTTGGGCCTCTTCCCATTTTTGCCCAGAAGATCCCTTGAGGCTCTACCCATGCGCCTACCATGGCCGAGAACAACTCCTCATCCCTCGACTACGCTCGCTACACCCCCGCCCACGAGGACCGCTACGTCCACTCCATGCGCCAGCTGATCTCCAAAGACCTCTCGGAACCCTACAGCATCTATGTCTACCGCTACTTCCTCTACCAATGGGGAGACCTCTGCTTCATGGCTTTCGACAACCGCTCCCAAATCCCGGACCCGGACTCTGCGCCCCCTATGGTCGGTGTCGTTGTTTCCAAGCTCGAGCCGCATCGCGGTGGTCCGTTGCGCGGGTACATTGCCATGCTGGCTGTGAGCGAGGAATACCGGGGGAAAGGGATTGCGACAAAGCTGGTTCGAATGGCAATTGATGCGATGGTGGAGCGAGGTGCTGATGAGGTATGTTTTCCCCTACTGTACTACCTTGACTTGCAGAAAGAGAACGCTCGCTGATCGATGGCTGGGTCTGTCCTACTAGATTGCCCTCGAAACAGAAATCACGAACACGGCCGCTATAAAGCTCTACGAGCGGTTAGGATTTCTGCGGAGTAAACGGCTACATCGATATTATCTGAATGGGAACTCGGCATACCGACTCGTGCTCTATTTGAGTGAGGGCGTGGGTTCTATCAGATCTCTAGACCCGTACGGTCCTCCACCTGAACATATTCCTGCCACCCATTCCCATCCTCATCCTCCGCCCCCACTTCCGGTGCTACATGAGAATGGCGGATGAGTGCGTTGTTCCAATGCGTTACGACTTTTTATGATTATGACCGTGTCAAAGATAGAGGTATCTTCTTCCTTTTTGTTTTATATTCCGATAGACGAATTCTATGGCTATCGATGGTTATGTACAGGGCCGGTAAGCCGTGACCCAATAAAGGAGTAATATACATTTGATAAAATACAATAGGGTGCTGATGGTATCCGCGTAGATAACGCGTCCAAACTTTCAGCAAGGACGGTGAAAAGGCAGGATGTTGGTCGAGCAGCTAGCTATGAACCATACCCGACCAGTTTCACACTGACCTGAATAGCGTTTTGCATCAGCCAGTTCCTCGTACGAGGAACGTCCTTCCACTGTGCGTCCAGCTCAGCCGCCGCCTCCAGCATGTTCGCCAACGGAACTGTCGGGCGATACCAGGGGCCGACATCGATATCGTGCTTGAGGATTGCGCGGGCTGCGCGACGCCGCCTCATGCGTTCATCCCCTTGGGGCATGGAATTGCCCATCAGGTACGCAATGGGGTTATCGTGAAATTCGATAGGGATGTCTTTGAGAAGAGATTGCTTTAGGGGGAACCCGGGAGATTGAATATCAATCCCGACAATGACTTTGCCAACGCTGGTTTGCCAGACCTTTTCTTGCTCTGTGAGGCCCTCTTTGCCTACTGCTTGCGTCAAGAAAAAAGCCAGTTCCCGTTTCATGTTGTTCGTGGCCTTCCCATCCATGCATGCATATCTCCATAGGACTCTGCAAATATTGTAATGTCGGTTCTTCAAGGCATTGAGAAAAAGCGCGTCGTAAGTCTTCTTGTCCAGTTTGTTCTTGCTCCTTTCAAGGCATTCCAGCGCATAATACATAGCAGTGAAGGTGTCATGTGGGAAAAGTGCGATCAATGGGCTGAGTATCGAGGGAGTCAGCGGGAGTCCGTTCATCTTGCAGAGCCTGAAAAGTTGTTGCATGGCCGATACATTCTTTAACCTGAACGTAACGTGAAACATGTCTTTAATTAGACGCTCTGGAAAATAAGAGCACCCAAAAGCCTTGATTGTCTTTTTGAAGAACGCGTTGACACTTTTGCCCTCTATTAGATGTTGTGCAAAGACATCTTGCATGGTGAGTTTCAGTGCTCGCCGCATGGCGGCTGGTTCCTGCAGCCAACCTTTCTCTTCCATGAGTTTGACCATTTTTGTTCGAGATGCCGGTCGGATGAGAAACTCAGCGTAGGCGAGCAATGTATCAGGGCTTGCCGGAATGCGCAAGCGCAACATCTTCCGCATAGTCTCGAGGAAGAGCGGAACGTTCTGAGCCCTCGCGGCTGACTCGAATATAAGGTTGAAAGTCTCAATTGTTAGAACGCGCTCGTTAGTAGTAAGTATGAACAACCTCCGCGCATATTCCAGATATCCCTGTTCAAGCAGGAATGACATTGATTTATTCAACGCTGCTGTGGAGATGAAGCGCCGATTTTTCCCCTTAGAGAATAATTCAAGTAGCTTTATAGCCACACTCTGTGAGTGAGACTGCTCATTAGACCCAGGATGAGAGTTCGTAAGCCCGTCGACATGCTCCACAAACTCCCTGACAGTCGATATATTCTTCCAGTTATCGTTGATCAGATCCAGGGATGCCGGCGTCTGTGAAATAGAACTGTTAGTCCAGACACCCCGGACACGCGGCGCGGGAAGGTTATCGCGTTCCAGCGCTCGGAGTGAAGGAAATATAGGCACAACTGGCTTCTGAACATCAAGCAACGCATCACCATTTTCTTGGAGTTTCTGGGTCTGCTTAATTCTGTTCTCAACAAGCCCTGTAACCCACTCTGAGCCTGTGAGAAGGACCTTTCGGCTGTGTCCCACGCTTTCAGCGGGAGGCAAGACGTGTACTTTGCAGCCATTATGCAACCGCACATACCAAATATTCTCCGATGCTGCAGATGTCCATGAGGGTCCACAAATGACAGCAATCGTCTCCTCGGGAACCAACATTTGCCTCCTGTACGGTTCGTGTTTTGAAGGGGATGTGGCCTTCTTGGACCTAAACTGGGCCCTTCTCCCTGCAGACAAGATCATCGCTTTCATCTGTCTGTAGATTGACTCACGTCCACCGACCGCGACTTTTTTCATCCAGTAATCTCGCCTGCCCTTTCGTCTGACATCTCGAGGGGATAATCCGAAGCGAGGACGATCTGGTGACGTTGGCTCTTCAGATATGTCTCGCTGATATTGTGGCAATGTTGCCAGTCCCAAAGCAGCGGGCCCGGGCTGTTCAATCAGCGGATCAGTCAAGAATTCATCCTCCGTATTTAGCCCGGCGAACGCGTCGAAGTTCCCGCTCTTTCCGACTAGGCCGGCGGAACTGGCGTCCTTCACTGTGTTTTCCGAAGGGGGGTCGGTGGCAGTAGCGGACTTTTCCGTCTGGGTGTCAAGATTCGGTAGCATAGGTACAGAGCTTGTTGACAGCCATCTTTGTCGCGATGGCGCAGCCAAAGACTGGCGGCGGTGCTGGAGAAGATTCGTCTTCAGGCGCGACGGAAGTGTTCCGGTGTGGTGGTTAGATATGCTCCTTTTAGAGGTTCTGGAATTCAATAACCTTCGACGCTGTTGGGATACGAATGTGAACCACCGAGGGTAGAGAAAGAGGAGAGGCTCGTCGGCGACAGAGACATGGCCAGCCGCAAAGTGGTCCCCGAATCCTGCGGAGAGGCCGCATCGTTTGATGTGCTGTCGGCCGCGCGAAAGCATAGGTGCAAGAATTCTATGACATTGAAATCACGAAGAACTCATATAGAGGCGTATGACCGTAAGTGTAGGGAAAAATGAGCGGCGTATGTTTCGAGAAAGGAAGACAGTGTTTTTCGAAGAGGGCACTGTGCCGGTAGGCGGTCAGGAGCTCCGGAGCTCCAGTACTACCCTACTATTTATGATTCATTATATTCGCAACTAAAAATCCCCAAATCGCTTCTTTCTTTACAGTCCTCAAATAAAGAAGAAGCAAATTGATTGGTATCGAGGGCAAAACACACTGGGAGCAAAAAACAAAACCATGTTCAATAAATATGAACGTCATGCCCAATTTCTGCCTTGGGTGGAATTCCCTTGATCTCTCCTCCATTGTCCATCGGTTCAAAAGAGTATCTTCCGGAAACTCGAGATAGAAGGCTGTCCCTTCTGTCTCCCGGCGTAAGATCCGCCGTATCTGAGACTGAAATCCGTTCGCGGGATATGGATGTTTCTTGGAGCACTTCAGGGCCGAGGAGGTGATGCCGAGCCGTCCCAGCCGCCTTCGAAAGATATTCCTGCTTGCGTTTAAGGTCCTCGATCTCCTTCTTGTCTCCTTCAACTTGCTGGTGCTCTTTTTGATGCAGTTCTTGGATGGTGTTCTTTAGGTATGTGAGAAGTTGCCACCGAGAGGCTTGGTAAACAAATCTGGCCATGATTTCGGGGATCTAGACAGAATTAGCAACTCCTCAAAGAACGTAGGTAAGCAGATTGCGCGCATACCGCCTCATCTAGGTAGTAAAGCTCGTCCCCCCCGTCCTTGACAAACTTCTTGACAGCATCAAGCTTCTCTCGATCCACAATTGCGGCTTTCAGCGCATACATCAGATTCGGAATATTCCTAATCTCCTCCAAAAATACCTCCGCTTCAATCCCCGTAGAGGCCCGGCCCAAGTTCACAGACGTTGCCCTAGACGCACGCTCTGAAGTAGAAGCTCTTTTTGGCTTCACGGCAGAGTGGATTGTAAAGTAATCCGCGTTCAACATATGCGCCATTTCCAGCCCCGTGCGGCTTCGTCTATTCCGCTCAGATGCGCGTTTGACACGCAGCCGGACCCATCGACGGCGACGTACAAACGAGTGGAAGAAAGGATGAGTCCCGTGCCATGATGATGACGTGAACGAGAACGCATATTGCCAGCCCTGCTCGTCGACATCACCAGACATATCCACGTACCAAGTCCTCCACGCCCATTCCCAGCTAGGATCAGGGACTTGAGCGTTTGTTATGTTGACGATGCTCCGTTTACCATCCCCGTTTATCCAGGGGCCCGGGTCGAGGTTCAAGAGAGATCGATCTGAATAAAGGGGAATACCGAAGAAGAACCACCCTCGCTGATTCTCGTAGAGAATATCTAGCTCATTTCCAGGCTTGAGCCCACAGATCTTGTGCTGATTCTTAGACGAATGTGTCGTTCTGGTGCTGGCGCCGGCGCCGGCGCCAGCGCCAGCGAAGTCGTGCTGTTGTACTGGTCCTGCAAGTTGCTCAGAGGTTTGCGAATCGAACCGGTAGCCATTGTCGTTGCTATTTTCCTGGACAGTGCTGACATTGGTCAGGGTGTTTCCATTTGTATCGGTTCGCCCCAGCTCCCTCTCGTCCGATGACAGTTGTTCACCTTCAGTTGCACTATCATCCGCAACCCCTAGCCGATCCGGCTGCCATTTTGCATATTTGCGTCTTGTTCGCTCCGCTCGGATTGACGGACGACTCCATAATCTTGAGCCTGCACTAGTTGTCGTAGTCGTCCTGGTGAAGGGTGCGTTGTCTGCGGGGCGCTCGGCAGGCGCTGTGTTGTCAATGAGCTGGATATCCATCGCACGTCGCTCGCATCACCAGCAACGTTCCTATTAAGAGCAGCAGATCATAGTTTCTTCAACAAGCCTGAATGCTTAGCAGAGAGATAAATAGATAGATATGGGAATAACAAAGGCCGATGCAAAGTTCAGCCCCATCGAAAAGGAGAAGTGGAACGCAACAACCTTGCAAGATCTCCTGGTTCAACAAGAAGAACTGATCGATCGAGGAATGACGTTGTTTGTGGGGCTGATCCGCACGCCTTTATTCCTGAGGCATCCATGTTTACACCGTCCTTGGAGCTGATAGCCTCAGGCGCCAAGGCTGCAATTCCTCTCCAGGGCACGACGCGTCCACAACTGACCCAAACGATATCCTCCCAGTACCGAGTCAATCACAGCACACGCCTTGACCATGGACGCCTCACACTACCGTAAAATTGATCTCCAGTCTTCTGCAGACTTCACCTATCTCCACGGCAACGCCATCGCGCTGTCGCGCCAGAAACTCGACTTGCATCTCCCTCCTTCGGCGAACCCAGATGACGGGCCTGACCCTATGCGCGAACGGGTTCGCGAGTTGGTCGATGATGTATGTTCCAGGGACTCACTCACCAAGCCAAGAATTTTGCATGTTCAACTAGTCTCTAACAATTTGGTAGTTCATAAACCGCACCTTCTCCTCCGCCTCCGCCTCCATCGCCATCAACGGTCTCGATTCTTCATCTCCAGAGTTCCCTTTCCCCCAGGGGCTTACAGGCCCGGCGGAAACCGTTGAATATGAGCCATACGATGCGAAATTAGCGGCGCGGGTTTCCTCGTTGTACGCACAACTGGAGTCGCTCACCACGACGGTGGCTCAATTGAGACGAGATGCGCCAGGGAAAGCAGCCAGCCAATATGCTGAACAATTAAATAAGGCGATCGAGGAGGACGACAAGGATCTTGACGAAGAAGAGGAGGTGGGGGAGGAGGAAGACGAAGGGGATCAGGACAAGAATTATGATGTTGAGATGCCCGACGCAACTCAGCCTCAACCAGTAGACGCTGCTAGTACGACGGCTCAAAGGAGGCGGCGGAAGCCTTCCAAAAACTCGTCAGTGTGGAATCTGGATATCCCGCTAGGCACAGAACACGAAGCTGAGCGGTGGCATAATGGGGAAATCGCAGAGGTTTACGAAGATGCGTTGCGGACTATACTTCGACTTCAAGGCGAGGCTGCGGCTGGGGAGAGTGGGGAAACCCAGTCCGACGGACTCGATGGAAATGCACTGGCATCTACAGTTGGTAAAGCTGAGCGGGCGAGTCGAGCTGTCGAGTTTGTAGAGAAAGTTTGAGGCGCCGTTTGGCCTCGGTTCTGGGTGCGATGGTATACAACTTTGTTTATGATGAATGATTCCCCCTCAGCGGAAATCGCTATCTCTTTGCTTTATGTACTCATGAATTTGTTATGAAATCGACTTGAGATTGCTGTTGAACATGCGCCAAAAATGGCAAATTCGTGATAGCAGCTCAATGATCTAGACGCGCCTCGATTCTGTACAACCTCACTCACAATCTCCATCTATAAACAAGAGTTTGCGCCGCTCGGCACCATGTTTGACATCTAACCACAATGAAAAAAAAAGATTAACAGAAGAACAAAAAGAGGGCGACACAGGGTGCAAGAAAACTAGCTTCCGCAAATATGACCTAGCAGGTAGAGCAGTTTGATCTTGCTCAACCGAGTCAATCTATAACGAAAGAAAGAAAAGGTGAAAGTGTGTGAAGGAAGCTTCAGCTTTTACCAGATTGTTCCAAAATAACAGGAAAGAGATAGAGGAAAAGATAGTGGTAAGAGAGAATAGGAAAAAAAAAGAAACAGATATAGTGAACAGATAGTTTAGGCAACGTTCTTAACTCTATGCAACGGGTTGAGAAGCATCTTGCGTTTCGGTTTTCTGTTCAATGCCCGCCTCCTCGTTTTGAATGGCGTTCTTGTCTTCCTTGGGGGCAGCCCACTTGGGCGGTTTGGCCCACTCTGCTTCCTGCCACGGGCCCGCATCACTGTACTCGCAACCTCCCTCACACTGACAGGAGCCACCGAATTCCTTGGGAAGGTTCTCTGCTGGGACCTGCTTCAGGAGCTCGGATTGGTAGCCAGATCCGAGAACATGGATCTTTTCGACAGTGACAGGGTCAAGGAAGCCCTTGACAACACTGAACACAGTGCTGAATCCCCAAGGAGCATTGATCAGGTACAGCTTTCCAAGTCGTTCGGGGTAGTAGTTCTGAGAGATGGCGGATGCTCGGCTGAGATAGCCGTAAACGGACGGCATGCTCGTGATTCCAACACCCTTCAAATCCATGATACTGCAGCAAGTTTCAAGTAGTTTTCCGGCCTTTCGTGAGCAAGCGGGCAACCTAGGGTCGGCGCATTTCTCATACTCCGTGACGAGGTTCTTCAGCATACGCTCGTCGGTGGTGATCTTGGACATAGCGGTGAGGTCAATGCGGCCATACTTCTCGATGTACACGGGGCGACCGTCCTAACCAGGTTCATCATTGTTAGCAAAGCTTTGGTGACGAACAGGGGGTAAGGGGGAAGTCCAAACACACCTTGTCCGTCTTGTGATAGTACTGAGGATAATAGTTGAAGATTGCTGGCTTTTCAGGGTACTCGAAAGTGGCGGCCAGGTCATCAGTACCGAATTCCTTCCTCCACTTTTCGCTTGCGATGAACCTACATTTACGGAACATAGAGGTCAGCCGGCATTGCGCTGAGAGTCGCAAGTTGAACAAACGTTGGGAATGAGAATCATACATTGCCTTAGTAGCCGCAACATCAAATTTACGGGCTCTTAGAAAACGCAGCAGAGTCAGAGTGTCCAGCCGCTCGACGTAACCCTCCTGTTCCAGCTCGCTGCGGAGCTGATCTACTTTGGCGTCTTGCTCCGGACTGGTATGGCCAGGGTGGCCAGGCTGAGCCTCGGGGGCAGTAGTGGGATAGTCATAGTCATCGTATTTCGATGCGGGCTTCTCAGCAGGTGCCGCCATTGTTATAGCAGGTGGGTGTGTTTAAGAATTGAAGGATGGTGGTTTTGGGGGAACTGATAGTTGTGGCCGGATCGCTGGCTGGGAGATAAGTAGACGGAGAGTGGAGAGGGGCGAGTCGCCAAGAAGTAAAGACAAGAGGCGTGGGACAGTAGCCACAAAAGGTAGTCGGTCTCTTAAAGAGTCGAGATACTCAGGCCAGAGGCTGCAAAGAGGAGAGAAGGCAGAGCAAAGAGAAAGACAGGGAAAGGAGTTCTGGTTTGGACGGAAACAGTAGCGGAAGTTTGACTAGTCAACTTCAGGAGGGGCCCGAGGCGGTCAACTCCAATGATAGATTATCCACTCTGGAGTTTGGACAGTGAAGACCTTGAAATATTCGTAATGTTGTTTAGGTCTCAGAGTAATGGTTTCAGAGCAGTATTTACGGTCCACAAGCTGAGCGAAATGTTGTAGGATTTTGTTCCAAAAGCAATATGGTCAATTCGCTTCCAAACGTCATCTTTTCCGATTTTCCCTGCGGCCCGTCACCCGTGACGTCGGCGCGTTGTGACACTGCTTGATCGAAGTAGATTCGCCGAAGTTAAGACCCAAAAGCTGGTGAAGTTTTCCATTCCAATGGTCAGAAGGGATCTCGATTCGTGGGAATCCAATCATGCTAGGGGTCCGCCAGAGATTCGCTGTGGCAAAAGCTTCATCATTAAAGCCAGCGAGGCAGAAACGCTAAGTTCGGCACATATAAAAATACATATAATCAAGTAGACAAACAAGTAGACACGGTAGCCGACTCTAACAAACGAAGGGTTCGAAATGAGGAAGAGAAAAAAAGTGATTAGATGCAGAAAGGACGCAAAGTCATCAAAGTAAAAGACATGCAGAATCATTCAACGGGGTATAACATATTCAAAGACAAAACAAACATGAAGCATGAGCACTTTCCAAAACCTAAGAGTATATACTCTTTCTCTCGACCAGCGAGAACAAAGGTAGCTCGCACTAAATGTGAGCTAAAAGTGAGCTACAGCTGGAGCAAATTTCCGCCTCCAAGCTCGAAACCTCCAAAGGGCCAATTAAATCAGAAATCGATCATGGAATGCCTTTCGGGTGTTGTTCGTCCCTTCCAAGGGAGCTGGCGATGCCCGTCCCGCGTACGAGGGAGCAGGATATGCAATTGCGAAAGGTACCATGACAATAGAGTCTCGTCTGTGTGAAGACAGCGCTGTGGGCGCAGATAGGGTACATCAGGGCGCAGAGAGAACCTCGCGTTGGAGAACTCAGAATCATATCCAAGAACCGTGCGAGTCACCAGGTGTTTGCGTATGTCACGACTGGGAATATCTGGGTAAGGCAAGGTTCTCACCATCCCTTTTTGCGCGCGAAGCGCTTGTTCAGGAGCGTAAGCACTTTGGAGACATTGAACTGAACATATTCCAGATCCAGGTCTTCCAAGTTGTCTTTCTGCATCTCAAGTAAATCGTCAAGCTTAAGATCTAACTCTAGGAGACCTCGGGCACGACCTATGCGCAAATAATTAGACAGAATGCTAGGGGAATTGAACACTGGGGAATCGCTGCACTCACCTTTGTAATGTAAGCTTATAACGAAAGTCCCGGGTAGTGGGCTCTTGAACATAAAGTAAATGTTCGCACGTCTGTTCTCCGGCACATTGCTTTTGCGAATCACCCCCTCTTTCTCAAGCTGCTGATGGGTGAATTTGTACGGTCCCAGCTCCTGGTGCTTCTGCTGTTTTCTGGACTTTCCTTCGGACTGGCTGCGGACATTGTGAAGGTATGATTTGTACGTCTCCAGCTGACCAACCAGATACGCGTTATGATCACGGATGGTTGAGTAGACCTCCTCCAACTGCTTAGTTTCTTCCAGGACTTTCTCCTTGAGAGATCCCAAGTGTACTAGCTCCTGCTCGACTTCGTCGCGGAGAAGGCTGAACTCGTCTGAGCGATCAATCACCCCCATCTCCTGCAGTTGGCTTAGCAGTTCCATGGTCCGAATGCCCTTGCGAACCATGACGGCGTCATTCTTGAGGGTAGCTGCAGCTTCAGCGATACGATCCAGGCGAAGAGGACGGCGAGCAACTGATGAATTGAGAGGGAGGGAACGTAGGATCTGAACAAATGTAGATTTGGCTTCCATGAAGAAAACCTCCTCCTGAGTGATATCTAGGGCGGACGTCAAGTCATCTAGGGCGGTCTCCCATCGGCTGAAAAGCGGGACGGTGATGGTCCGGTTCTCCTTGCGTGGTACTTGGGAAGGGGCCGGTCCTAATTCCTGTAGTATCTCCTGAAGGTGAGAGTGTTGATCCTGAGCTAGTGCCGCGTTATGCTTTTCCAGTAGCGCATGAGTGGCGTACACTTCGTTGAGGGTGATTTGCAATTCGAGGTCTCGTTTCGATAGCGCAACATAGTTGTCCATTTCCAGACTCTCGTAAAAGTCTTGCACTTCACACAGATCGAGCATGAACTTGTTGACGCGTTCCTTATTCTGTTGGATGAACGGTTGCAATTTGGCCATGTATGGTTCCTTTGCGTAGGATGGCTTGTTGGCCAGATTCTGAATCATCTTGGCAATCAGGGTTAACGTGCGACGGGGTTTTTCTGTGGGAGTTGCGTCGATCAACATGTATGAACGTGGAGTGACGATTGCCGGGTTGATGAAACGTAGGAAGAAGAAGCCACCGATCAAGGTACAGATGGTTTGATCATGAGCGTCAGGGTATTTGCGACGAGACAAACTCCGGATTTGTTTACAAATCCAGCGAATCCCATAAGGTGCATCATTCACAGAGTTAATGATCGTTGTTATGAAGGAGTTAGCGATATCTGTGAGTTTCTTAAGACGTGGGGCGATGATAGCCTGTACTCGTTCGTTTTCTGCAGCAACTTCGGCTGTGACAGAGCGGGGGAAGTTATCTGGCAGTGATCCTGTGTCCTCTTCAATCTCTTTCACCATCGCCTCATAGACTTTCAATGGGTTGATCTCGAGATCGACATCACGTAACTCGATCAACGCATTGATTTGGTCCGCTAAAACCTGCTTCAGATAACTCTGGCCAGGACCACGCCGGGTATATGTGGTCATCATGCGAGAAACGGGGGTGTTTTGTCTCAGGAGCGAAGAATATTCTGGTGTGTTATCGAATTGGTATGTCAAGACGGACTGGAACATCGTAAGGAGGAGGTGCTCCTCACGGCTCTCGTATTGGTTTCCGTAGATTGTGAACATGACGGTTTGAAGTAAAGAATCAATTTCGGACATTGATACTAGTCGGCACAGATGCGCTATGTGGCGCGGTTCGGACTGGAGAAGGAAGAGGAAGTTGCCATATTTTTGCGTCTTTTCGTCGTTTGGGAAGAAACCTTCTTGCGGATCGACAGTGTCATCAAGGCGGTTCGCAACCTCGTTTTGCTAACGGATCGTCAGTAAAGGGAGGCAAGGAATGCGATCAAAAGTTAATCTTACCTCCTCCAGAGCCATACGGTTCTGAATCAGTAGAGCTATTCTTGAGTCGAGATATCGTACATCCTTCTCCAGGACGAAATTCTTCTTTGATTGCGATGAGATTTTCGCCTTCAGTTCTCGGAGATATTTTTGAGCTGGAATCAATTGATCAATGTATGCACATTTGAACAGGAGCGGTACACACGACTAACCTTTCGCGAGGTCATCTGAGATTTCCAGGTCTCTGTCCTTGGCGGACATTGACAGGTAGAGTGCTGTAACAGACAACCGCTTCGACTGGCGAAGGGACCGAGTATCGTGAGATGACATTGTGTTTTGGCGAGTGACAGGTTGAAAAGAAGAAGACGAGGAAGTGGAAGCTCTTGACGCGGGTTGCAACATCGTCGCAACCGACATTTTGTGAGATAACGGGTTCGGCTTTCGAAGTGTGGGCGAGCACACAAGCGAATAATCAGACCCCGATATGATCTAACACAAGGCAATCCGACACCAGGAGCACACTTTCAGAGAACGCGTTGTGAAATATTTCGAGACGGGTGTTTTGGTGAGGATCAAGGAAACGTCATCGAGGGTTGGACACGAGCTGTGTGTGGATGATCGGGGGGCAAGTGAGTGTACCCCTTATCAGACGCGTGAAGAGAATTGTCCAGGTTTCAAGAGTAGCGCTTGGAATTGGGTAGGGTAAATGGTTAACACTCAGCTGCCAGATGCTAGTTAGTTAACTTTCGAGAACAAAGGAGGAAGAAAGGATCGGGTAGAAGGCGATGGGAATAGCCTTGGGAAATGGTATCGGGTACTTTAAGGCAGCAAATTGGAATACTCACGGATGGCAACGGAAGAAAACAGAGAGAACCAAAAGAGAAACACGCTTGACACTGGAAAGGTGAGATAGGGGATGTGGGAGAGGGCGCGCAAGTTTCAGAGTGAGAGGAGGGCCGGGATTGGACGAGATTAATGGAGGAAGTCAGTCAAGTCGCAGATCAGACAAGACGGAGACAGGGGAAGCTGGAACCTGAAAAAGGAGAGATAAGATGCTGGTAGGTATATCAGAGAGTATTAATGGTAATTGCGACTTGGGAAGTGAAACACAGTACTTGTAAGAGTACACGGGAGGGGGTATAACGAATATATGAGAAAGAAAATTAAGAGAGAAGATCGCCAGGATATCAAGAGGCTTTGCAAGTTGTAGTGGTTCCCCAGATAGGGAGGGGGAGGCTGGTTTTTTAGGGAAGAAAAGAGGGGAGAAACGCGAGTCAATTGAATTGGTTGGTGATTTAGTTAAGGTGGAGATGGTTTCCGTCACTTGCAGACACCTCAAATGCAAAATCAAAAAAAAAGGTACAAAAAAAAGAACTTAATACTTGCTAAGTTCGGGCTCAGCTCCTGCAATGGCGTTGGAATTCATGACTCTCGCCATGAGATCTTTCTTTCAGATGAAGCTTCGAATATGCATCAACTTCTTGAGTCCTCAGGGTACATAGGTATGCTGCTCTAAGTTCAGGAGTTGATCTGGGACTAATTCCACTCCACCTCCACAGCACACCATGGACCCAGCGCAGGCTCTCACCTGTACCTGAATCCCATTCCGCTCGAACCATGTTTCCTGCTCTGTTCCTGCTCCTATTATTTTTGTCGAGTTCGTTGAAAAGACATAACATTGTCACCAGGACCTCCCTCGAGCACACCTCCTCTCATTGAGCGACCGCTGGTCAAGATTCAACGGTGTTGGATACTACCTCCAAGGCATAGGTACTTTGAAGCTTGCAGGAGGGAGCGGGTAGAGCAAGCAATTGGCCCGTCTACGGCTCGCTGGTCTTGATCTCTCTGAGTCTTTCAAGGCTGTACTACCCAACCTTTGCCAGATGCTCCAGGGCGTCCATGTTAACATTCATAAGCGCCCCCAGAAATCGACCAAATCTCTTTTCTTCTGCGGCAGGTGCTGATGCAGGATGCAAGGAATTTCCCACATCCGCCGCAGCCACCAGCTGCACGGACAAAAAAACGCCCAACGCTTTGCGGACTTGCAGACTTAATTCAGGAATTGGCCCTGTCCACTTTGTGCCTTAGTACTCCGTAGTGTCCGCAATTCGAGTCACTCTTCCCCATCCATGAGATGCTTACTCTTAGCGTCGGTTACCCCTGGCGGCGGAAGGCGCATGATCAGGCATTATTTCCGGAT
Organism: Aspergillus pseudodeflectus; assembly: GCF_044049435.1. Classification (NCBI taxonomy): domain Eukaryota; kingdom Fungi; phylum Ascomycota; class Eurotiomycetes; order Eurotiales; family Aspergillaceae; genus Aspergillus; species Aspergillus pseudodeflectus. The sequence goes on along the minus strand of NW_027263778.1, from coordinate 832,043 downwards.
CCGGTCGCCCTTTGCAAACCGAAATGTTTGGTCGGCCAAAGCCAAGTTCCTATTCAATTATAGTTCTTTGTCCCATGGGTCCATGGGAGGTGTGTCTCGCTGGGGGCTATCAAACCAACAATGTTTAGGTTGACAGTCAATAATAGCCCTGGCCCAGAAGGTAGCATTGTATGAGCCTATGAGGATCATGATTCACAGCAAAGAGTCGTACTCCGGAGTACAAAGCCTCGACCTCACGGACCATATGACTCGATCGCCGTCTGTGCTTTTTAAGTTTCGGTCGTGTCTGTCGGTATCCGGCATTCTTCTGCCATCTGCTCGGACTGCTCTTGCTATTTGGCATTATTTGGCTATCAGGCTGCTGCTCCGTGTAATCATTCCGTCCTTCCGACTCACTTCCGCAGCACGACGACACCCTAGTCAAGTGGAGTGCCAGTCCCTGGCTGCCAAGGACAAACCCCGCCATGTGCCTGTCCTGCTAAGAATTCTAAATTTTCCGCCTGATCACAGTCCGACAGTCCGACTGGTACCTGCGTTGACCCGCAGAGCGCCATGCCAGGCATCTATCCACTCCGTACCTAGGTACCTTTACCCGGCCGCTCAAACTGGATTCTTGTGCGGTGCAGTTTCTTATCATCCCCCCAATCTTAGCATGCCTCAGTCTCATGGGAGACTTGGATGATGACTGTGGCATGAATTACATCATCCTCCTGAACCATTGAACCATGAAATAACGATGTTTCAGACGTCAGCAGACATGCCATGCGCCCTGATCCATTCTGGTGTGGAACTGTACGACTGCGACCACAGAATCTTAAATTAATCGTCCAAGGCTCGGATAGCCAGTTTTGATCAATTCCAGGGGCTACTACTCCGACTCCCGCAGAGCTCCAGGGCTACCTCAGGATTCCTGAGTTTCACGCGGTGAACCGTGACTTGAAGAGTGGGCGCTTCGGTCTCTCTTAACCTCGCAGCCTCGCGGGAGGAACACTGGACTACCTAAGATCGACACCCGCAAGTGAATCACGATTGGATGGGAGTTTCTTGATTTGCGTTGAACCATGGATGCGGTCCTGCAAAATGAAGATTAACCGCTGTTTACCCACCACGACGAGACACTTTGGAGCAGCCCAACGTCCTAACAGTCTCACAGACGCTGCCTTACATTGCTTGTCAAAGTTCAGAGTTCCGTGCACGATTCATCAATAGTGAGGTACAACAGCGGTTCCTGTCCCTGTCAGGGGCTTCCAGGCCGGAGCTTGATCTCCTCATCGTTCATCTTCTCCGCAACCCCGCCATTGCTTCTGAAATCGATAGAACACCCCAGGATCGGGTAATACGAGGTCAGGCGGAGAGAAGACTTTGCACAGAGCAGTTCCTCCCACTGTGTCCCACGCCTCTCGATCTCTGGTTCTCTGGACTGAGTAGGGTATAATTGCTTTTGATATGACGTCGTTTATTGAAGTTAACTTTTAAAGGCTGGCCATTCTCCTGCGAACGAGAGAGCTGCACTGGGATCGCGGTAGTTGTTCTTCTTCATCCCGCTGACGTGAAGCTGCAAGGAGAGACAGCGACGAACCACTGCATATGCCGTATATCGGGATATCCGCTGCTGTTGAACAAGTCTTGGCTGCGGCGTCCGGTGTCGTGGGCCGTATGAGGCTGAGGTAAGGAAAAAAAGCCGAGGATGAACTGTGTGCTAAGACGCTAACAAACCCGCTTTCCAACAACGATTTTGATACGTTGGCAGCACCTTCTTTTTTTTTTTTTCTCTGCACTGTAGGTACCAAAGGCCATTCAATATGGCTGCCCCAAGAGGTTACCTACTTTTCTACAATATCGTCAGTGCGCTGCTCTGGCTCCGCATTCTCCTCACCGTCATCACATTGTACTGGTATCCCCAGATATACACCAGCATAGAACCATGGACCAGATGGACACAGACGCTAGCTGTGCTTGAAGTCCTGCACGCTGCAACAGGCAAGTATCTCCAGACTCGAGAATCTCAGCCAACTAGCTAACTTTTGTGCACATAGGCATCACACGATCTCCAATCTTCACCACCTTTACTCAGATTTTCGCGCGCAGCGTGCAAGTCTGGGCTATCAACTATGGCTTCCCAGAAGTGACGGCATCTTCAGCCGCTTACCCGGCCATGCTCTTCGCGTGGTCCACCGCTGATGTCACCCGATACCTCTATTTTTCAGTGCTACTAGCTGGGAATCCAGTACCCCGGGCTCTAAAGTGGCTGAGGTGTGTGTTTTCAATCACTTACCACCTATTCAATCTATCACGAGTTGACCCTCTGAACCCCAGATATTCGCTCTTCCTTGTACTCTACCCAATTGGGATCGGTAGCGAATGGTGGCTGATGTACCGCGCAACTACCGTAACCACTAACCTTCTCATTTGGGGAATCTTGTATTTCTTCCTCGGCTTATACGCTCCAGGTGAGTCTCTTACTGCACAGATGATACCTAATGCCATGTCTAATGAGATAGGTTCCGTCATGATGTATTCATATATGGTTAGGCAGCGGCGGAAGACGCTCTCAAAATAAACTCGCATCTAGGACGCTTACGCTGTACCCGTCTTCATTCTCAGATAGCAGCATTCGGCGCGGCGAGAAGCCTGGAGCAAGTTTCAGTTAATACAAGGCACATCCTGCGTTAGTGCGAACAGCAGGGTAATCGCCAACAATCAAACAGCGCCCTCATTAGCCGTGAAACAAAATATAGCGGCGACTCCGCAACGATCAAAGCTGAGACTGAAGGCTTTTCAAACCATCAACCAGGTAGGTGGACCTCGGATTTTTGCTGAGTTTCTTTATGAAAGAAATGGTCAGGTATTCCTAAGAAGATCAAATAGAGCAGAATTTCGTCTATTAGCGGATAATATGATATGCGGAGAAATCCTCTAATGCCAGGCGCTTCACGTAAATGCAAAATGAATCGTACACAGTCGTAGCAATGATATACAGATATACAACGGCGGGAAGCCTGTCCTCTTTCAGTGAGGCCTGGGAGTAGTACAGCCTGGCGGCTTGAGCCGTGGGGTGTAGCTTCACGGGCTAAGACTCGGTCATGTCATGTCCGCCGATTATACTCAGCGTCTGTTTCGGGTGTGGACTTTCGCGCTTCCTCAAGCATGGTGTCGATCCCTCGTTCTTTGAGTGTTTTCTGCAGTCGGACTCATATTAGCTCCTGTTTCAAACAGGACTTCGCGTGCGCAACGTAGAGCGGCGATGAATCATACAGTCAGACAGGACTTGTACTTTGCGAAAAGGTCTTCACATTCGTTCGAGGTGGTGTTGCCGCGCAGGTATTCTGTTCAGATTGATTGTCAAATCCTTGTGCCTGTACAGTGACAGGGAAAGTAAAGCGTACTCTCGCTGTACCACTTTAAAAAGCAGGTGTCGTATTTTCTAGAGACAAGTTTGTTAGCTTCGATTTCTGAGATCGTGGATTTGGTGCGTACTCTTTGATATCATTACACTCGGGAGCTATTGAGGCTGCCATGATGAATATATGACGGATCGAAGTTCGAAAGGGAAAAATAAACGTGCATCCGAAGGTTCAAATAGGCTGAATATGACAGCGGAAGCATTCAAGAGGCGGAATCGCCGAGGAGCAGCCGCTGATCCTTGCCCGACTAAAGGCGGTCAGGTCTTTTGTGCCAGAGAAATGTCTCCACCTCCACCTGCCTTTTTTTTTCCTTGGATGAAATTCACCCTTCAAGCTTCTGTTGCGACCAGGGTTCCAGCTAACCTCGGAGCTGCCAAATGGATTCTGCCGCTGATTTTCCACCGTTCCAGCAACGGCTGACTTCATCGCTTGTACAAGTTACTCGCACCGTCGGCCAGCTCCCTGTGAACGATCTCAACTTCCACCGGTCCTCCAATGCAGAGGTGTCGGAGGCATTGGATGAACAGAGCGGTCGGTTACTGTCTTTGACTTCGTCGATTCTCAAGGCTGCCACTGCCGGGACCGATATCTCTGCGCCGAGTCTCTCAGATGAGGATTCAATTGAGGACAATTGGCGGGGAATTGTGGATGTCATCGATGCGCTGTTGGAGAAGGCAGATGCTTGTCTAGATGAGTTTACGGGCGTCATCAAGAAGCTGAGTCCGTCGCAGGAGGCTAAGGATGGAGACAATAAACCGACTTCGAGAAAAACCCAAAACTTCCCGACCATCTACGATTACGGCCCGTCAAAAATCCCGAAGCCCCAATTAGAGTTCGAGCGCCAGGTGGACAACACAGATACATCGCCCTTCAAGCCGCTCTTGAAGACAAAGCCGCATGCTATAGAGCCATTGAACCAGTCGCTGACACCCCCGGCTGATTCGCAGCTGGGCTATCGCAACCCATACGAGACGGAGATTCGCGCCGCCAAGTATCCCGACTCTGCCTATGTTGTCTCGCCTCCTATTGACTACCTACCGTTCGAGTCGACGACCGCAACATTCGTGGATACTTTGGATGGCGTGAAGGATATGCTTGCTGAGCTGAAGTCTGCTAGGGAGATTGCGATCGATCTCGAGCACCACGATGTGCATTCGTATCATGGTCTCGTGTCGCTGATGCAGATTAGCACACGAGAGAAGGATTGGGTGGTGGACACGCTCAAGCCCTGGAGAGAAGAGCTGCAAATTCTCAATGAGGTTTTTGCAGACCCTAAAATTCTCAAACTCTTTCACGGTTCGAGCATGGATATCATCTGGCTGCAGCGCGATCTTGGCCTCTACGTTGTGGGCATCTTCGATACATACCATGCCGCCTGCGTGCTGAACTACCAAAGGCGGAGTTTGAAGTTCTTGTTGCAAAAGTTTGTCAATTTTGAGGCGGATAAAAAGTATCAAATGGCCGATTGGCGGATTCGACCCCTCCCCTCCGGCATGTTTGATTATGCTCGCTCCGACACCCACTATCTTCTCTATATCTACGATAACATTCGAAACGAACTCGTTGAAAACTCTACACCGGAAGAAAACCTCGTCAACTACGTCCAAGAAAGGTCCAAGGCCGAGGCCTTGCAAAGGTACGAGCGTCCCGTTTACGACGCGACCACAGGACAAGGTGCTGGTGGATGGTACGACTTGATGGCGCGCAATCCTGCTGTCTTTAGCAAGGAACAATTTGCTGTCTTCAGGGCAGTACATCAGTGGCGCGACGAGGTTGCTCGTGAGGAAGATGAGGGCGTCCAGTGCGTCTTTCCGAAACACATCCTGTTCCGGGTATCTCAGGTCATGCCACTGGATCTAGGGACGTTGTTTAAAACGCTTTCTCCTATGACGCCGATTACCAAAGAGCGCGCTCCGGATTTGTTAGACATCATCAAGAGTGCCAAGATTGAGGGTGCCACAGGGCCGGAGTGGCGCGACATATACGTGAAGCCGACCAAGGCTACACAACAGGGACCAGATCTTCTGACGCCTCCCACAACATCACGGGATGCTTCTTTCCCTACGGCTTCCCGCTGCGATGTATCACAATTTTGGGGTGGTGTGTTAGACCTTCAGACGCCTCCTTTGAGTCCCCCTGATTACGCCTTTATCGCCTCCGCCGAAGCACTCCGCCTCTCCCTGCCACTCCCGCCGTTGCCCAGAACAGTCTCCGAAGTTCGCGAAAAAGTAGTCGCGCAGCAACCGCCAAAGTCGGCGCCTACACTGACGCCGAAGAAGGAAGACGAGGAGAAGAATAAGGTCTTTACCGTCAAGGAGCTCGGTGGCCCACGCAAGCGCAAGGCCGTGCATCACCCAGTAGCAGCGGAAGATGAGCCTTCCCCATCGTCAGACGAGTTTGACCTGGATCAACTTCCACTTGAAGTAAACTCACTGCCTACGAAAAAGCAGCGCCGAAAAGAAAAGAAAGAAAAGAGAAAAAGAGAAAAACAGGCTCAGAACCAGCCTCCGGAGGATACAACACCCTTTGATTACGACAATGCCGATTCCGTCCTTAACGCCAACCCCCAGCCTACATCCGGCCTTCCTTCTAAGCGACCGTATGACCCGTATATCAAGGCTACTCAGGCACCTTCTGGTGTACGGAAGGAGAAACGTGAGATAGCTGGAAAGAGCCATACGTTCAGGTAACGCAGAGCTTACTCATCCTTGGCCGAAACTGTATAAATGGTGGTGGCTCAAACGTGGAGACGGTTTAGTTGCACAAAAATGTCATGAATAGCGATACCCGGATCATAATCTTGACATTCAAAAATATGACTGGAACTTGTACTTCATAAATCTACTAATCAGTTTTCCCCCGCAATTATGCAGGGCGTCGAACCATGGAACCCTTGGACGTTTCGCCACAGGTCATTATGACCTGACCCTGTGGCGTAGTGGCCAGCGATGATGAACTGAGTGCAGTCCAGCGTCGTCTTGAGCATCTATCAAATCCTCATCTCAATCGACAAACATCAGTATTGCCATTAAAAGGCCAGTCGCTGTACAAACACAATTCCCAGCACTCTCGGCCAAGCTCACATTGCTAACATACACCCAAATATATAGTAGACACCTACCCGCGCAACCGAACAAACAGGATGGATGACTCGGAGCCGCCATTCTCCCAGCCAGCAGATCCTCAAGAGCAGCCCTCGTCCCATCGCAAGAAATCCAACTCCAGATCGAAATCGAAAGACAAACCTAGCCATGAAAATCCTCCCGGATCCAAATACAGGCCGCGCGCCGTTCCATATACAGACGAGCAGATTCAAGCAATTGAGAATGGTGATACAGGGGAAGACGAGGTCTTGAATCATGAGAATATGTCAGTAAGGTTCGGGCCGAATATGTAAAGAAAGGGTAGGGGCCTGCTCTGTTCATCAAGTTTTGAATAGGCTCTCTTTCTTTTTCATCTCAGAAAAGGGCGCGCCTTTTTGAGTTTGATTATCTTACTTTCGCTATAGTCTGGCACTGCATAGGATTGAATGGAAAAACATGGTTGTTATTAAAAGACTATAGACTGTCATCACCTCATTTCTGCTGCCCTAGTCGGCACGGGCAAGTCTAGTCATCGGTGCCCTCTTCGCCTCAACTCACCCTGGCTAAAACCAAAGCCGGAGACCCTGAGGAGCCCATTCGATCCCGACCCAATACTCGAGCTCGAGCTACTGCTCCCACTGCTCGTTTTTCTCGGCTGTGTTAACTCAGACCATACCTGTGATAACGAGGGCCGAACATCAGGAAGCATGCTATACTGCATGCTGTAAAGGTTGCGGCGGTGAATCGGAGGCACGAAGCGACCCGTGAAAAGACAAAAGATAACCCGGGGCGAGAGGTAGTGTTTCCGGAGGCGATGGGCCAGTTGGAAGTATTGGTCAAACATGGCTCGTAAGGTGAGGGGGATGGACTAGTGGTGTGTCAGTATGCATATTAAGAGCTCAGGCTAGGAAAGAAAGTCCATACTTCGAGGTGTATGTAGTGGACAATAGGGTCCAAGGCATTTGTCGACGAACTCTCATGTTCCTGGCGAAGCTCGAAGCGTATTCCGCCTACACATTGATTGTGAGAAGGTGATTCTCGAGACAAAGGTAGAGTAGGGAAGGAACGACTGACCTGGTAATCTTCGGGAGTCCTTGACCCGCAACATCAAGGCGAAAAGTGGGAAATGGTTTAAGAAGGCCAGCCATGTATCAAGCCCAGCCTTGAGCGTGATTATCAACATCCGTGCCGAGGTAAAGGCCAAGTAGAACACAATAACTGTTGGCAAGAGGAAGAAGAGGACTGTGAAGAGAATAGTCCCAAGAAGGAGTTGGTCTAGGTCGTAATCGCACGAGTCGATACGGTTGCGAAGGACATTTCGCTTTTTACCACGGAAAAGGTGGAAAAGGGAGATGATGATGGTGAGTTGCCAGTTGAAAATGCGGGCGGACGCAATATAGAATGAGTATATGTGCACTGTGAGTATAGATACGAGATCGGAGAATAGGGCTATGGGCATGCTGGCCCCAGCGAAGCTCGCGCATCCGATAACGTAAATGATATGTGGAAGGTAGGGTTGCAGGTTTGCAATACACGCTTAACAGGTTAGCCGACGTTTTGAATGGAGGAAAACGAATGTCATACCTGCCCAGTTCTCGATAACCCACAAGAAAAGATCACCTAGGAATGCCGCAAGCTCGTTATTCAACTTCAACCCAGCGGGCCAATCCATCAGCCAAGAAATTGTTTGCGACAGGCCTTCGACAGTCCAGCCGCTGAGGACGAGGTTGATCTGGTATGCTACCCAGTTGGCATTATCAATGATGTAGGATCCCAAGGCTATTCCGATGATCACATCATTGGCGACAAGCCACAGGCTATTGTAGAACCGAATGTAGTGTGCGTGATATGTCGTCACGCTCTCCCAGTCGTCCTTCCGCTGGCGCAGTTTGACATACTGTGTAGGCCAATAACAGAACTGTTGGAGTCGGATATCCACCTGCTGCGCGGTAGCAGAAATATCCTTCAATGCCGCCGCGTCTGGCCGCGCACGCCATTCTAGAATTTGCAGGACGAGGTCTGCGACGGCACGATGGAACACCAAACCGATCACAAACACTCGAGTGACAACAGGCCAGATCCACTGCCAAAAAAGGTACGACACACCGAGAACGAATAAGTCCCATATAGTCGTTGCCGATTCGACCACACGCTCTGATACACTCATACTCCTCTTGACACGGATACCGATCAGACTGCTGTTCTTCTCAATCAGCTTTCCCATTTCGTATGCGCAATTTATCTGGTTGATGATGAAAGGAAGGGCAAGCTCTTTGTGCGACGGAATATGCTTGACGACGGTATGAAGCCTCAGCTTGTCCACCAATTTCTGCACTCGAGCCTTTTCCACTCCCTCCCCTACACTGGTCTTATCGAAGCCCGCATCTGGTTTATCTGCAGCTAGCACCTTGTCCTCCAACGCCAGGGAAATAGGGTTCAGTGACATATACTCCATTCTTGTCGGATCTGGACGGTGGAACATGATAACCTGGATCGAAATGTTCGCCTCCGGCGGGCAATGGATACGCGGTACTTTGCATGCGGAGTTGGTTGTAACGAACAGATGCGACGAATTGAAAACAGTCGGTGATTCTCGCGAGTTCGTAGAGCCTAGCACATGCATCGATGACCGCCCACAGAGTCCGAAAATGCGCGGAACAGGATGAGGGCTATTTCGGAAGAGGATCCCCGCGCGGAGGGCATTGTCAACATTTCGAGGCTGTGCAAGCCACAGCGAGTAACAATTAGCATTGAGCACCTCCAGTACCCTAAAGGGATTCTCTCACCTCCACATCCTCTAATACGGCCAACACAAACAGATCTAGCTCCGAGTTGCGCCAACCCACAATCACCCCCGGTGCGGACGACCGGGGTAGGTCGTGTGGCCAAAATACCCTTAGCAATCCATCACTCATCTGCATGTTGTCATCCTCCACCCAAAAACTAAAAGGAGCCGCGGCGGCGCAGTTGTTCCCGAGCGGAGACGCCTAGTTTGACGGGACGCGGATGCTAACAAGTAGAGAGTCAGTCGATGTGATTGATTCGCTCCGCTTCCGCGAGTCGGAACACGCGAAATCGAACACTCATACCTGAAGGCACTCTTTCCGCGCGAGATGATTGATTGGTATAACGAGAAGGAAGAAGAAGACGGAGAGAAACAGGAATCCTTTTGCGGTTCTGGTCTACGGCGCATACGAGTGACAAGGTCAGCGGAGCTCAGTGGGGAAGTGGCTCAAAGTAACACAGGCGAAGAGACGCACCACAACGCCGTGATCCCAAGCAAATATAGCAAGCTCATACAGCCGGGTAACAAGATCCCACCTCGCGGTGATGTAACCCGCAACGAAGATGCCGAGTGTGAGGACGGAAAAGGGGTGCATGAATCAAGCTGTTGGCGGAGATTGACCAGCTTCAATGGGATCGGGGGAACATAGCGGAGAAGGAGCAGAGCGCTGACTGAATTTCGATTTGAGAGTTAAGCACCGGTCAATGCGGAGGAAGATGAGCAGCGCTTCGAATGTTTAAAGAGGTTGGAGGGCGAAGCCGACAAGTGTTTGAATGACCAGCGATTTTCATATTTACTCCGGAAGCGTCTGGAGTCTGGACCGCATCCCCACGTGATTCTTATACTCTACAAGAGAATTGTAGGGGCACTAGGTCTTTGATATGCGCTCAGTGGGTATTTTCATAATTCTGTAGTATTTTCGCCTATCTATCCGAATTTCGCATGATAACGTGGCTCGCCGAATCCCAGCCCGAACGCCATTAACCGCCATTAGATTTAGAACCGAACAAGTAATCAGCGCAAACAAACAAAAAAAGCCCGGAATCTATGATTTACAACGCTTTGATTCCTTGGAACACCCGGTTCGCTTGTAGCTTCGGGTCAGCTTTCACCAAGTCCCGCATGATCTGCCGCTTCTCCTCTGCAGTCAAGTTCTTCTCGGGATCCTCAATAGCGGCTTTCCATTTAAGGAGCATTGCCTTGAGCAAGGCGCTACCTTCTTCGACTTCCTCCTGTGAGTACTTATCGATTGCTGTAGACGAGGGCTTATCAGAAGATTCTGCGGTTGTGAAGTCCTCCAATTCTTCAGCCTTTTGCCGTGCCATGTTCACTACTTTCTCTGGGAAGCGAACGAGTTCGGCGACGTGGATACCAAACGACTGGTCGCAGATTCCTGGTTCCACGCGATAAAGGAGCGTGACCTTTTGCTGGGACTTGCTCTTAGACTTCTCCTCTTCCGTGGATATACCATCTCCGATGAACGCGACGACGTGCAAGTTCTTCACAGACTTGGGATACCTATCCGCAAGAGACGTCAACTCGTGGAAGTGAGTCGCGAAAAGCCCAAAGCAGCGAATCTCGGTCACAATGTGCTCAGAAATGGCCCAAGCAAGACCGAACCCGTCGTAAGTGCTTGTACCGCGACCCAGCTCGTCAATAATGATAAGGGATTCCGACGTTGCGCACTTGAGGATATTGGAAGTTTCCAGCATCTCGGCCATAAAGGTCGAGACACCCTTGAGTTGTGAATCGCTGGCTCCAACCCGGGCAAGTATGCAGTCAAATATAGTAAGCTCGGCCTCGGTACAAGGCACGAAGCAACCAGTCTGAGCCATAAGGGCGATGACCCCAATCATGCGGATGTAGGTCGATTTGCCGCCCATGTTGGGACCGGTGATGATTAAGAATGACGACTCATCGCGGATCAGTGAAACGTCATTAGTAATGAAGGAGATATCATCTTGCATCTCCATGCATGGGTGGCGCGCTTCCTTCAGTACGGTGTTCCCTGTGCCTCGGGGATGGATCTTGGGTCTGGTGTACCCTGTAGGTGCGTGGACAGATGCGTGGGCAAAGCTCACAATAACGTCGAGATGGGCAAGTACGCCAGCCAACTGTTCCAAGACTGGAGAGTAAGAGGCAGCAACGTTGACAACCTCAGAGACTAAGCCTGTTTGCGTACGATTGTAGTTGGATGAAAGCTGATCGTGCTCGCGACGGAGAGACTGCATCGTCGACGTTGTGAAGTAGACTCCATTCTTCTGTGTGGAACACTCTTGATAGCCCTTCTTGTTGCGAATGCAACCCGCTTCGTTGCGAGTCAGCCGGAAGCACCAGCCGTGCCTATTACTGTTCTCAAGGAAAAGCTTCTTATCTCTCTCCTGGTCCAGGTCACGAGCTACAGTGCAATACTCCAGATCCATGTCACTCCGGACTTTGTCTAGCTTCTTGCGGATGATTCGTAAACTGTCGTCAAATTCGGGCTTGATGATGAATTCATGGTTCTCGAGTGCGTCCAGATCCACCGTCGTCTCAACCATCTCCTCGAGCTTCGCTAAACTGTTTGAGTGATTTCGTATCTTGGTCGTATACTCGCTGTCAAGCGGAATCTGGTATTTCTCATCCATGACATTCTCCAGCGAGTTCACGAATCCAGGCAAGCGGATTGCGACTTGATACACACGTACCACATCTTCCAGGTTTGCCTGTTTTCTCTGAAAGCGTTTCGCCAATCGATAAAGATCCGGAATAGACCGCAGATGCTCTTCCTGCATGGTCTGCCTTAACTCTGTGTTCGTAACAAATGCCTCAACAAGCTGCTGGCGTTTCTCAATCTCCCCAAGGTCCATCAACGGCTGCTTCAGCCACTGCGCCAGAAGCCGACTTCCAACAGGGGTCTTGCAATGATTCAATAGCCCGAATAAACTCATTGATTTCGATCCGTCCCGCGGACCAGGCATGAGATTCAGCGCCCTCAACGCCGCCGCATCAAGCTTCATAAAGTTTGCCAGATCATGCTGATAGAGCTGATACTGTCCGAAATTGGTTGGGTCCGACATGACTCCCAGGTATCGAATGAGCGCCGAAGCAGCACCCATAGCGAGTTTCAGCTCCGTCTGAGGCAAAGTCCCTGCAGAGCGCTCATCTCGCAGCAGTCTGGTCAAATCCTGCTCGATATCCCTGATGCCAAAATCCGCAACAGGCCGCTCAGAGATCGCAATCCCGCAAGTATCAGCAATAGTACGGATCTTTGCCAGCTCCAGATCCTTTTTGTTCAGATCTGTCGTCACGAGACACTCTTTGACACCAAGTTGGATGACCAAGCTCTCAAAGTTCGAATACACGTCATTATCCAAGAACTCGCTGACACCCAATTCTCGCACACTGGCATCCGCAAAACAGACACCGATGTTTCTGGCCTCTCCAGCCTTGGCGCTGATCTTCACAGCCAGAATAATTGGCGCTCCCGACTCCATCCCCGCGGGGCCACCCACACTTCCCAATTCATCCTCCACTTCTTGCAAATTGCCGGGACTAGCCTGCTTGATCTTCTTATATCCCTTGCCTGCGCCGAGAGAAATCCATATTTCAATTCGCTTGTTAAGCCTGAACAAGGCTTCGCGTAGGAAGTTCCTGAATACCGTCACCGTCAATTGGACTTTGGGAAGGCCGCCCGTTTCGCTCCGTCCTAAGTATCGGAGGACTGAGGTTGTTTTGAAAACGGTTCTGGCGATGAATTCGGCCTCCGCGCCGTACGCAGCATAGTACTCGCCGTGATCGAAGATCCGTATTGTGTCGTTGTCATGTTCGAGAGTTCGATAGAAACGAATGAGGGCGGCATCGTCGTCACCCTGCCACGAAATCATTGGTGAGAAAACGAAAAATGTCAAGTACTGCTGTTGTCAGGGCTTACCTTAGCATCCGAACGAAAAGACATGATGGCCGGGTCCTTTCTGTGTCAGAAAGGGATGACTCGGTCGCCAACTTGCGTTATCGTCAAAGTTGTCAGCTACCTACTTTACTTTGCCGCTCCAGCACCCGGTCAATAATTCCTTGGCGTGCGCGAGACGCGACTGCGACACGTGACTCCGCATCGAACGCGTCCAACAGTAAGTGGTTTTTGACCAATCACACGCTACAATATTCGGAGGACAAACTGGTTGAAGTTACTCCGGAGTACGGAGTAGTATCAATTCAATCGATCATTAAGTTATATTTAAGTAAAATGCAGTCTACTACCACTAGGTATATCAAGATGCAGCGCTAATGCTAGTCCATACACATGTATGCAGGCTTCAGCCAAAACTCCGGGAATGCGCCACTGAGGTATCAACCAAAAAAAGAAGATCCAAGCCATAAACAAATGAACGAAAACATGTATAGACCAAACTATTAGTTGACGAGCATTGGCACCTCCCAAGCAGCTCTCAGTTGCGTCATCTTCGTTCCAATATCCTTCAACTGTACATCTCCACATGATCTCAAAACAACCGACTTGAGTTGGTTGATGACAACAACTTTTACCCAGTGGCCGGCAACATCCTCCTGAGACAAGATTTCCAGGCAAGCCTCCACCTCTTTGTCCGAGATCGGGTTGCGCGTAGAGTCTTGCACATTTCGCACAATCGTGTCCAGGCAGAACGGTGTTCGCTGCGCTGCCATCCTTGCCATGGGTCCGCTTCCCACATATCCAGCTGGCCGGAGAAGGGCCAGCACACCCGCAACCTCCTCGACTCGCTCAGCTGCAGCATGCCGAAGCAGAGTCTCCTTAGATGGAGGTGGGGGCAATTTCGCCTGGCGCAGCTCCTTATTCTTGATTCGCTCAAGAAGTCCCTGTCGGCGGGTTGTGGTTGCATCACGAGTTTTTTGGGGCGCAGTTGAGGTTTCGTCGCTTGTTGCTTCTGTCCGAAGCGCCTCCATCTTCATCTTGATCACACCTCCTTTCAAGTCCTGCAGCCGCTGCTGTCCCTTGCGAAATGTCGTAAACGGAGTCAATGACTCCTGAATCGGAGCTAAGCCCAGTGTTGCCATGAAATCGACCTGACTTTCATCTCCCTCCGCCGAATCCCATAACAAATCAACAGCCTGCTCAAATCGTGTTTGCAGGCCAGCCTCTTCAACTGGCTCCGCCCGTCCAGCGACCTTTTCCAAGCAAACACGACCCAGTCCGTGGTTCACAAGTCGAAATATTCCACCTGTAACAGACTCGCCTCCTTTCTCCCAGACCCAGAGTAGCCGCTGCAAGTCCTTCACAACGACCTTTCTCTTCTTCCATATCCGCTCCACACTTGGAAGGAAGTCTCTTAAATCCGCTGGAGCAACAACCCCACAATGCGCAGCGTGTATAGTGAAAGCCTTAAGAAATGCCGAATGCAGCCGAACTAATTCCTCCACACAAGGCGGGCGTGAGGTAACAGTGTTTATTGGCGAGTCACGAGGTGGACGCGGTGTCGCTGCAGCCTTCCCCGGTGCCCGCTTCGACGGTGTTGATGGAACAGTTTGCTCGTCGTTTGACGCCCTCGTCTGCCGCGCAGAAGGCGATGAAGAAGATGCATAATGGCCACTCCTCGGTGTCGAAACGGAGAGCGTACTGAACTTCAGAGATTTGGAAGGTGTCAACGTCGGATCTGCGTCGGTCTTTGCTGCAAGCCCCTGTGTTCGACTACCACCTTCCTGGACATTCTCGAGCTCATGAAGTTTTCGCTTCTTGGAAGGCGAAACCGGTATACAGGCCGCTGGCGTAGGAGCAAGGTCCTTCTTGCCATCTTGTAGGGACTTGAGAGTGCCAAGGCCTGGCTTGGTCGCTCTTGCGAAATTCTGAATGCCGGTTTGGCCAGCGCGAGGCAGGCTCGATAGTCTGGTGGAGGTCCGAGGCATCGCGACTTCCCCTTTTTTTAACAATTCAAAATCAATACAAAATTATGAGTGAAGCATTAAACATGAACGTAAAGGGACAAACGGACGCCAGCAACGGATGTTTGGGTGGAAGACAGGGCGGCTAAAATTGGGGGGTCTCCTTTTTTTCTTGGGGCTTTTTTCGAGGAGAAAGGAGAAACGCGTCGCGACGCGTTTGGCGTCAGCTGTCCCGATTGGGTTATATTACACCGTTCCCGCCATATTACCATTCGGACCATGAGCGAATATAATCGGAACGAGAGCGGAGATGGGAAGTAGAATACAAGATTAAGGATCGGAAGATAACATGGTTCGGCTCCTGGATTTTAACTTAATTCTAGGTATACAATTCATCGTTCCATCACTACGGTGATCCAAGTATCGATTGTTGGGGCCCCGATAGCCCTGGAATGCAGCATGCCACAAATGATAATTATTGCCATTTCTCATTCAGCATCAATCAAGTTAGGCTGACTACCGAAAGAAAGAGTAGTCGGCAGCAGATTCTGACTCTGTTTGAGTCTGTGACAAGCCAGCCGTCAATCAAACAACCCATACTCTGTGTCCAGCAAGAAAGAAATAAAGAAATAAACGAGGCTCAAGATAGATCATTTCTTTCCTCCAAACCATCCAGAAACTGTACTCTTTGCCTCGGACGCCTTCTCTTCCACCTCGCTCCGCACCTTCGACGCCTGCTCCTTTCCTGCCTGGCTCACCTCATCCAACTTTCTCTGAGCCTGTGCGGTGAGGTCGTCGTTCCGTGTGCGGGGGTTGTTGGCCTATAACACCCTTCATTAGCAGGTCGTTCCCTGTGGAATACATTCTCCCAGCCAGATTTTATTATGAGGGGTGAAGTGAGCCCTACCGCCTCGTCGATGTTCAGGTTTGTTTCCAATCCAGCGGTCTGGCCAGCTCTCTCGCCTTCGGCGGGTCCGGGAGCTTTAGCACGGGCCTTGTTGACATCGTCTAAAGGGATTCAAGGTTAGACGAGGGACTTGAGCGACCAAGGTACAATGGTGAAGCCTTACATTTCATCTCCTCCTTGGCAGCCTTGGGGTTTCCTCCAGCCCTGTAGAGGTAGTAGGCGCCTGCGCCAACGGCACCCAGTCCGATGTAGAGACCAGTACGGCTTTTCGCGGGAGTGGCCATGTTGATGTTGGTTTAGCTGTCGTGATGTAATTGAGGTTGTCTTAGTGTTTGGTAGTGAATATGACAGTTTCTTGTCCTATCGTTGGTAGTTCGGTAGTTAGGTGTTGCGGGTTTTCGAATTGAACTGTGGGGAGTCAACGTAGGCAATTAATCTCATTATGTTTCAACCCGATGACACTTGTTCGATCGAGCTTAAATAGTGACGAGGGGAAGGAACGGTGATGCTTTTAGAGGCTTGTGAATCGCGGCGTGACGTCACCTGGCGGTCATCTACTGCCATGAAAGTAGTTCACCCATCGGGACTCCCAGCTTCTCGAAGTAGGTGAGATCATCGTGGAGAAACGGCGATAATTCGGTCATGAAAGTGAGAGTCCCCAGGCGGGTTGAAGCTGCGAGGCCGATGAACCCGAGGCTACTAGGGGTAGGATATCAGTGAGTTTCTCTTACACATTAATGACAGTGAATGTACTAAATCTGTGCATAGCATCGGAATACGAATATCATCTCATTGACGAGCGCCGGGTCACTAACCGTGAGGTATCTAGACTGGATGACAACTTGAGTGAGTGCGTCGGATAAAGAAGCTTTGGTCCAGGGTAGGACATCAAGTTATATCTCACAATGGTCACCCCAGGTTGTCTTCACCCTTGATGAAACAACTCGTCCCCAGGTCACGGCAAATGCAGCTATCCTGCTGATGGTGCACAACATATCTATGACACACGCGCATGTCTACTATCTCGAAATCCAGAGGCATATCTGCGCCGGATCAGTTTCCCCAGGAAATGCAAGGTTAGTCATGGCTATACAAATTGTGCATATCGCGCAGGGTTTCTTTGCGCATCTGTAGCCCATATCATGGGTGCTTCGTGCAATGGACTCCAGTCAATAATCGAACCGCTTAGGGTCGCGGGTCAATATCAATATGACCTTCATAGATAGTTTCGGCCACGTATCTGCCGCGATCGTTGTGGCACTCCACCTCTCTCCCGGTTGCTGGTTGAAGACAGGCACCAGTGCAGAATATTTTTGGAACTGGTGACAACCACAATGCAACAAGTACCGTGATAGTTGGACATTTTGCACTGGTGCTTGAACCTTTTCGCGGCAACAGTACTAGACTTGAACCACCTGTTTAATGATGGCTATAACGTTGTTATTACTTGCAAGCACGATCTAAGCAACTATCCCATGTCAACCATGTGTCTGCAGAAATGCGTAATCGCCATTTTGCGATGCCGCTGACTTGGATATACAACTTAAACCTCTCCAATTCAGGGTGAATTGGATTAGAAAAAAAAAATTCCGATACGGGGAATCGAACCCCGAGCTGCCGTGTGAGAGACGGCGATGTTAACCATTACACCATATCGGATAAGCTGCTGAGTAGCGTTAGACAAAAGACAATTCTATATTCAAAGTCAATGAGTGACACTTTTATCTTTCCCTCAACCTTTTAGAGTAGGGGGTTTGGCAACGTCGGGCTCTGTGTTTGAAAGTTTTCCATGGAATTATTTGTTCTATGAAATCAGCCAGTTCTGTGGGTGGTCGACAGCCGGGTCTTCATCGGCGCGTCATGTTTAGCGTATACCTGGTACATGCGGTTTAGATACCAATGAGCTTCTCCAGTCCAGCGCCTTTTGCCCTATATTTTCGGCCCTTGGATATGCTCGGTAAAGTTTGAACGTTGGATGTTGTTTTAATTAGTGCCCTTCCCCACTGTGTGTGAGGAACCATGATAGCCTTGTGGTGGAGTCCCCCCGGACGCCCTTATCGGCCTCTCTGCCACAATATATACATTTGCGCCCATGAAGTTCAAATACAACCCACGACCAACACAGCGCCAAGCAAAGGAAATGGATACTCAAAGTAGGAATCAGGGGCACATGCCCACTGCAAACCGACTTGATATATTGTGACTCGGGAGAACTGGCGGAATGCTGAAATTTCCGAGCTCATCGAGATCCAAGTATATGCTGACTAAACCATGATAGTCAACCAGCCAAGATCCATGCAGGTGGTTTTAAAACGTTCACCACCAGCAACAAAACGCAGCCAGTCAAGCAACACCTCACAGCCAGCACCACGCACATTTGGCGGTCGATGATGATCGCGACTTCTGCTCTGCATAAACTGGACCTGTCACATGGAATTCCCTACCAGCAGCTGAATTGAGTTTCGTCTTCGCGGCGGCCGGCTAGGTCTAGCAACCCCAGCTGTCTGCGCTCAGTCGCTAGAGGAATCAGTTACCATCCCATACGCACACAATATTCCCAACCCATCAAGGCCTGCTCTTGAAAATTCTTGACTACCTCAAAACCAAGCCACAAAATCCGGTTCTGAGACCTAGACTCGACCTTCAACGCAAAGCCAGGGAACCATGGCAGGCGAACCATCGTATATTGATTATGAGGCTTTCCTAGACCCGGAGTTCTCCCCAGCCTCATTTGCCAATTCGCTGGTGGTGGCCACAAACAATGCAACAGACACACCGCTGGACCTGTCAACCCCGCTTTCACGGGTATTGTTCGACCTCCAAGAGATCGACACCCACATCCATACGCTGACAACCAAATCAGCACTCCCCCTGCTAACGCACACGCGGGATCAAACCGATGCCGCAAGCAAAATTCTCAATCAAGCAGACGAGCAGATCGCTTCCGTATCGCAGGGGTACGAGCGTCTGGAGCGTGAAGTCCTGCGCAAATGGAAGGCAGCCGAAGAGGCTAGGGTCGCCACGGAAAACTCACTGGCCACCGTGCGCCTCGCACGAGCCGTTGCACGCTGTATCGCCCTAGGCCGGCAGCTTGAGGGCCAAATGGCGGAGGTCTCTGGCCGGAGTGGCGTCTCTGGGAACGCCGACGGGGCGCTCGCCCCAAGCTCTGCTACAGGGCGGGATGACTCGCGTGCCCTCGAGCGCGCTGCATCAACGATCGTGAGCCTGCGCCGGCTGCTTTCCGATACGGGCGTGGGCGAGGAGGGCTTTGGTCTGGACCGGGTCAAAGTGACCAGGGCCCTGAAATCTGAGCTTCTGATGCCGGCGGAGAATCTCGTCAGGGCCAGAGCGCAGCAAGCTATCAACCGGTTTTCGCTCTCGACTACACCTGCAAGCGGCGCCCCGTCTGCACAGCCAAGCTACAAGCAAGCACGCGTTGCGCGAGCCCGCTTAGTATCAGGCGTCAACGTTCTGTATCTCCTCTCCCCTCTGCCGGCGAAGAGCGCACAAGCCCAGCAGGAGGGAACAGACTTTCAACCGGAGCTCCTCCTCTCCACATTACAGGGCTACGTCCAGAACACCACCGTAGCCTCGCTCAACAACCTCTCCCGCGCGCTGACCATGCTCCCAACTCTCGAGCGCACCCTCCCCGACGTATCCGCACGCTGCCAGGACCTCTTTGCCTTGGAAGCTATCCTCAACGCAGTTCGTCCCCCATCACACCCATCTTTACCACAGCCATCAGAACCAAAATTAAACATTCTCCAACACCTCCACGCCGCTCTGGATACATCCTCCCTCCCTTCGTACTTCTGGCGCTCTCTCGCCTCGTCTCTATCCGGGCGCGTCCAGGAGATCATTCACCGCGGCGGAGTGTCGGCACGGACACTACGCTCAAACCGCGACAGACTCAAGACCGATATCCGAGACTGCGTGCTGCGCGGCTCGCAGTTGCCACCGTCCGCGGTGGGAATGGAGAAGCGGTCTGCGACCGAGAGTCAGGGGAACTGGGAGCGCGAAGCAGCGGTCATGGTTAGCTCTGTGGTTGGTGTGCTCGAGCGGTAGCTGCATTCTTATGTATATTGTGCTTGATCCACATAGACTACACCGGTGTGACCAATGAACGTGGTACTATACATATTTATGGTATTCGCCGATAAAGCTCATACACGATAACAGAAACCAATCAAAGCTGCCCTACGAGCCTCATCCAGGCAACCTCCAGCTCTTTTGATCGGCTGTCCATTACACCAAAAGAGGGGGAAAGAATAAAAAGGGACACGGCTATCTTCGGCTCGCTCCCAATGCCCCTCTCCTCGTAAGCGTCGCGACTCGGCATCAGCCAGTAGTACCTAGGCGTCGCCACATCTGACTGACTTGGAGGAGGCGAGCATTGGAGATCTGTCCTCCGTATGCAATAAGATTATTCATATTGCTGATGATATTCATGGATTGCGCATGCGCTGTGCATGAATTCGCATATGGGTACACGTAGTGCCTACATTGGTAGTGATGCCATTGGTTGCGCTTGAACTTATTCACCGCTATGCTAGGCCTTAATATTTGCTATCTTGTGCAAAATGGATGTTCGTTGGATTTCCCAATACTAGTAGGATTAATAGGACGCTGCCCCGTGCAAAGTGCGACTGGCGAAGTAGACACAAGGCCGCCGGTAGATAGATGCGAACCTTATCGCTGCACAAGGCGGGGTTTATCAAGACGGGTACTTGAGCTGACAGTACTAAAATAGTACTATGGAGTAGTTAGCAGCTATGGGTGCTAGTACCTGGCGGGCGAATGGCCAGCGGATCTTGTATCTCGAATAGACTTGGTGCCTTGAAATTATTCAACAACCAGCTGACCTTTAACGAGATAGTCGGGTAACCCTTCTTTGTCCTTTTTTTTTAACATCAAGGTAGCGATACGTTTGCCGAGTGGTTAGTCGATTGCTGGTATGATCCCTGCCAACTCTGAAACCAAGGCTGGGCGGCGATCCAGACCACCAAACGAAAGGAGGGGCATAAGCAGTCGTGCGGCGGTGCCGTTTCCTGGTGGCTCTTGATTTTCAGGATTTCAAGGCATCGCTCGTCGAATAGAGATTGTTCTTGCCCCTCTTTTGGTCTTTCCTCAGCCCCTGGATAGGCTATCGCCACAATACGTCTGTTTCTAAATGGTGGCATGATTGGTTCCTGTTAGTTCTCGTGAGCATCAGTCATGTGCGGGATGATTAGATGATTAAACATCCAATCGCAATATGGCGGTAAGAAAGTGGTTGTGGCAAGACTTCGAGAATCTGTTCAGGAAAGCAGGTGGTTGGAGTAGCTGGGTTGCAACTAATAATGGAGGGGTCAAATATTGGCGTGCGAGTTCGTGTCATGTTCAACTTCTCATTCCTCACCAGAGCCTTGTCTGGACCCCTGGAGTCTGGACTCGAATTCTTGCAACCATTGTTCAATTGAAAGTTCAACTCCACCATTCTCTCCACAACTGACAGCTTGCTGAAATCACCGTCCTGTAACTTGGGGAGTATCTACCGATATTTGCGAAGAAGAACTCCGTTGTGCGGACGCAAGTCGCAACTTGACTTCGAGGAACCAGCGGGTAGCCTTGTGGAGGTCCTGTCAGGTTGGGCCAATTGAGCCCACTCTGGGAGCAGATCATGAGGTCGATATTGCGTGTCGAGCGGGGGATGAGCGCAGAATGATATCCAGGAACAAGAAATCGCAGGAAGAGTGACGCAGCTCTCCAGTTGATTGCGGAGAGAAAGCTCTCCCAGGCTAGGTACGAGTCGGAGTCTTCGCCGCTCCTCAAGGACGAAAGGCTGAGGGTACCAAAGCACAGCGAACCTTACTGAAACCTAAGCAAGTGCAGAGGTACTCTTTGTTAGGGAGGAGCACACCA
This sequence comes from Aspergillus pseudodeflectus, assembly GCF_044049435.1. Classification (NCBI taxonomy): domain Eukaryota; kingdom Fungi; phylum Ascomycota; class Eurotiomycetes; order Eurotiales; family Aspergillaceae; genus Aspergillus; species Aspergillus pseudodeflectus. The sequence goes on along the minus strand of NW_027263778.1, from coordinate 810,110 downwards.
TCTCCTCGGCATCTGGTGTCAAATACCACCTATCCTGGTAAAGTGTCGGATCGGCATTGATACTTTTCGGAGTAGGCCTCATATGGCTTTTTGGGATAATCTTGACTTTGAACAAGCGCGGACTGGGGCAATTGCTAAGTAAAAGAGGACCAAGTGAGAGCTGATCAAAGAGTGGTTCTTCTGGTGGGTATTTGCCAGCGACCCACGTTTTTGCGGATGTGGTAAAAGTACGGAGTATGGAATCTAAGTCCATGAATGGCTTTCTGACGGCATGGATATGTTATCACCTGCAGGAACAAGCTTTGCTAGGGTTGAGCCATCAGAACCGGAAGGACACTGGCTGTCGGATAGACCTCTTGAAGTTCGAAATGCAAGAAGCGAGTGAAGCGTGGATGCCTGGATGGAGTACATCGTACGATCTCGATGTAAGGTACTACTGCATGTACCGCGTGGCATGCGCTCAGATACTGTTTGAGATCTGGACAGAGAGAACGGGGAATTTCACCACCTATCGGGGAGCCAGAGGACGCCCCCAGGAGTCAGGGCTCAGCGACACGCGTACCGGCTCCGTAATCCTGACAGCTTGACTCGCTCCAAGAATCCATATTGAACTCACATCGAGTTCTTGCAGTTTCCGACCGGGTCTTGCGCTGATGCGACATCCACGATGGGCCTTGAAGGAGTGGCCCGCATCGCCGAAAAAGTGATAACGTCACCACAACGTTTAGCATCTCGTCGCCGCGAGTCTCGAGGAGAGTTTATCTTTTTTATTTTTTTATTTTTACTTTTTTGATTCGCGCCGGAAGTGGCATCAAGACAAATCAACGACATCATCAAGAGCAACATGGTTCCTGAATGGATAACCAAAGAACCCCAACCGTGCGTGGGATGCTGTCTCCGAAAACCCAAAGGTGCCTGGTGTCTTCCAGCGCTCGGAAGGGATGTCCGGAGGATGAGTCCAGGACTTCAGCTGGAACCTTGGAGTCCGGTTCGAGTTTAGAAGCGAGACAGAACGCTGGTCGAGACTCACGAATCCCAAGTTCGGGGGCAAAAATTCCAGCATGTCTCTGCTCGGACCTTAGGCGCTGGGTTCCTGATACAGTTTCAGACCGGCGCTTGTAAAAGTAATTTGAGTGGGATTATCCCTGGCAGAAAAGAGTTGATACCGGTGAACAGGGGTCTAGTTTAGGTAGCTCTGGCAGCTAAAAAACTCTGGATAGCGCCGTTGCACATTTCAAGAATCCTCAAGAATTCTTTCTTTTGGAGGTCGAACCCGGTCCCGAGTGCTCTCCCAAGTCCCAACTTATACCTGGGCAACCGCCCGAGCAGCGCCCGTCTGTTTGAGGGTCCAGCGAGCTCCACAACGATCGAGAGTCGATGATTCGTGTCCGCCGGGCCGGACCAAGTCGTCAGTACCTGGGGCTAGCCAAAGTCTTACCTATCAGAAGCCAGCGCTGCGAGTTCGCCGCTGAAACTCTACCAGAAAGATGATGCGGATCATCATGACCTGGCGGAGGGGAGGGGACAGATGATTTCAGTTTGACCTGATGCTGCAGGAGTCTATCAGGAGTTAGAGCTGTCTCTGCTGTCTCTTCCTCGCCCGTATCCATGGATCGCTCAGGTTCCGTTCTCCTCCCCCTCCTCTTAGTCCTGACTCTTGCCCCTCGCCTGCGACTCTACCACTCCTCCGTAAGGCCTGAGTTTCTGATAAGCCTCCTCCCCTCTTCCCCTTCTGGTCTCTCGTCATCACCATCCTCTGGATCCATCCTTCTTTGCTTCCTCCATCCTCCTTCCCGCTGTTTCACTGGCTGGGTCCGGAAAGTTGCCGTCATAAACTATCATTCTCCTCCTTACTCCGGACTTAGTTCTTTTCTTACTCCTCACCCCCCTGTCTGGCCTGGCCTGATTTCATTCCTCTTTCTTTCCTCTTCTCACGATCGATACGATACTTCTTGCCTATTATTCTTGCAGCCCTGCTCGGCTCCTTTCGGCTTCTTTTCACCACTTTCTGAGTCTTGTGTCTTGTCACTCTTCTGCGCGTGGGCCGCTATTATTAGACCTGCGTTTTGGACTGGTCACTGATCTGATTTTATTATTGTGACTCTATTGGCATCCTCGCCTGCCCCTTCCTTCGTCCCCGTCGATCGATAAATTCCAGGGACCCTGATAGAGGCCCAATATTCGATCTCTCGACTCTATAATTACCATTCTTGTTGCCCAGTATTGGATTTAGTTTGGGGCTTGGCCGGGTTAGTGACTGTCATACCCACAACGAGGACTCGACGCACCCACTATCGATCCCGCATTCTTGATCGAGTCCAGCAAAACTTCTCCGACACATCTGTTTTCCTCCCACTTTTCGCTGCCTCATCCAGAAATCCATGCGTCCTTCTCCTTTCCGTCGTTAGGTCCGAGGATATTTGGGAAGCTCCTTCTCTCAGCGTTCGACCTGTGAGAGAAGCGTCCTCGGTACTAATGGGCGCCTGTTGTCCATTAACAGCCAACGTACGTACCCTTGCATCGCTTTTCTTTCTCCGACGTTCATCTAGTTCGTCAGAGTCTTGTCCAATACCCTTCACACTTCATCTCATCCCTTCGCTTGCATTTATCTGGAAAACAACGGGTCCTCTTTCCGTTCTTGTACGTGTATCAGATTGGGAATTAGAAGAATAGGACAACAGCTAAAACTGGCCTTCCTTCTCTCGCCCATCCTCCATCCCTTGATCAGTTGTCGCCACTTCGCACTCTGTTATGGTCCACTTACTTACATGGCTTGCGCTTTTTGTCTAGTAGTCAGCATTATCCGTGCAAACCCGTTACCCTTTCGCCTCAAACGCCCCCGAGCTCGCTCTTATAACAAACATACTCGGGATACTGACAAAGGATATTTCCGATAGATTCCACCAGAAATCGGGGGAGGCGTCTATGAGCATTCAATAGCAACATGTCATCGTTCTTACCAGTTAACAATGTCTCTTCGCCAGCGGACCGTGTTATGGAAGGTTCGGGTGCAACTTCCGCTACGCCCCGCCCTCACCTGAACCACACCTCCGCGACACCGGGCGCCGAGACTTCAACCGAGATAAAGGATGAGCGATTCTCACGAAGAACAACTATCTCAGACGGATCCCGAGCGAGTACCCATTCGATGTCGGACGAGACTATACAAGCCGAATCAGATGGCGACCGCGATGGCTCGGACCATGATACAGACCACAAAGAACATGCGCCGCCTTCGAAAAAGAAGAAAGGGCAACGATTTTATTGTACCGAATTTCCGCCGTGCAATCTGAGCTTCACGCGCAGTGAGCATTTGGCCCGACATATCCGAAAACATACCGGGGAGCGTCCTTTCCAGTGCCATTGCTCAAGGCGTTTCTCTAGACTCGACAACTTGCGGCAACATGCTCAGACCGTGCACGTGAACGAAGAAATTCCAGGGGATTCGCTAGCAGCCACCGGCACTCGCTTCCAACGTCAAATACGGACCGATCGTGTGCGCCCCCAAGGGCGGGCAAGAGCGGGCACAGGAGGCAGCCAAGGTACTCATAGCAGGGGACATAGCAGGAATCTCTCGACTTCAAGCATTACGTCAACCGCCTCAACATTCAGCCAGCCGGCCGAACTGCGTCGGCGACCGGCCCCGCAGTTGATGATGGCTACCGACGGAGGCGCGAGGACGAGATTGACCCTCGATCCCATGGTCGACACTCCCACCACACCCCCCGGACAAGCGCGAGGACTCCCAGGCGCCCCCGGCGGTTCCCCTTATACACCGTCTCGTATGTTCCCTGGGAGTAACGCTTCGCCCATGCCTGCATCACACCCATCAAACTTTTGGGATGGAAAGACTGCAGCTCGTCGCTTATCCGTTCCCTCGGGCGTCAACCCATTCGCGCCACACCATTACCCTGCGCCTTACCCTTCTTCCACGTACGCAGGACCAGAAGTATATGCCAGTCCTATTAATACCCATAACCCACTGTCCAGAGATGATGGAGGCTACCACCCAACGGAAGCCGAACTGCGAAGAAGGACATGGCACCCTTCAACATGGGCGAATACTCCTCGCGCAGAATACGGTAGTATTGGCAACGCGCAAACTCCCGAAACTTTCCCACCGGCTTCAGGAGGTAACGAATCGGCGGGCCAGCCACCTCGTCTACCAGGCATTGAAAGTTTCGATAAAGTTGTTGCGCAGCGACCTCTGACACCACCAATCCGGAGACCAAGTCCGATGCAGGTCGACGCACAGTCCAGACCACTGGGCCCTGGCTATAATTTCAGCGGAGGCTTCAACTATGCACCACCATCAACTCGACCAGCTCCGCCCATCTCTGGCCCTGGCCATCGTCGAGGACATGTGTCGTGGGATTTATCGTTGCATACAAATTTGACCGGCCTGCAGATCAGAGATAAACCAGTTCCTCAGCGGGATGCATCTCATTGGGGTCAACAAACAATCTCCGAGATTCATAACGTCGGATCACGCCCGTCATCCTCATATCAGCAGCAGCTCCAGGAGTTTCGTGGCCCAAACAGCCACACATCCTCTACCTATAGCACCGCAACTTCGGGCTCGCTTGCCACACGGACAAGCCCGGAAGACTCAAGCAGCAGTGAGGGGGTGAATACTCCTTCAACTGCATCTCTTGAGTACCATCCTGCAATTGTGCACAACAATGGCTATGTCGAGCCTCACCATCCTTCATTTCCTTCTGACTCATCACAAACAGTACGCTCCCGTTATACCGGAGGACTAGCTTAGATAGATCACTGATCTGGATTACAGGCTTGTCCTCCGCTACCACCACAGCACGATGCCTACCATGCAAAATCTGACTCGCGGCCCGATTTCAGCCATCCTTCCAGAGACCCTGGAATGGGTAGACTGGAAGCGCTAGTCGCAGTCGCCACGAGCGAAAACAAGAATTCTGCCAACATCATGGTTTAGATTATTCTGACAGCGTAGGCCTGGAAAGGCCAACAGCATCGCTTTCCTCAGAACCCGAAAAATCTGCTGGCATCCGGGCCAGTGGTCTCGTCCCCGATGTGGCATCTCTTGTCCTCTATGGGTGCGTTGTTTCCCTGGCTCCGGTTATAAGAGTTTTTCTAGACTCCAAGCCCCCTCGTTACTTCACTATACACCACCTGGCTGCCGATTGCTGAGTTTTTGACGACCGTGATGATTGATGAATTATGCATACTTGATGGGGTTTCGCGGGATTTCTGTTCAACCAACTCTATTCCAACTTCGGTTTATTTTGCTTCTTGTCTCAGCCATGGTCCTTTTCTGGCCGTTGCATGTTTCGGCGTTTGTCTTCTTGGGTCTTATGGTTAGCGTCTGAAGATACCCCGTCCTCAATCTCAGATTCTGTCACGAGGTTCTGGACAGGTTTCCTATCGGTGGTAGCGTGTTTGTTATTATTGTTCTGTTGTCTGCGATTCGTCCTTTGAATAGCTTCAGTCTTTGCCTTTGCTCAGCAAACCTGGAGCACGGCTATAAACTCTTGTAGTAAATCCAGGTTTTCAGGGCAAGAGATACAAATACTCGAGTACAGAGTGATCCACGCAAACCACGTAATGAGTATTTCCAATGTGTCTTGTGTAGTCATTCCGAGTCACTTTTGACTAACCATAAAACCCTAACCTGCCTAGCCTACTGCAGAACCCTTCCATTACTCTCCTCAACAATCAGATCAAACTCCGGTTGAAACTCTGTGTAGAAGTTATGCTGAAAGTTTTGAGGAACTCATTAGTTGTACTGTAGGCCACATCCGAAAGTCAAAAAGTCTCGGACAGAAGGATAGGGAATAAGAAGGACTACGCACTGGGTTCTGCGCCGCGTCAGCTGTATACTGCGCAACGTTGGCAGGGATAATCTTCTTCGCGATTCCATTTGCCGCCGCCGCTTCGGCCATCAGCTGCGAGTGACAGGCGTGGTCAAGGCTTGCAAAGAGCCAGGCTGCCTCGTCGACGGTCTGGCCGACTGTGAGGAGTCTTCGTGGTGGTCAATTAGAGTATGATGAATGGGGGCAGGCCCGTAGTACTCAGAGGACATACCCATGATTTTGAAGGATACAGGCAATGTTATCCTTTCCTAGTGCCCGAGCAATCTGGCGTCCTTCATCCACCGCCAGGGCAACGCCGCCGTGGTCCTCGTAGACACTTAATTTTCCGTAGAAGTTGCAGGCGTCTACTCATATCCTGTATCAGCCCAACATATCCCATTCCCACGCAACCCACAAGAAGAAGGAGGGAGTGCTTACCCTGCGAAAGCATCTCAACTGGCTTCCCAAAAACACTCCACGTCTTACCATAGACGCCATGCGTATGCGCCGCGGCCATTACATCAGGACGAGCCTTGTGGATCTCGGAATGGATCATGAACCCAGCCTCGTTGATGGGCAGTTGCGCGCCGCCTTCCGTCACGTACCCGTCTGCGTCGACCAGGACGAGATCAGAGGCCTTCATGGCGCTGAAGTGTTTCGCGAAGGGGTTCATCCAGAAGTGGTCCTTCAACACGGGGTCTGTTAAGGTATCAGCATTTATCCGTGAGAAACAGCAGTAGCTCTTGCAATGAGCTGCAAACGAAAGAAACGGAGATGCACACACCTCGGACAGAAATGTGCCCCGAGATCCCCTCATTGAACCCCTCCTTCCCGAAATACCGGAACGCAGCAGCCATGTGCTCCTTGATCCATTGGCGTTCGGCATACGGGTCAGAGAAGGTCGGGATACCTCGTAGCTTCAGCTTTCCGGCGCGGTCACCGCGAGCAACGGCTTGGAAAACCTTGTCTTCTGCTGCGGGGAGGATGTTGGGGTTGTTGGAGACGGAGGAGGGTGCCTCGGGAGTAGTGACGACCACTTTTTGTTGGGTGGCTTCGGTCACTGTGGCTGTCGTGGACATCTTGGATAATCTTTATGGACAGTCTGTTTGAGATGGAATAATAAGATAGTGGTAGGAGAGTTCCAGTTGAAGTCGAAGATGGATGGATGCCCTTAGGTATTTATCATGGGGAATTGGGGTTATCTATCAACCCCACTTGGAGATACGCAGTGGTCACTGGTGAAGGCGCGGGCTTGTCCGGAGAAGGCGCATGTTCTTCGAAGGCGCTGGAGATGTAGGACTTTATTGGTTATTCGCGATTGTCATGAGTGTCCATTGGCGCATACCCTAATGGCCCGTTATCTCCTCCAAAGACATTCATTCGCCCACGTCCACACCGAGGATGGCCTGTTGGAATGGTCGGCAGTCGGTAAGAAAACAAAACGGACGAGGACGATGTCCACTACAAGAACGCCATATCTCAGATACAAATGCCCATGCCAGTTAGAGTATACATTGGATAGAAAGGAAAAGGCGAATGAAAAGTCCCGCCACAGATAGCCAGTATCGGAAGGAAGAATCGTCATAATTTAACAGGAAAGAAAAAGAATATAAGAAAGAAAAAGATCGTGGAGACAAATAGAGACTCGCTATACAGCTTCATCTCCCCTCATATTTACCATCTCATACTCGCCGCGTCCTCGACTTGAAGACCCACCGGCCTGCGATGAGGCTCCATTCGTGCCCTGCGCCGTACTGCCAATACCCCCGAAGCTAATAGGTCGAAGCTCTCGATACCGACAGGCCCAGATGCCGAGGAAGGTCATAAGGGCAGCGCTGGCGCACTGCAGCCCCCACCAGAGCAGATTCGACGGGATAGAACGGGTATATAAAGAAGTCGTGATAAGGTGGAGGAAATGTATAGTAAGAGCAAAGTCGGGGACGAGTTTAGAGCGCGAAACGAGGAGGAGTAGAAATACAACACTATATCAATGTTTTGTTAGCTGCGGTCCCTTGTGCGGCTTGAAGGTCGAGGGGGAGCGGAAAACACACCATAGAAGACTGTTCAACATCCAAACCAAACCAAGCATCCACCCAATCGTTGTATCTCCTCTTAATGCATTCCAGCTGAGGACCAGGTCCAACGAAAAGGCCGTGCCGTAGACAAGGGTTGTGAATAGGATCAGGGCCGTCGCGGTTACATAGTAGGCAACCTGGAGAAGGAGGATTTGCCGGATGATTCTCAACGGTGGGAGATCTGTCCGCGCCCCCGCTGGAGGAGCTCGTCGGCGCGGGGGCATGAACTGTGAAATACACCAGTGATGAACTGGGTGTTTGACGACTTGTTTCGGCCCAGGATAATCGGGAAGTTTCAGGCGGATTTGTGGCGGACGGGTGAGCACATTCGCTCCGGCAATGAGACAATCGTTTTTGGCTCGGGTAAAATGGCCTCAGATTAAGCCCTTTGCATAAGGGTGGGTGAGCAGTACCACGTAGTGCTGTTGGTGGAAGGAAGCTGCGATGGAGAGAAGCGGCTTAGCGCCACATGACCGGAAGTCATGCAGACTGCGGTGCGGAGCATCTTGAGCTCCAACCTTGAGAAACTTCCTCACCACAACTTCAACCTCAACCACCACTCCCAATCAAATTGTCAGTCTTCGCGGCATAATGGGCTGGTTCTCTTGGTCCTCGAATTCCAATCAAGCCTCCGATGGCGGCCGTATAGCTCCCGACCGAACCTCGCGGCAGAAGTGCTGGGAAGCCCGCGATACCTTTTTCTCGTGCCTGGACAACAACGACATCATAGATTCCGTGAAGGGAGACAAGGAAGCTCGGAAGAAGTGCGGAAAGGAGATTGCAGAGTTTGAAGCGTCTTGCGCAACTGCATGGGTAAGCTGGAATTGCCATGAATTCTCCGAATGTGATCGACCCGGCTAACTCCTCACTGAATAGGTCAAGTACTTTAAGGAGAAACGTGTGATGGAGTACAACCGGGACAAGACGATTGAGCGAATCAAGAAAGAAGACGCGGCTACGGTGCAAGACCTCAAGTCGCAGGGCTGGACGGCAAGATGAGGTCTCCAAGGAAGAGAATGGAAGAACTACTGGGGATGGCGGGTTGATGAGCCGGAGGCTCTTGTACTAGTACTATATTACGCTTAATGACTCTCGCACTTCTTTACCCATGTTGGAGATCTTGTTTTAATATTACTGCGGCTGAACAGAGGGAGGTCGCGCTCCTTTTAACTGGCGACAATACAACAAGATATACATGAAGTGAAAAACGCAAGACGGCGGACGCCCATAAGTATGTTCCAACACATCAAAAATAATAAAATCGAGAGATATCTTTGCGCTAAGCCCGCACACCAAACGAATTCAACGCACAAATGGTCCGGAAAAAAAAGTCACCCTTTTGATGTTTCGAAGAGCAATGAATGACCAACGCCTGACTCCCTGGAGTGCAAATTCCCACCAGAAATTGTTGCAAAGTGACACGGATACAAGAAAATCGTAATTCAGGGCTTCCATTTCCCTAGTTGGCTCATGATGTTCTGCACATGTGGGGGGAGTGCAGCATGGCTCTGCGGCTGAAGGCCCCCGAGGCCTTTCGCCAAGAGTGAAAGTAGATTGGGGTCAGATATGGCTGCGCCAGTTGGTCCTTGTTGCGGAAAAGGTTGGGAGTGCTGGTGAAGTGATTGCTGCGCTGCATTAGGTGGAATAGGTTGTCGAGTAGCAGCACTCAAAAGACTCGCAAGATCCGGAGTCGGTAGAGGATTTGCGGGTGCAGGAAAAGATGGCTGTGCGCTCGGGATTGCAGGTTGTCGCGGTTGCTGAAGTGCAGCTATGAGTGACTGCAAAGCGGGCCCGTCGAGAGTCGAGATAGCATTTGCGAGATTGGGTTGAGCTGCTAGTGGAGGTTGTACAGCAGGGGGCATTTGCACAGAGGGTATCGGAGGAACTCCATAAGTAGAGGGGGCGAAAGGAACGCCGGGGGCGTTCCGCTGCAGCGCTTGCGCCTGGAAGACAATCTCCGCGGCGATGCTAGGCTCAAGATCTGGGTACTCTACAACTGGAGCGTTAGTAAGGTATTTCTCCTATGAAGAGAGAAGAGGATTTGAACTCACCGCTTGAGCGAACATTGTCCTTGCCCGCACTTCGGTCGAATACCTGTAGTGGAAGCTTCCTAGAGAATTGGCTAGGCCGCGAAAGTCTCACCACGGCAAGCACTCCTTCAGATACCTGGCGTTTGACTGCAGCATCGAGAGGAATCCGTGGTCCTAGCGCGAGTACATCGACCCGCAGACCTCGATTTCGGAAGCTGCTCTCTACGTGATACACAAAGTTGCTGCCATATTGATTTAGCAAGGTCACGCTTGGGATCTCATGTAAGACTCACCGATCCAGCTCCTCCAAGACAAGTATCTGAACGTCTGGCACATCTCTCCCGACTCTCCTGGGAACAGGTAGGTCCGCATCATCATCATATGACGAGCGGCCACGAGGACTTGGACTTCGGTACCTTCTATCTCGTCCGTATGGCGAACGTGAGCGTCGCACCCCTCGCCGGTCAAACCGCTCTGGAGTCCGATCTCGTGACCGATACCCTTCCCGTGGGCGATAGCTGCGGGGAGACGGTGACCGTGGAGAGGGGCGATAATCATCTCGCCTACGGTGGGTAGGTTCATCCCGAAAGTCGCTGAAAGGCAGCCTTCCTGGTTCGTGCGATCTGTCAAACCGTTCCCCAGAAGCTCTTGCGGAACGATTGTTTGGGGCTCCGCCTCGACTATAATCTGGTGATCTGGAGCGACGAGGGGGCGGGGCGCGTGGTGCTTCCGATGGTGGCGGTGCTGGTCTGGTATTTCGCTGCGGTTTGGAGATCTCAAGATCTATCAGAAAGTGTCAGCGTTATTCTTATATTCTTATAGTCAGTGATGACATAGCACTTACGGACTTTGCGTCCCCTCACGACGGCTCCTTGTTCGCCTTCGAGGGCTCGTTTACAGGACGACGCCTCCAAAAACTGGATAAAACCGTAGGCTTGCTTGATTGATATCTGTGCCAGCTTCCCGTAGCTGTGAAAGATATGAAATAGATCTCGTTTGGTTACTCTTTCCGTGGGTAGATTGCCTGTATTGAATGCAAATATGTTAACAATGTGACGTAATATAAGAAAATGCCTAGTGATACTGACCGACAAACAATCTCGACCCATAGGGGAAGCGGTCCCATAGACCTTCGGTGACATATACCCTCTCATCACGCAGAAATTCGTCGTATTTCTTCTGAACCTCTGGACCCCAAGGCGTGTCTTCATCTGAGCGAGTTGGTTGCCTGTCAACATGGCCATTCTTTTGGGTTGCCGGCGACGCATCTTGAGTCTCCACGGCAACGGATGAAGGCTGTTGGAAGCTAGCAATTGGAGGAGGAGGGAGGGCACTAGAACCTAAAGATGTCCCAGGCGCGACAGCTGGTGATAACGCAGTGGGCCCATGGGTAGACTGGTAATTACTCTGCTGAGACGCGTAGGGGTGGGAGGAGCTAGGGGAGGTCTGGGTAGGAAGTTGATGATAGGAGCGAATATCATCACTGGGATTGTAGTTGGGGTGGATGGAGGGCTTCGCCTGCGGGGGAGGGCGCGGAGGTAGACCAAGGGAAAACTGAGACGCTTCACCAGCGGCAGCTTGAGGGGAGGTAGGAGGGTCGCCAGCGGATATGGTGTTTCCAGGCACCGGAGGGGCAGACGCAGCTGTAGAAGACGGGAGATTATCAAGGAGATTCTGAAAGTCAACGCCATTCCCGGCACTGCTGTCTTCATGTTTGTGTTCTGCGTCTAGTCGACCATGTAGCGCTGCTTGGGTTTGCAAGTTTGTGATCGGGTGATCTACCTCGTTCGCGAAGGAAGCGTCGCGAGGAGCATGGGAAGAAGATGGAGGGACACCGGGGAGAGGATGGGCTGGGAGGAAGCTAGGATCTGATGGACATGCGGTTAGAGAAGAGTCTGCCGTGGCTTCTCCGGTTTCTGAGAGCTGGGACTTTGGGGGAGGGGATGGGTTGCGCGTAGTAGAAGCAGCGGACACAGCGAGATTATCCACGCTCCTTGACGCGGAATTGATTGAAAGAGGGCCAGAATGGAAGCTACCTTGTTGATGTAGATGGAGTGGCCGTTGTTCCTGACCATCCTGTACAGGACTTGGATTTCCCCTCACTCCGCCCCCCGTTGTGTAATGCCCATTCTGGGGTACATGGTAGGCATTTTCGTAAACAGACTCGGCTTTCTGGTAAGTCGAGGTATCGTTGAACACAGGGTCCATCTGATTCTGCAGCACTGGGATATTGGCAGGCTCCGCGACGTGTACTGGGCGTGGGCTCTCGGGAGTCAAGGTCTTGCCACGGAAGTGAAAAGCCTCATCTGGGGAGTCTGGCGTCATGTAGACCAAGGGAGGAGAATATATTCATCTACAAGCGACCTCGAGGCTTCAGGGACGACCGGCGGCGAGGGAGTTGCCAGAATGAGCGCAGAGCTCAAGTGGGGCAACCCTGAGAAAAAAAATGATCGTGACCGGAATGCTGGAACACCAGAGGACGGGGAAAAAGGACGGCAGGGAGCAGAAGCCTGAAGGGCGAGGTGAGTCTATGGTGGGGGGAGACAATATGAAGAGAAGATAGTAGCGCGCTGATAAGGGAAGGAAGCGAGGACCGGAGGGGGCAGGGGAGGGAGGGACGAGGTGTAGAAAGATCTAGTAGCTGGGGCCGGGAAAATTGGCCTAGGACTCGGAGAGGTTGACGAGGGCTTATTTCATCGGCAGTCAGCGAGGGAGAACAAGACCTCCAGAGGTTCTCCGTTCAGACACCGAGAGTAACAATGTGTAATAAGAACAGCCAGAGTGTATACTCTGGAAGAATTATTACTGAGGGCCTGTGGAGCGAGAGCTGAAATCTAAAGGCGGATAAAGGCCCAGCTAGTGAGCTTATGGAAGAGCCATGGAAGACGAAAAGAAGCTCGGGGCCAGCTTTCTTGGGGAACTCGCGGTGTCAGTTGTGAAGGCTTTAAGCTCGACGAGGGAGAAGGAAGAGAAAAGACAGAGTTTGCTTGCACTGGCTGGTGAGGTGATATCAGTGGGTCAAGGCGCGCCTGGATTCCTTGACCCGCGCGCTCCAATCATAAATCCCGCTTGTTCTTGGGTGCAGAAGCTGAGGTCGAGTCCAGGCCCTTTGAAACGGCTTTATTTCCGTCCATGTGACCAGCACCAACAGTATCAGATCCAGAAAACAAACAACTTCCTCAGTCTTTCTGTCTCTCGAGCTTGGGCCCTTTCGGCGCCAGTTCTTGCGGTGAACCCGTCTTCATTCGCCATTTCTTACAGACTTTTGATGAATCTCCCTCGATGGAGCGCTCGTGTCATGCTCCGTGCGATTCCTCCGTTCCTCCGGCATAGTACCACTTGCCCGTCTTTCTGGAGATCCTTCGCATCTCGGCGAGCGGACTTGTCAAGCGACGACGATTTGGCCGCAGCGAGGGAATGGCTTACCAAGTTCAACTCCACCGCAATACCCCGTCACGTTGGCGAAATTTCCTTTAGCCGTTCTGGAGGCCCCGGAGGCCAGAACGTGAACAAGTCTGTCCCCGCACGCAATCAGACTCGCGCTGGCTTTCTTGCGCATTGGTGCTAATGCGTGGTTATTGGGTTTCTCGAATAGGGTCAATTCGAAAGCGACATTGAAAGTACCCCTTGATACTTTGTTGCCTCTCGTGCCCCGAATTTTACATTCCCCGCTTCAAACATCACGGTATTATGCAGCTCGGACACACAGTTTGGTCATACAGTCGGAAGAGTTCCGGAAGCAGGCCGCTAACGTGGACGCATGCTTTGAGAAACTCCACCAGCTGCTCAGGGTGACCGCGAAAGACCTGATCCCTGGTGAGACCTCTGTGGAGCAGAGAGAACGCGTGCATAAACTGTACCTACACTAGTGCTACATTTTGAGGGAATGGTCGGCTGATGATTTTGTAGGAAAAAAGCAGCAAATGAGGCTAGAATCAAAGCTAAAAAGTTGCACAGCAGCAAGAAGAGTAGTCGACGAAGTGGGAGAGACGACTAAGATTATCTTCACCAAATCTATATAATTACGAGATTGACAATGTTCCTCTTCCCGAGGAGCACTCTTCATATAGAATCTTCGTGACGCCTCTCGGTGCTTGCGCACAGTCGCCTACGCCTCTTGAAGAACCTGCTCCGCTTTTTGGAGTGTGACGGAAATGGCTTTCTGGAGGGACGGATCCAGACCCTTGGTCTTCTTGACCGAACTGAGCCAGCTGACGACCTCTTTCGCTACATGAGGATTCTGGCGATGTTCCTGCAGCCGTGAGAGTGCCGTTCCAAGGGCTCGGGGGAAGTTTGCTGAAGTGGCCTGGATTCCGGCTGTAGGAAGTTTGATGTAGCAAATCAACGCATGATGGCTGGCGGATTTGGCTTTTTGCAATACGTCGACAATATGTGACAGGATGTTCTGCAAGCATGGCACATCTTCGAACTCAAAGACCATGTCAAAGAACTCGTGGCCGAACCGCGCGTCGTAGTCGAAGTTTTTGATGGCTGAATCGAATATAGCGAGTGGAATTGCGCCGCTTAGAGCGGGAGTGGAATTCAGGGTTTGTAGTGCTGCTTGATTACCGTCACCATCCTCGGTTCCACTAGGGTTGATATCTTCCTCAGTAATCTTCGGCATCGCGATCATGTCCGCGTCGAGATCATCCGCCGGGGCTTCCGGCTCAGGAACCCCAATCGTTTTGTCGAGTCCGAGAATGCGTTGTCGGGCCACTAGTTTGGTTATGTAGATGAGTTCCAACTTGGCGTACTGTATCCATAGACTCCTCGAGCTTTTGCAAAACCTCAATCCCCGTTGCATGTAAGTCCTGGCCTGGGTCATATCCGCATGGTCCTCAATAGAATACTGCGCGGCATATATCCACAAGTCCGCGTTGGTTGGATGAAGTCGTAGAGCATCCATTAAGATTGTGCTGAGTTTCTTGTAGGCCTTCTGTCGTCGGGCATATTCGATGTACTGGATCCACAGACCGATATCACCATGGAATTTCCGAGTTGCGCGATCCAGAACGAAGAATATCCGGCGCTGTCCGCTGAAGCCTGTTGATTTGATGCCTAACCGCTTCACTCTTTTGCGTCGCAGGCTGTCGAGGTTCATCTCGTACTCTGCATATCGAACGAAGTCGGACGGTTGGGCGCCGCGCGCATTGATCTTGTGCTCAAAGTCGGATCGCTTCTTGACTATTGAAGTGATTTCATCCTGCGTAAGGCAGTTGTGTTAGCTTCTGAGCGGCATCAGAATGAGCGCTTCCTGGAACATTGGTTACCTTGCTGAAGATTTTTTTTTTTTCGTACTCCTTGAGCTCAGGAACGGACTTTTCCAGAAAGAACCGGGCCTTATCAGCAGTCGCAGACATGGCTAAAACCAAGACGGTAACTAATGTTATAATGTCGAAAACAGATGGTCATGCCAGTAAGGTTCGCGAAAACGACGGTTGGAAAAAGTCATCAATATCCCGCATCTAGGCAACTTTTTTGGGTGCCTTAAGTTCAAGGCTCCAACACAGGACTGTGGGTGGTGCTTCCCGATCGGCACTAGTGTCCAGGCCTCCGCTGGTTGCCGACGCCGACGCTCAATTCGATGGGTCGACAAGAATACTTGAGTTCACGTTCACGCTGGCCTCAGGGGTTCTCTTCAACTTTGCTTTCTGTCCTCTGCATTTTCCCTTCCTCTCTTTTCCTTTTTTCCCAGATTCATTTCTTTCATTCTTGACACTCTCTAATTCTTCTTCTGTGTTTTATTTCGCGGTCCATAGAGACACGAGTCTCACCCTGCGCGACAATGGCGCCGAGGTTTAAAGATGGGGACGCTGTTGCGACGGTGAGTCTCCTTGTTTGACTACAGAATTGACTCGCGTTTTCTGAGACTTGACAGGTAAACGGGAAATGGGTCTCGTGGACTCACACTGCTGTCGCCTATACTGCCTTTCTCAGCGCCCTGGTTGTTGGTGTGAGTTTGCACTTTCGAAAGATCGTGCAAAACGAACACTACGGTTACCCCGACGAATGGTTTCCCTCCGTTTCGGCAACAATTGGTGATCGGTACCCGGAACGCTCTTTCTTCCAGGTCTTCATCGCTATCACGTCAGGCCCTCGATTCGCTCTGGTCTTCCTTTGGTATCTTTTGACTGCCCGCCCCAATTCGACCCTTCCCAAGTTCGTTGCCGGTGTTGGATTGTTTCGGACATTTACCTGCGGAGGTTGGACATACGTGACATCGACCGACGACCATGATTGGCACGATATCTTCATGATCTCCTACTTGGTTGCAACATTGCCTTGGACCCTTGGTTGTCTAGCTCTGAGCCCTAACAACCGTCGCGCTGTCAAATATCGAAAAATACTTGCCAGCCTCTTCTTCGGCACATTGGTGCCGTTGATCTACTACTTTATCCAGCATAAAGTGCACAAGGTTCCTGGAGGTAAGAGAAACATCTTTATGGGTCCCTCCGATGTTGATGCTAACCATGTGCCCTTCCCATCAGCCTACACGAGATACGCCTTCTTCGAATGGTCTCTGATCCTGTTTGACGTTGGATTCGATGCTGTCACAGCACTTGATTTCGAAGCCTTCGAGATTGTAGTGAGGGATGTTAAAGGAATCAGTCGAGGGTATGTACAGTGGCTTCCAAAGTAATGCAGAGTCAGAGAAATGTACAGTCGCCAAAGTTCGGTCATTGGTATTTGAAAGGCATGATCTAAGATGAATTTATTTCAGGCAGTTGAAAACTACAGCGGACTCCGTCCTCGAAAACGAGTGTGTACATTCCACCCTTTTGAGAGATGATCCCTTGAAATTAACTCGTAGGCAGGAAGGGGAAGCCTGTCGGAAATACCTTTGGGCAAGGATTCTTCTGGAGTGAAGTTTTCGACGCTGCAGCAGATGCGTACAATGGGGTATATACCATTTAAGCCCTCGCTTATTACCTATGTACTAACAATGCGTAGTTTGTCTACTGGACCAACTGGACTGCCCTTCCTGTGCTTGTTTGGTACTTTCCCCTCTGGCACATGGGCATCTCTGGATATGAGGTCGTTATTCTCAGTTATCTTTCGCCCGTTCTCCTTGCAATCCCCGCTTTCAGGTCTTTGGCTATCAACAATCCTCGTCTCTTCCATTTCTTGTCTTTGTCTGGATTCCTCGCCTACAAAGTGCAAGACCCCGCCAACCGACTTTTCATCAGCACATTCTCCGTCTCCTGCAGTTGTATCACCTTCGTTGCTACCCTGTACGCAGACAGGGCGCAAAGTGCAAGACTAGAGTCCCGGATTTTCGCCTGGGGTATTGGTTTGATCATGTCTAGCGTTGCCAAGCTTGCGGGTAAGACCAATAACCCCGTCTGGCCTATTATGCATGCGAGCAATGGCGGCTGGAATAAGATTGGACTGCTCCTTGCTGTTCTAGCGGGTGTTCGCTCATTCAGGCGCACTACAAGTAGTGGTGGCGACTACTTCCCGTCTGCTGGCAAAAAGGGATCGTCTCTGCTTGCTGGTCTGGGAGTCGGTAGTATGATCTTCGCGATGCATTTTCTCCTTTCAGATTCCAGTACCATGATCTCCTGGGTTTGGGAAGGCTACCCAGTTCGCGGCCCCATTGCTGTTCCTCACGGCGCGCTCACAATCTTTGTGATGGGTGCTGGGCTTGTGTTTGGCTTATTCTATCCTAATGTTGCTGGAAGCTGGACCGCTTTTGGACTCGGCTCAGTGGGTGCAGCATTTCTCACGGGCTCTAGCCACTGGAGCGGATTCTATGGCGCCCTTATCATTGCTTTCTACGTTCTGGCAGTCACCCCGGTTCTGATCTCTTCTGCCGTTCGCCATTCCCCTGCTCCGACCTTCGGCCTGGGCTTCTTTGTGTATATCTTTCTTCTCCTTTTCCATGTCTGGGTTGTTGCTTACGCGTTTGTTCCCGGCGGGCCGCTCGTCAGGGAACATACTGATTGGATCATGGTCATCACTATGCTGTGCATTGGCGCAGGTGTGTTTTCTGCGTCTGTTTCGAAGCCAAGCAACCCAAAGAACAAACCTATCAGCCCGAACGGAAGGAGAGCCCGCTCATACTACGTCTATGTGCTCGTTGCTCTGCAACTGCTATCTGTGTCCATCGCCTACCTCCGTTTTCCAACAAATGATTACACGCCATACCACAAAGAAGACAAGGCTGTAACCGCTGGAATTTGGACTGTACATTTCGGTCTCGACAATGATATGTGGGCTTCCGAGCGCCGCATGCGTGATGTCATCCAGGAGCTGGAGCTGGATGTTATCGGTCTCCTCGAGTCGGACAACCAGCGCATCATCATGGGTAATCGCGATGTCACCCAGTTCTTGGCGGAAGATTTAGGCATGTACGCAGACTTCGGACCAGGCCCTAACAAACATACCTGGGGTGCCGCTCTGCTCTCCAAGTTCCCAATCGTTAACTCCACTCACCATCTCCTGCCTTCCCCGGTTGGTGAACTCGCTCCTGCCATCCATGCCACTTTGGACATGTATGGAGAGATGGTTGATGTTGTTGTCTTCCACTCTGGACAGGAGGAAGACCCCGAGGACCGTCGCCTCCAAACGGAGTACTTGTCAAAGCTGATGGGCTCTTCTCCCCGCCCACTGATCTTGCTGAGTTACCTCGTGACTAAGCCTCTTGAAGGAAACTACAACACCTACGTCAGTGACTTAAGCGGAATGAAGGACATTGACCGGACAGACTGGGATCGCTGGTGCGAGTACATCCTTTACAAGAAGCTCAAGCGAACCGGCTACGCACGAGTCAGCCGTGACTCTATTACTGACACAGAGATTCAGGTACGTTTCTTAAATAATTTCAACCATACTGCAAGTAGAAGGATGCGTGCTAACTCTTAGTCTTATAGGTTGGTAAGTTTGTGATTGGAGAGCCGGAACCTGAGAGCGAAATGATGATTCCGGAGGAAATGGTGCCTCAAGGACTTCGATTCCCTGCGCTCTTCCGTGGCCAAGGAGTGCGAGGCCACCGCTATCATGTGTTCAACGAGCCCAGATACTGGCAGTGACCCACCTGACGAAACCTCCGCCTGCTGTCCGCTGGCGTCTAGGTAAATAAACCCGCTTTGTCTTCATACATGTTGTTAGAACAAACACATGCGAGGCGGACACAAGAAATCGTATCCGGCTATACCTATTGTTTTATGGATACGATTATATCGCTGTGTCGACTCGCCTTACCCCTGTATATATTAACAATAATTGCCTTGAAGCCTGCCATGCGCTTGATCAAACAATGACGATTCTTCATCATCATCCCGACCTGAGGAATGTGGGAAGTGGGTGCATTGACTGACAAACACGGAGAATATTTCCCAGTCGTTGCTCCTTGGCCAAGTCTACGTACGCGAAACGCCCCAGGAATGCGGCCATCAGTCTAGGTGGTTTCTTTGTTGCGGCCATCACGAGCAAACCCCTGTAGAGTAGGATGTGGCCCAACTTCCTTTGTTATTACTTTTGTCATAAGAGCTGAGATCCTTGCTGTTGTCTCAGTAAAGTTCTGACGCTCGTCATAATCTATTTTGAGCCAGCAATCAGCATCTCTTACTCGATCGCTTGTCAATCAGAAGCCCCAGTCCTGGTGAGTTCCTGGCGCCTTATGGTATCTACAAAGTTTCAGAAGATCATACTAATTATGGATACTCGTTTAGTTCCTTTGAGCAGAAGCCTATCTCTGGAGGTCAAAGTAATCGTCACCGTGCACTTACAAAAGAGCCTCTTTGTCCTCGAAAGTGGTTCATTGAGCTGCTTATTTTCCCACCATTTCCCGACTCGATTTCCAACAAAGAAGGTGCTGATCCATGGTCACAACCAATTCAAGTCTTCTTGCTGACAGTTTATAGAACGCACCTTTCACTACAAGACATCGCAACACTCCTGTTGCCAGCCCAGATACACAAACTTTCTCACCCCTCAAGAACTCTCTCAGAACGATAGATGTAAGTCTCCACGCTTCCAAATGCAAAGCGCGAGATTAGCTTATTCAAGCAGCAGCCTATTTCGAAGAAACATACAACAATATGCCGGAAGTTAAGAAGACAAACCGGCCTCGCCTGGATGTCAAGAAAGATGACCCAGCAAAAGCTGAAGAACTAGTGTGGCCCTTTGCAGAAACGCCGAAAGTTCCCAGAGGCAAATGGAAACCGTACAAATATTTCGGCCCAGAGAGAACTTTCAGAGAGCCTAGAAGTTTCAGAGGCGGAGGAGCGCCGCTTCACGTCGTCGGAAAAGAGTTAGGACTGCCAGGGCTGGGCCAGGATAGTCGGCAAGATACAGCTACACCAAAGCGAACCGAGAGGTTAACGCCGTCACCCGTGTGCATGCCTATGATTTATCTTGGAGATGCCTCGCCTGCTCCGCGGTGGCTGATCAGACCTGCTGACCCGGAGAACAAGCAGGACTCGTCCCGCGAGTCTTCTGTCTCAAGCGGCTCTCGGCTTCCGCCTCTGGGAAAGCTGCGCTGGGAGTTCGATCCTGGTATGCGCTCCAAGCACGGGCTTGACGAGGATTGGTTACGCGACTATGCGTACCAGTATCTTCTGAACTCACTTTGTGATCCGATTGTTCGGGATGAAATGAGGGACTTGATCTGGAATGGACCGCATGCGCCGGCTGTTGCGCACGTTGAGGACCCGTTACCGGTTCCTCCTCCTCCACCGCACTTCAACTACAAGAAGCCCTTAGACTATGTGTCTCTTCGCCGGCCGATATCCGCTTCAGCGCCTGATGATTACTATTTTACGTATCCCGGATATGAGCGCCCGCGGCTCGCAGCCAGAGTACGAACAAAAGGTATGTACATGTCACTCCTCACAGATTTGAGGACCCTAGTACCACATACATTGTATTCATGCTGACTGTTTCTCCAGTCGATGTCAAGACAAACGCAGAGGGTGCATATAGCAACGCCGATCCATTTTCCACTGATGGTGACGATTTAAGTGATTGGGAACCTGCCAGCAACCAAACCCGCTCTCACACCGATTCTGAGCTCGCTTCCAATTTATATGCCTCTACCCGCAAGTCAAGCGCCAGCACCATCGCCATTTCCAGCACGCGTACTCGCACCGACACCGGCCGCAGCTGGTACTCTGGCGTCAGTGCTAGTACACGTACCCGCACGAGCACTGGCACTAGTTCGCGCTCCAGCATCAGCGCCAGCTGCAAGGAATTTTTCACGCACGCGGACAGCGAAGCATCAGACTCAGCGGGGTATAACCCCTCAAGCGACGACGACGACCAACATATCAGTTCAGGTCAGTACAAGTGGGTTTGGATCTTGCTCACGGTCCTCATTCTCAGCATGTTTCTCTGCTTGTTTCTCTACGCGTTTGGGATTCTGCGATGATGTAATTAGAAAAATATGGCTACAAGCCCCTTTCCCTCCTTGCAAAAATCCAGTGAATAGCCCTGGCAGGCTGGCACTACTGGCCCCTGAAGATCTTAGCAGCACGGAAGGGTGGATCCTTGGCCCTGCAGACACATTCCTCACGCAACCCCTGGCATACTACATTCTTCACTTGCAGACAAAACTTGGATAAATTTTCTTTTGCTGATTACGCCATTATAGACTCATCGAAAGCGCCCAGCATCGTGACTTCCTCAGAGGATGAACTGACCATTACGAAGCCGCCAAAGCGAGACAGCAGTAGGTCATCCCGATCCTTTTACTATGGCAAATCCAAGGCAAGGTCAATGCACTAACTTTGCTGCTCTTGCGGCTTACTAGGACGTCCGAATAAGACTATTGAAAGGGCGTACGTGTATGTCCCAATGTTAGAGGAACTCTCCAGTGAAGCTCTCCCTCCGCGGAAGCAACGAAGAGACACTCGAACCCGAACCCATGACAGGACTTCTGACGCCTTTTCTGGTGAAGAGGATATACCACTGCCTAAACTTCCTAAAAGGGTGGGGAAGACACCGAAGAAGAAGAAGAAGAAGAAGAAGACGGCAGCAAAACGTCGGTGACTGTTATTCGCATTGCTAGATTGGTCGTTACATATATGTTTCCCGTAGATGTCCTTACCTACTCCTTGTCCGCTTGCTCAAGTTACAACGATTAAGTTTCCGATATCGCACGTCCCCCACACTTATCATGAGCTCATAGTTCACGGTCCCCTCTCTCCGGAGGATTGTCGGTGATACTGGGACGATCATACAAAGTTTCCCCGTGAAGTGGGGCAAGTAGTCGCAGATCACTCACTATAAAGCAGTGCCAGCCAGACATAAAGCGTTTTCTAGGGTAATCAAAGACAAAAGCCCAAACTGTCCACATTCATATCACAATGCCCCGCAAAGACATCCTCCGCAGCGCCCTCCTGGGGACACTCGCATCCCAGTCCCTAGCAGAACCATATCATGAACCGTACCGTCCCCAATTCCACTTCTCCCCAGGCCGGGGTTGGATGAATGATCCCAATGGCCTCTTGTACGTTAATGGAACCTACCACATGTTCTACCAGTACAACCCAGCCGGAACTACATGGGGCAATATATCATGGGGCCATGCGACGAGCGCGGACCTGACGCACTGGGAGCATCAGCCTGTTGCGCTGCTTGCCAGGGGCTTCCCGGATAATGTCACAGAGATGTTTTTCTCAGGCAGTGCGGTTGTTGATGAGAGGAACACGAGTGGGTTTGGTCGAGGTGGGGATGGGGATGGGGATACGGCGCCGTTGGTTGCGATTTATACGTCTTATGTGAGTTGTGTCAGGTGTGGTAGAGGCACTAAGGGTTCCTTGCATGGAGCTGACCGAAAGCAGTATCCTATCAGCCAAACACTCCCAAGTGGGAAAAAAGTCCGTGAAAACCAGCAGAGCCAATCTATCGCCTACAGTCTAGATCGGGGACAAACATGGACGACCTATGATGAAGCGAATCCTGTTATCCTGGAACCGCCCACTGCATATGGAGATCAGTACCAGGAGTTCCGCGACCCGAACGTCTTTTGGCATGAGCCAACAGGCAAGTGGGTTCTTGTCGTGTCCCTTGCAAAGGTGCACAAACTCCTCGTTTACACTTCCGATGATCTCAAGAACTGGTCTGTTGCAAGTGAATTCGGCCCCTACAACGCCGTCGGAGGTGTATGGGAGTGCCCCAGCTTCTTTCCGCTCCCTGTGGATGGAGACGAGTCGAATGTCAAATGGGTCGCCATCATTGGGCTCAACCCCGGTGGACCTCCTGGCACTGTAGGTTCGGGAAACCAGTACATACTTGGCGATTTCAATGGGACAGTCTTCACACCTGACCAGGGCAGCATCCACACGGACGGAGAAGCAAATTGGCTCGACTTTGGTCCGGACTTTTACGCTGCGCTTGTGTATAACGGACTGCCAGAGTACCAGCGAACCGTGATTGCTTGGATGAATAACTGGCAGTACGCGACAGAGGTACCGACAAGTACCTGGCGCAGTGCAATGGCTATTCCTCGCCGTATCTCTCTCAAGACGATCAACGGCAAGATGCGGGTCGTGCACGAGCCTGAGGAGAACTGGAACTCCATCACCAGCAAGCTGCAGACCGCCTACTTTGCCTCTCTCCCAGAAGGCGTACACAATCTAGGATCCCTTGGAAAGTCTCTGGCTATCAACCTCACTTTCTCTGATAGGAATGATGCCAATTCGTCAGCAGCCTCCGAATTTGGCATTGCCTTCCTCGGGACGCAGAACTTCACCCAGCAAACTCGGGTTGGGTATAGCATTGCCACGAAACAAGTCTTCCTCGACCGGAGGACATCAGGAAACTCCTCCTTTGACGGTACTTTCGCGAGTATCTATCATGCTCCGCTTTTGCCGTCGGAGGAAGACAAGGTGACACTCCGCATATTTGTTGACTGGTCTAGTGTTGAGGTCTTTGGGGGTCAGGGAGAAACTACCTTGACTTCTCAGATCTTTCCGCGTGAGGATGCTACCTATGCTCGACTATTTTCGAGCGGAGGCTTGACGGAAAATATTGATCTGAGCGTTAGTGAGATAAATTCCGTATGGAGACGATGAAGGAAAAGACGACCAGTGGTTGTCGGAGGGATATATGCATGAGTTGCGCCTTAGAAATATGGCATCAATTTGCATAGTTTGCACCTGCTTTGTCTACGATCCTTTCTCAACCGGTATCAAACATAGCCCTGTTGAACTTGCCTTCCAGTGTGAACTTGATTCCTTGAACATTTGACGTCTTGAATTGCTTTCTTCTGCTTTGCCAATCGAAACTGACCGCCTCGATTTCCCTGCCGAGGTCGTTCCTCGAGCTCCTGATGTTCAAAAGAGTGTTTAGCAACTCGGCATCCTTATCAGAATATTTTCCCTTGTAACGATGCTCTGGTCTTTCCTTACATAGATTTCGTCACTTCTCGGCTTGAGGGATTCTGGTTGGCTGAATATTCAATATATGCATGGTCTACAGGAACCTTGTGACAATAGCAACGCTGCATTGAGTGAGATTACAGCTCCAGCGTAGCGCCTGCGAGCGTCGTCTTGATTGTTTTCAAGGTCTGCATCATCTACGGATCACTATGTTTGCATCCCTCGGGTTATTCAAGGACATCCCATGTCCGCAGGGCCAGGAATGCTCTCTGTTAGGCTGCATATTTTCTCATCGCAACCTTACATCAATCTCCAGCGACTTCAGTACCGCCGACACTCAGACTCCGGAAATGAAAGAGTCGTCTGAGCCGGCTCCGAAGAGAGTCAAACTTGAGGCTGCCCCTGAAAAGGAGGATCCGCCGAAGAAGGCCTCAGCTCATGATCTCAGCGGCCGCAGTTCTGTTTTGAGGAGCACACCCACCAAGAGACCTGAGGCTACAGGTACAAGAGCTGGAGACTCGCGGTCAGTCTCTCGGCAGGAACTCGCCAACCCGAAGACTACGCCTGTCAAGCGTGCGGCATCCACTGCTGAAAGTTCAGGGTCCAGTTTACCTCCTAGACAAGCTCCCAAAGAATCGCTAAACCCACGCATGCTCCCGAAGGCGCCGGCAACATACAATGCGCGAACGGCTATCCTGAAAAAGCTACACTCAACGCTTTGCTCTCTGAATGATAAGCTCGCCAAAGATAAAACGAACAAAGATAAATCACTAATCCTGACATCCGACGAGCTCATCACGATGGCCCTGGACGAGGAAGAAAAGGTGGCAAAAGAGAATCCGACAATATACTCCAACATCGTCAAGCTTCGGATTGTAAAGTTATCCAAATTGAACCAAGAGGACTGGGCGAAAGAGCTCAAAGATTATCTCAACAAGAAATATTTCAAACTCGAGGCCCCCCAAGCCCCCAAAGCGCCGCAGGCATTCACGACTGGGCTAAGTGTTGAAGAAGAACTTGCAATTGCAAGAAAACTGGTGACGCCGCTACAAGGATTGGAGAAATATGGTTATGTGACGAAAGCACCCACTGCAGAAGAAGTGGAAGCGGCAAGGAAAGGTGTTTTGGGGGCCGGAGGCTGGGAGAAGTGTGATCGGTGCGGTGGCCGATTCCAAGTCTTCCCTGGCCGTCGCGAGGATGGTTCGCTGACCACCGGAGGGCCATGTACTCACCACCCTGGAAAGCCCTTTTATCCCCCGAAGAAGAAAACCGATCATGTTACTGGGGCGAGAGAGGCATACTTCACTTGCTGCAATGAGACGCTGGGAACCTCTCCAGGATGCACCAAGGGCGAGAATCATGTCTTCAAAGTCTCGGAGACGAAGAGACTGGCATCCATTCTTCAATTTGAAGAGACACCGGAAAACCCAAACAAAGGCCGCACATCTCCAGTTTGCTTTGACTGCGAGATGGGATACACGACTTTGGGCTTGGAGCTTATTAGAATGACCGCAGTCAGCTGGCCTGAAGGCGAGAAGATCCTGGACGTACTGGTTCGACCGATAGGGGAGGTCCTAGACCTAAACTCTCGCTTTTCCGGCGTCTTCCCAGAACATTATGCCACAGCGCTTCCGTACGGCACGCCGACAGCCAAGGAGAACTCTACGCAGTCGGACGAGGCAGGCACAGAGCCCCCGCACTTACAGGTCGTCGAATCTCCTGCAGCAGCACGCGCACTGCTCTTCGAGCTTCTGCAGCCAACAACACCTTTGATAGGGCATGCGATAGACAATGACCTCAACGCCTGCCGAATAATCCACCCAACGGTCATCGACACGGCTATTTTATATCCACATCCAGCTGGCGGGTTCCCATACCGCATGAGCCTTAGGACTTTATCCAAGAAGCATCTCGACCGGGATATCCAGACAGGAGGCAATCGCGGACACGATTCGAAAGAGGATGCAATCGCTACCGGCGACTTGGTTAGAGCTAAGGCTGCAGAATTATGGAAGACGCTCAAGCCAAAAGGGTGGACAATCGCAGACGGCACGCTGTTACCGCCTCCAGGCCAGGAAGACGCTGTTACATTCCCGCAGCTGAAGCTCGGACAGGGAGCGGGGCAGAAGAGGAGTAGCTCTACAAAAGGAACAATAGTGCCAGGTCGCGGCTGACAATCTACAACGGTGCAAGCAAGGTATTTGGGTGTAGATAACTCCTTTCATTCATCTCTACCAGTCGTAACGTCATGAGTAGTCGAAGAATCGATACCAACAGGTTGATGGCACACCGGGTATATAAGAGAGAATGCCACCTTTTCGGGCAGGTCAATCCCTCTCAGAGAGATGCCCCCAACACAGTCAATACTCTCACGGAGCATATCCAACCCAGAACTGGATACGCGGTGCCAGCTTATAGCTCCCATTCTATAACTTTTTTTGTGGAAACCGGCCCGTCATATTCCAGCTCTTTTCTCTACTCGAGTCGAGCGAGAAATTTACTCCTCATCCTCATCAGCCTCCTCAGCGGCGACGTTGTAGAAGCGGAGCTCGTAAACGCCCTTGGAGGTGGAGACGACGCGAAGCCAGTCACGGAGCTGCTGCTTCTTGAGGTACTTCTTGGTCCTGCAGGGAATTAAACATTGCTCAATCGACAAGGTGAATATTGTGCCACGTACAGGTACTTGAGGTAGCGA
Organism: Aspergillus pseudodeflectus; assembly: GCF_044049435.1. Taxonomy (NCBI): domain Eukaryota; kingdom Fungi; phylum Ascomycota; class Eurotiomycetes; order Eurotiales; family Aspergillaceae; genus Aspergillus; species Aspergillus pseudodeflectus. The sequence continues at coordinate 783,155 of NW_027263778.1, read as the reverse complement.
CCAGAGAAGGGAATGTGAGCGACAACCTCGACCTTGCCATCGCCAACCTGGGAGATGACGACCTTGTCACCGAGGTTACCGACGCGGCCCTCGACCTTGATGCGGTCGTGGAGGAACTTTTCGAAGGCGGAGACATCGAAGATCTTGTCGTTGGCGGGCTGAGAAGCATTGATGATGAACTGCAGACACGGAATATTAGCGATTGCAAGCGGAGCGACCGAGAGTTGCAAGCTTTTACTCACCTTCTGAGTGACCTTCTGGGCCTTGCGGGCACGGACCTACTCAACCGGAAAGATTCGATTAGCCTACTGTTCCATTTGTCGGGCCCCAGATTGAGTCGTGATGCGTCGTCGTCCTTGCTTGCCAGATTCTCGTCTCTGCTCAGCCATGGGCATTTCGGCCGCTGGCTGGCGAGGACGGAGAACCGAGTGCGAAGATCGAGCGCATCACGAACACATAGGGGGAACAGCAAAGCAGTTCAAGAATGGAAACATACAGCGGGAGCCATTGTGACTGAGGAGAGGGGTATGAAGAGATGAAGAGGGGATAAGTCGTTGGTCGCAAAGAGGTGAGTATCCTGCGCCTGTGTGAGGAGGAGAAAAAGTTCGAGCCGACACCGAATCTCCGGCCGTGGTGGAGTGCGACTGCTATTCCACTTTTGGATGCACATTAGGGCTTCATTTGCGAAAGGGCAGAGAGGCATCAGCTGACATTTCCAGTCTCCTGAAAATTCTAGCCAATAAGGCAGGCTGAAAATCGACACTAACGACCTCGCTAAGCACGGATCCCGTCCGCTCAATATAAATACACCTCTTCTCCCGCACCCTTTAGAGTTTTTTTTTCTTTTCTTTTCCAGCTCTCTTTGCCTTTTGGCTTAGATCAAGTGTAGTATCTGTTCTTTTCAGTTTAATCTCTGAAAGTGTTCTAAGGAACACAACATTGATTAATCTTATTTTTGGTCTTCGTGGCAGGGCCTCTGTGCTTGCGCATGCCTCGCCACACAGTGTCATCGGGCTTACACTACCTCCGATTGACGCGAAACAACCTTTTTTCATCAATTTGGCCGGCTTGTCCGACTGCTTGGAGAAGAAATTGGTTGTTTTGACTTGCAATCATTCTTTGGGACTGGCATGGAGCTTTGAAGAGGAGTTTAGCTCTCCAGTCGTTGAAACTGGTGCTCGAGAGTCGGAATTTGGAACCGTCCTGGTGGCTTGTTCGTCGGGTACGGCGGTCTGTTACTTGCATGGCGGCCAAGTAGTATCAAACCTCTTCTGTTTCTCTGGTGTTTCGACGTCGTAGCTTTCCATGGCTGTCATTGGTCTTTCCGTCGTCCCCATAGCAGCTGCTATGTCTCTAAATGCTACCTTGGTATTCATGTGGTCTAGACCATTAGCCTTGCCTTGACTGCCCTTTGGCCATCAATGATTAGACATTCCAACCGGATCGATCACAATCGGCTGCCATTGCCTTGCGAAAGCAACAACACCGTCATTCGAGCAGATCTGCTGAAAACAAGTCCATTCCACATCATCCCAGCGCTGAACTATCCTTCGCGTCTTTCTGATCTCGATCTCGATGTCGATTCTTCAATCCTGCAGTAAGGATGACGTGAACCGCTTTAGGATTGGACAACCATAACTTGCATCGATGGGGAACCACAAATTCAAAATAGTATGATCCTCAACCATGTGTACCTTGGAGTAACTCGTTATTCGCCTCTTGTATTGCTCAATTGTGACTTCCTGACGTGTATCACCTCTTCCTTGCCAGGGTCTTTCCACCATCCACCAAACAATGAACGTGCCTCGAAAGCAGCCATTTTGACCTCACGAACCCACAATGACAGGGGTATGATGATAGCTCATCACCGCCCTCACTATGATCTCACTTCTTCAACATCATTACTTAACTGAATCTGGGTCTCTGTCGAAACTATAAGTACTGAGCAAAAGACTGGCTCACACTAACCATCAACAAGCACAAACTTCATTCTACCACACTCAGAACAAAGGACTCCTCTGTCAATCTATCACTCAAATCAACCATCACAATGGCCCACAACGAGAATCCCGGAAACTTCGCCAACCGCCCCCACGAGGAGGTCCAGAATATCGCCCGCAAGGGAGGCCAGTCCAGCCATAGCGGTGGCTTTGCCAGCATGGACCCTGACAAGCAGGTAGGCTCGCTCTTTCTCCTTCACCGTTCGTGTCGATACTAATGTGATACAGCGCGATATCGCATCCCAGGGTGGCCAGGCCTCGAGCGGCAGCTTCCAGCCCGGCGATCCCCGCGCCAGAGAGGCCGGCCGCAAGGGTGGAAAGGCTACTGGCAACACTGAGCCTGAGGAATAGGAGAGTCTCAATGATATTATGAGGCAATGACGCGCAATATCTGATGCGCTTATGTACTTTTATTATGATGCCTTACGTTTATGCTATGTATATGACTGCAGTGCACTGTCTGGAATGAACAACTCTCGGTACCATATCCTTTTATACGTTGTAAGGTTTAGGAAAGTAGTAGCTTAATTACTCGAACATTCAAGGAAACTCAATTCCTGCTAGCAAGTATGCTTATTTCATACACTGTCGATCGGTCGATCAACGCCGGCACAGCCTTGGAGAGAGTCACAGAAAGATATTGCTCAAAGCATAGAGCAAATAGGTTAGGCGACATACATAAAGAACAGGCTATCTTAATAAGCCTTGACTGTACGACTGACTCAGGCTGTACTAATGAATGGTGCATACTCTGAGAAGACCGTGCAAAGTCAAAACCATTTCTAGACTTCCGCAAGCAGACAAAGATCTGTTTTGCCGGACGTGGCCAGCATCTAGACCAGCTCCGGACAGCTATAGCCGAGATCAATCCCATCCACTAACGTTGATACACGCAAGCATGACTTCAAGAGTATCTCATTATCCCCAGTCTTCGATAGTGGGACCCTTGGGTCTCCTGCTCGGCTGATGGACCCAAGCATCTGTGATTGTGGTTGTTACTGCCACTTGCAGCATCATGAAGTTGACTTGCGGTGAACTACTAGATACTGTGCTATAGTACGAGTAAAGTTGAAGATTGGATGATATATATGATATATATAATCAAATTAACAATAGTAATGTACAGTAGAGACATGTCTCATATAGCTCATAGCAGCATAACACATAGGGCATCATTTAATCCTGGAACTCGTCCTCATCCTCACCCTCCTGGTACTTGTCCCCAGTCTGAGGCTTTGCATGACGCAAACAATTGCCGCCGAGGACATTGGATTGATCGATGGCCTCGTCTTCATCCTGGGCTGGTTAGGGCTAGTCTTTGCTCTTTTGACGCTTAGCAATAGAGTGATGTGATAAACGCACCAAGCTGGCGATCCGAGTTGGAAAAAGGAGGCTGCATGGGGTCCTCAATACCGGCTTCATCCCTCTGGACTGGGATATGGCCTTTTAGCTCAGAGCGAGTCTCGTGGGCATAGGTGTTGTCGGAGAAGGTGCCGGAGACTGGGGAAGCGTCGTTGGCGGCCTCGTACTGGTCTTCGGCGGCTCTTTCGTAGGAGTTGGACATTTTGAAGGATGTAAACGTAGTGATAAGTCTCAAATTGAGTGTTAGATGGTTGCGTAATGAACCCTTGTCGAGCTGTAGATGGCCTCGAATTTATACCTACATATATCTATATAAGCTCCGTTTCTGGTAGAGATCGTCGGCAGCTCCCGAGCTAGGTCTATCTAGGACTAAGGTCTTGCCCGGGGTCGTTATCGTAGATCTGACGTCACGCAACAGCAGGGGCGAAACGACAGGTTTGAGTCCGTTCAGTTGACATTGGATGGAAGAAACTTCAAGCCAATAAGATGGACAGGGTAAGTGTTGCGTTATCATCATGGCATCAACGGAAAATTGCCCAGAAGGGAAGCGGCTGTTTTCTCTTCTTGTTGAGCAGTCGATGATCGGGGCCAGCTCGATGCGGCTCGATCGCGGTTGTCATTGACCGATCTAAACACTGCGATTTGAATGTCGGAGGCACGGAAACTCCAGTAGACAAGATGAGCTGTTTCTTGGGAAGAATAGAAGCTTATTGGATGCCACTGTTGTAAAGACATGGGTCGTTCTCAGGGCAGTAGCTATTCCGGAGGGTGCTACAAATAGCTGTTGCTTACGGTACAGCTGTCAGGTGCCAACAGTCCTTAATTTCAAACAGCTGCCTAAAACCTACAAGTTTATTACTATGTTGCATTCTGAAAGGTCATCTGCCGCGCCTTGGAAGTGGGAGCTGCCCAGCCGTGCGTCGGAGATGACGCAAGAGGGACGTCCAAGCACTAGGGCTCTTAAATACCCCGAGATCTCCTGGTAAGCATTCTGTTACCTGTATGAACATTGAGGGCCTCGAGACAGAAGGCAAAGGGTTACTTCTTGCGAATGTTTCGGCCCAGAAGCAGATGGTCAGTGAATCAAGATGATGTCGCCTCGTTTTGGAGCAACGCTGTTGCGCACAAGTGTTATTCGACCGCCGATCGTCCGCGCAACCAGGGGAATCGCCAGCCCGGCTCATGTCAAAGAGAAGCTACCCACGGATGGCGGCAGAAACCGTGAGCGGTTTCGAGAGTTCTCGCTGGCTGGTAAGGTGTTTGCCGTGACCGGCGGAGCACGGGGGTTGGGGCTGTCAATGGCTGAGGCCTTGGTCGAGGCCGGAGGTGAAGGTATGGTATTTTTTTTTTCCCAAGCGGATAGCTCAAGCTAACATGACCAGTCTATTGTCTCGATAGACTCCCCGAGCCAGACGACGAGTTCCACGCCGCCAAAGCCCGCGCGAATCCAGACTTTGGAGGCTCTATCCACTACCGCCAAGTGGACGTCACCGACGACGCAAACACCGAAGCCACCATGGCTGAGATTGCAAGCAACAAGAACAGATTAGACGGCTTGATCGCCGCAGCGGGCGTCAACCACGTTGCGAGTGCAGTAGATCACTCCCCAGCCACCGTCGACAACGTGATTCATATCAACTACACGGGTGTCTTCCGAAGCGCCGTCTCAGCAGCAAAAGAGATGATGAAGAGAGACTGCCAGGGATCAATTCTGCTCGTGGCTAGTATGAGTGGCATAATCGCCAACAAGGGCATGACATCAGCCATCTACAACTCATCCAAGGCGGCGGTGATCCAGCTCACTAGGAGTCTGGCTATGGAGTGGTCCGAGGTTGACCCTAAGACGAAGAAGGGAGGGATCCGAGTCAACTGTCTCTGCCCAGGCCACATTGAGACGCCCATGGTACAAATGATTGTGGAGAAGGATCCGGCGACCAGGGAGCTTTGGGAATCGGAAAATATGATGAAACGGCTGGCGCGGCCGGAGGAGTTTCGCGGAGTGACACTGCTGCTAATGAGCGATGCCAGCAGCTTCATGACTGGAAGCACGGTTGTTGTTGACGGGGGGCATACCGCTTGGTGATTTTCTTCTATTCTACTACCCCACTGATAGACAGACATAGCGATCACTCGATAATTTGACATATTTCTTAACATGAGCCGGCGAGCAACAATCACGCTATATGCATTGCGCGATTCATGAGACTCGGGCTTCGGGTAGCATCCCCGACCGGCATTGATTACATCCAGAATGAAGCTACTGCCCCCGAGGATGTTGGGGTAAATGAGGGTCTAAGTTCGGGGCAAGCATCCGAACCCCGGATTTAGCCCTATTCTGGGGAGGCGGGGTTCTTCACCCCCAGCGTACGGAGTGTGTACGGCTCGCGAGTATAAATAGACCCATCTGTTGCTTTGCACTGACGATCCCTGAAGTGACAGGCTCCTCTGTAACCACACACGATGTGGTTTCTCACAACCCTCCTTTCCCTGTCAATCGTGGGTTCTGCTACCCCAACCACGCAAGGACATATCAAGTCTCCTAAGGCTCACGTCAAAAACGGAACGTATGAAGGCATATATTCCGCGGAATATAACCAAGACTTCTTCCTGGGCGTTCCATTTGCGCAGAGCCCCGTCGACAACCTCAGGTTTAGATTACCCCAGTCTCTGAACTCTACATGGAAGGGCTCTAAAACCGCAAAGGACTATTCTCTTCTCTGCGTCGGATATGGCGTAAGCCCGCCACCGTCTAGCAGAGACTTAGACTAACCCTTACGCTAGCTCGACCAAACGTTCTACGAGCAGTCAGAGGACTGCTTATACCTCAATGTTGTCCGCCCCGCCGGCTACGAGCACGAGCAGCTTCCTGTAGGGTTCTGGATTCACGGCGGAGGATTTAGCAATGGCGGCGGCGGCGACCAACGGTACAATCTCTCTTTCATTGTGGAACAGTCAGTCAAGATAGGAAAGCCCATCATTGCCGTCTCGATCAATTACCGTCTGAGTTTATGGGGGTTCCTCCACTCTAACGAAGTCGTCGGGGAGGGAATCACCAATCTTGGCCTTAGAGACCAGCGTATTGCTCTGCAATGGGTGCAGGAGAACATTGCTGCCTTTGGTGGAGATCCAGAGAAGGTCACCATCTGGGGCGAGTCTGCAGGCGCTGCCTCTGTTGGCTTCCAGGCAAGTCAATCTCAAGGAACTTTGTGAGATATGAGACTAACCAGTGCTATCATAGCTTACTGCATACGGTGGTCGCGACGACAAGCTTTTTCGCGCGGCGATACTACAGTCCGGTAATCCAATCTACTATGGCTCGGAGAACGGCACGCAACGCTCCCAAGCCGGTTTTGAGGCAATTGTCTCTGCAGCTGGATGCTACGATTCCTGGGATCGAATTCAATGTCTTCGCGAAGTCCCATTTCTGGCCCTGAATGCCACGATGAACGGGTCAGTGGAAACTGGCAGCTTCGGACCGACGATTGACGGTGATTTTGTGCGGACGTACCGCAGCAAGCAACTCAAAAGAGGCCAATTTGTCAAAGTGCCGATTATCACTGGTGCAAACAGCGATGAAGGCGCTTCCATGAGTCCCATGGGCATTAATACTACCGAAGACTTCCGAGCGACACTATCCAGCTTCTTACCTCTCTCCTTCCAAGATGCTATCTTGAAAGCATACCCAGACGACCTTTCCGTCAACGTGGTTGCCAGCCTGGGCGACCAACGCCCTGCCCCGCCGTACGGTGCCCAGTTCCGCCGAAGTGCATCCTTCTGGGGGGATTACTACTTCATTGCGTCGAGAAGGGAGACAGCTAAGACGTGGGCTTCTCACGGTCTCCCTGCATATGCCTATAGGTTTAATGCCATTCCTGCCGGCGTTCCTCCGGAGGTTGGAGCCGGCCATTACAAGGAGATTGGCTTTATGTTCAACAACCTCGAAGGGGTCGGGTATAGACCGGATATTAGGCCGTTCGAAGACAAGGGCAAGAGCTACATTGACCTTGCAGAACTGATGAGCTCTTCCTGGGTCAGCTTTATTTATGACTTGGATCCAAACGGCTACAAGGGAAGAGACAGCAAGGTTCCTAAATGGCCGAAGTATAGAATGGATAACCCGGAGGACTTTGTCTTTGATGCTAATATTACTAGCTATGTGCAGTCTGATACTTATCGGAGTGAGGGTATTGCACTGATTAACGACAATGCTCTTGGGGTTTTGCATAGATAGTGAGATGGTTTTTACACAGAAATTAGATCCTATACTTCGGAGGCTTTATAGTGCCCGGGAAAACCCCAAGGGCGAAATGAGCTTGGCGCCGTCATCACAGGGTCTAACTACTCTGCCCCCGCGTCTCATTTCGCGCTGGCTCTTTATTGGCAAGCTTATGGAACAGAAGTTATAGACCTTCATTATAAGCAGAGTGCGCGCTTCTGTGTTGAGATGCCCTTTTTGAAGACGTTCTTCTGAACTGTAGGGCGCCTGGCCAGCGGCCGATGGCTTATTTGAGCCCCACATTCCTGCGGCTGTTCCTCTTATTTTTTTCTGCACATTCCTAAATCTCAACTTCACAGCATCAACTATCGAGGACGGCTCCCTCGTAGATGTACATCAGTGACATCATGGTACGTCCAACTTGAGACTGACGCGAGTCTCCTGACGGCCAAGGTGATCCTGGCGGCCATCTCAACTTACCAGTTCGACCTCCGGAGTGCTCAATGTGGAGAGATGCGGTGGTGGGGCGCAAGATGGAGCTGAAATTGGTAGGATGAGCCGCGCTCAAGATTTGAACAGGAACCGGACTCTCGACGATGGGACTTCGCCTCGCTTGCGACTTCGGCAGTGCTCTATGGGTGCGAACTGCCAGGGTGGACTCGTTGTTGCCCCTCAGTCTCACTCTCCCCCTCTCTGGTCTCCCACTTGAATTCCTCCCTGCCTCCCCTCTTGCTTTCATCCCGCATTGTTGTCTCTGGTAAGTTTAGCCACTGCACCGTACTGTGGAAGATGCTCTTCTGACATTGTCTCCATCAAGACTTCTGAATATTCACCATGTCTCTCCACCGCAACCCCCCTTTCCGCGTTGAGCATCTCGGCTCTCTCCTCCGTACCGATGAGCTTCTCAAGGTCAAGACCGCCTTTGAGAAGGGAGAGGCTACCCAGGCCGACCTCGAGGCCGTCGAGAAGAAGGACATCAAGGAGGTGGTCGAGCTCCAGAAGCAGCTGGGCTACCCAGCTCTCTCCGACGGAGAGTACTGCAGACACAGTAAGCTGTTCCGGGGGATAGAAGAAAAAAAAGCACAACCCCACCTTTGTGCTACGTCTCCGGCGATTATTATATGTCCGCTAACTGAGAACCTTGTGGACAGTGTTCTGGGGCTCGTTCTTCCCCGGCCTCGAGGGATTCGAGGAAGTCTCAGACCCCGACCCAGAGGTGTTTCGCCCCTACGCCCCCGATGTCGCTGCCTTCCTTGAGGCCGGCCACAAGCCCGGGGAGAGTGTCTTCTGCACCGGAAAGATCAAGCACGTCGGCAGCACCTACGTTGACCAGTTCAAGTACCTCGCTAGCCTCGTTGCCCCCGAGGAGGTCAAGAACCTGAAGCTCACCCTCGCCGCTCCCAACTGGTACCACCTGCGTTACCGCGAGGGTTACGCTTACCCCAAGGACGTCTACAGCAACGTTGACGAGTACTTTGCCGACATTGCCAAGGCGTACCAGGACGAGCTGAAGATTCTGTACGATGCCGGCTGCCGTAACGTGCAGTTCGATGACCCCAACCTTGCCTGTACGTCTTGAACCTATCCGTTTTTGCTCAAGAAACCTGCTAACAACAACCGCCACAGACTTCTGCTCCGACAAGATGCTCCAGGGCTGGAAGGAGGACTCCCTCAACACCCTCACCGCCGATGAGACCTTCGAGAAATACATCAAGCTCTACAACGACTGCCTCGCCACCCGCCCCTCAGACTTCCACATCGGGGTCCACCTCTGCCGCGGCAACTTCGTCGGCAGCCGCCACTTCTCCGAGGGCGGCTACGACCGCATCGCGACCAAGCTCTTTAAAGAGCTCGACGTCGACACCTACTACCTGGAGTACGACACCCCCCGCGCCGGCGGCTTCGAGCCCCTCAAGGAGCTCCCTCCTCATAAGAACGTCATCCTGGGTATCGTGACCTCCAAGTTCCCCGAACTTGAGGACAAGGAGGAGATGAAGAAGCGTGTCTACGATGCGGCCAAGTTCATTGCTGAGGGTAACGGTGTTAGCGTCGAGCAGGCGCTCAACCAGGTTGGTGTGAGCCCGCAGTGCGGATTCGCTTCTCACCGTGAGGGTAACGCGATTGACCGCAACGGTATGATTGCCAAGCTGAAGCTTGTCCGTGACATTGCCAACGACATCTGGCCTGGGCAGCAGTAATGCAGTAATTGTAGCCTAAATATATTGAAGACATGATATGTGATGATATAGCTGTATATAGATTCAACTTACCCGATGCGCTTGCGAGTTCAACCTAGCACGAGGATACGATTATGATTTAAGAAAAAGTGATACATTACCAGAAACTGAGACGATATTATGATAATTAGGTAGCTGTACAAGTACAGAGATTAGGCAAGATATATGTTGTACGTATATGCTGGTCAATTTCCATCTATTGCATGCTTTCCTTCTACAAGACACGAAAACAAGCCAACGACACAACGAGGAAATCACGTAAAGGATTAAAACGGGGTATTGGACGAAACCCAAGGAACAGTGGGATATCATAAGAAAGTGAGTAAGGGGGGAATGGTAGAAAGATAAACAATCGCAAATGCAGGACAAATGAAAAGAATCGAATCCAAAGGCTGCGTCTTCTGTCATCAAAACGGACATTCAACAAACAAATGGTATGGTATGATTTGGAGCGGCAAGGCAAGGCGGTGTTGTTATACATGAGGGCTGTGTAACCCAGACTGGAGGAAATCGTAGATCATTTCGGGGGTGATTGCGAGGTCTTGACGTTGTTTGAAAGCCAAGCCTACATGTTGTTAGATGGGAAATGTCGGATTCGAGAGCGAGACTTACCAGTCCTTCGAAAATACCAGTGCCATCCGTAGCAACGCTAGGCGCAACATACCATGTCTTATCCTTGATCTTGTGGAGTTGGAGAGCGCTCGTGATCTCATCCGGGCTCAAATCTGCAAAGGTTAGCGAGGGCTGCGTTCCTAGAAACGAGCGTAACATACGTCCAGGAACGTCCTGCTTGTTTGCAAACACAAGCAAAAGGGCGTCTTTCATTTCGCGATCGTTGATGATCTTGTGTAGTTCGGAGCGAGCCTCCTCCAACCGAGTGGTGTCGCTCGAGTCCACGACGAAGATCAGTCCTTGCGTGCCTATGAAGTGTATACGTATCAGCCCTGGCCATATCAGCTCTGCATCGGTAGTCGTACCGGAATAGTAGTGTCTCCAGAGGGGACGGATCTTGTCCTGACCGCCCACGTCCCATACGTTGAACTTCACGTTCTTATACGTAACACTCTCGACGTTGAACCCGACGGTAGGAATTGTGGTGACATCTTGGTTGGTGAGTTTCAATTTGTAGAGGATTGCTGAACGACTGTTGGTTAGTGTTCCCATGGCCCAAAGCAAAAGCAAACGCACTCGTCTTTCCGGCAGCATCGAGACCCAGCATGAGAATCCGCATCTCCTTCGTTCCGAAGATCTTGCCCATGATCTTTGACACTGAGCCGCCCATTTTGACTAATATCACGCGATCGCGATGATGTAGGAAACTAGAGGGTGGGAGGTGTGAACTCGGGAGTCCCGTCCGGACTGTAGTCTGCAGAGGCGTAGCAACGAGGGGTTAACGGTCGTAAAGTAAGGAAAAGTCGCGAGATTGATGTCAGGTAAGGAGTCTTTTGCACTCGAGTCAGTGAACGTGGCCCTTATCATAGCACGGGCGCGAGCACATGGGTTGGGATAAACTCACCTTGGCTTGAGACACAGAGAGAGAGATAGGGTTGATGTTCGGAGATGGCAGCGGGAGGGAAAGCGAGAATTAGCGACGAAAGGGTCAATTGAACGATATCGAATAAATTCGGGGATCCAGCAATGCTCCGATCCACACGTTCAGCTGCCTCGTTGAAAGTTGACTGTTTGCTCGACTCCGTAAAAGGGGCTGGCGATGCTGAGTCAGCACCCCCACGATTGCAGAGCCAAGACGTTTGACTGTTTCATCTCCGCAACATCGTCTGTCGTCTGTTTCATCTTGTTTCTCATGCTTCGAGGTGTCAACAGAGCTTATTCCGGAGTCAGACAGAGTCGCGATGCTCTACTTCCTACACTGGAGCTTACTAGTAGTATGCGCTGGTCAGCCTCGCCATCGTTTCATCCCTTTAACCCACCTTCCTGTGCAAGATTATTGATGCTACACCGACTATCAGCACGTGAAGTTCCGGAGTCGAGAACTTGAATCAATCAAACAAGCATCCATGACACCATCTGCATAAATGCTTATTCCCGGCAAGCTCCGTTGTACGCATCCGTATTTGCACACTGGTGTCGTACCAGCATTGCTTCAGCCCTACGTCATGGCAGTTAATGGTGAGGTCACTCATACTTCCACCGGTTCCGAGATGTGTACTGAGTCCCAAACCTACACCCTTTTCCATTAATCAACATTCAAAAAAAAAAAAAAAACCACCTTCAAACTATACACATATACTGCCTTTATCTACTAGAATCCCTACAGAATGCCTGACGACGAGATTCCTCCCAATCGGCGCCGAGTCTCACTGCAGCAACAGCGACGGCTTTCGACCCAATTCTCACCTGATTCTTGGGGCGCACCAACGTCCGGTGTATGCACCTCTGCTCACTTCATATATCTCACTTCATATATCTCGAAGATCGAAGATCTGACTGTGATAGACAATTTATGCCGGTGTATCGGCTCTCTTCGAGAAGGACGAAGTCATATTTGCCGTGGCGATCCGCGATTGCACATATCTCGTCGACTTTGCTCAGGAAGCGCTCCCATTGATTCAAGATGGCCCATTGGATTCCTATCTTGGGGACTACATAATGAATCACTTGAATAAGTGGCGCCGGGAACATGTGGAGAAAGTTGTTGGGATGGCAATCCCGCAGCAGCTAGCTGATGCCTCTCCCACGCTTTGCTCTCGCCTTTGGCTAGATCTCGACATTATCCCACTGGTTTTATCAGAAGAAAGTAAACTTGGATTGGGTGGAGAGGAGCTGCGATATGAGTTCCAAAAATCCATGGACTGGGAAGTGAGGACGTTGGATGAACAGGCGGAATCCATGGCTCGCAAATGTGTTCGGTATATATCACTCTCCCAAGTTGTGCTCAGAGACTAACTGCAGGTATAGACTGTTTGGACCGGAAGGCATACCATTGTTGCAAGTGGGAATGTCCGGCTTGGTACAGGTCGACACGGGGTTCCATGTGCAATTGACCAATAAGGGGAACTACGAAAAGACAGTTACGCCTAACATGTGGAAGGCTATCGAGTACTATGCCGACGACCTCAAGAAGAGGAAGATCAAATTCGCCTTCTTCAGCGCTACCCCACGGGGTGGGGGTGTTGCCCTCATGAGGCACGCTATGGTGAGGTTTTCTCACGCTCTAGGGACGGACATGAAGTGGTAAGTACTGCTGAATATCATATTGTCATAAGATTTCTAAGTCAAGTATAGGTATGTACCTAAGCCACGGCCGGGTGTCTTTCGTGTCACCAAAACCAACCATAATATCCTCCAGGGCGTCTCTCACCCAGAGGAGCGTTTGACAGAGGAGAAATGGGAGTTAGTCACGAACTGGATACATGAAAACTCCAACAGATATTGGCTACGTTCTGGCGGCCCTCTCACACATCCGAAGGATGGAGGCGCGGATGTGGTTGTTATCGACGATCCCCAAATGCCTGCACTGATCCCGCTGGCGAAACAGATAGCTCCAGACAGGCCAGTGGTCTTCCGTAGCCATATACAAATCCGCAGTGACTTGGTGGCTCAAGAAGGTAGCCCGCAAGCGGAATGCTGGGGTAGGATGTGGGAGATGATCAAGGAGGCAGATCTTTTCATAAGCCATCCGGTAAGGTCGTTCGTGCCTCATAATGTTCCCAAAGATATGGTGGGTTATATGCCTGCTTCCACAGATTGGCTGGACGGGCTCAACAAGAACATGAAAGACTGGGATAATGCCTACTATGGGCGTTTTTTTAATTCTCTGGTCAGAAACACGGGAATGCCAGTTATTGATTACCCGGCAGGTGAGATTATCAACCGAAGGTATCTTTTGATTAGTGGCGCTAACGGCAATTAGACGAGTATATTGTTCAGATTGCACGTTTTGATCCTTCCAAAGGCATACCCGATGTTGTGGAGGCATACGAAAAATTTCACAAACGCATGCTGGCCTCCGTACCGGATAGGTGCCCGCCCAAGCTTCTAATCTGCGGACACGGATCCGTTGACGACCCGGATGGCTCCATCATCTACAACGCAGTAGTGACCCACATCGAGAGCTTCATTCCACACCTGGCGGACAAGATCTGTATCGTCCGACTTGGCCCGTCCGATCAGGTGCTGAACGCGATCCTGTCCAAGGCCAAGGTGGCCCTGCAGCTTTCGACCCGGGAAGGATTCGAGGTCAAGGTCTCCGAAGCCATTCATAAGGGCAGGCCAGTTATTGCGACGAGGGCGGGTGGCATCCCGCTACAGGTCATTGACAAAGGAAACGGATTTCTGGTCGATGTAGGGGATACTGACGCGGTTGCCCAACACCTCTTCGATCTCTGTACAGACGATGAACTGTGGCAGCGGATGCACGAATTTGCCTTGGACCACGTGTGCGACGAGGTGAGCACGGTGGGTAACTCGCTCAACTGGCTGTACCTTGCCTCAACGTTGTCTAAGGGCGAAAAGATCAAGCCGAACGAGCGCTGGATCAATGACATGGCGCGTGATAGTTCAGGAATCCCCTATGAGGAAGGCGAGGACCGTCTGAAGCGAGCGATTGAGGTGCACAAAATGGGTTAAAATAGTCGTTTAAGAATCGTACATAGTTTGCACACCTGTATCTGTATCTCCATTACCGTAGAAGCCAGTTCCATATGATAAACGCAAGGGGTATAGTAAAGAACCATGGTAACTCCAAAGCAAACGCCTCGTCTAGAAACGGGGAAGAAGAATCACCTAACCATGCGATATCTTTCTCTCGCCATTCCACCTTCAGCCCCCTCAACCCCATACCCCTCCCCAACCTCTCCAACAATCCTTGCCGGCGCCCCACCAACAACACACCAGCTCGGAACCACCATCCCCGCAGGGACAACAGCCCCATCAAGCACGTATGCAAACTCTTTCAAAATGGCCATCGACCCAATCACCGCGTCTTTCCCAATATGAACATGATTCCCAACACTCGCCGCCTCAACTACACTCCGTTCCCCGACAAAAACATGGTCACCAATCTTCAGCGGAAAATAGCTGTGTATCCCCCTGTGCAGACGAGATGGCGGGCGCAGAATCGCAGACCGCGAAATATAGCTGTACCGTCCGATTGTAATTGCGATTTGATTCCCTGCGGCGCCGGCAGCTGCTTTAGGATCTGATTTCGAGTCCGGAGTGGAGGCTGAGGAGGAGGTGCGGAAGAGGTCGCCGCGGATGACGGCGTCGGCTTGGATGATGGATTTACCGCCGAGAATGATGTGCTGTGTTCCGTGAATCTGGGACCGACGCGAGATTTTGTTTCCTGTGTCCTGTTCTTGTTCTTAGCTTTGGCATTTGACCCCGAGGGTGCGCTGTGGTGCTTGTTTATGGACACTGTCGGCTGATGGGGGAGGGACGTACGGTCTCAATGTATTCGCCTTTGGCTGCTTTTGGAGGCATAGTGTCAGGAGAATGATTGGCTTGCTCTAAGTTCAGGAGGGCCACAGTTTCAGTATACTATTGGGTTGAGCATCAGGGCAAGAAAGTAACGAGTTGGATTTAAGCTCAAGGCGGTACGTGATGGCAACTCTCAAGCTTGGCTTCCATAGTGAAAATAGTCTTGGCAAAGCGGAGCTAGTAACATGCAGCCCAGCCTCCAGGGCTCCCAAGTTGAGATCGGAAGAGAGGCATTGCTGCCTACAAAAGATAAGTCCCAAAGTTGCTGCGAATAACAAACATATCTTTCGCGATATGGAGAAAGCGAGCCCAGAATCAATAATTGAATCTTCTGACGGTAAACATTATCTTATCTCTCGCTGGGTAACTCGTACCCCAACTCCAAGTGCGCTCGCCACCTGGCCCACATGACTCCAACTGCAGCCGACCGCTACTCCAACTTTAACCCGCATCTTCCCCTCTTCTTATCCGACCTTATTTTCTCCAATTGATGGGCCCGTGAAAATGACCGATGACGGACTACATCCGAACAAGCGACGCAGAGTAGGCCGGAATGGCGAGGGCAATGCGCGTCGGATCTGTCCCCACTGCGGGCGTGCGTTTAAGCGGACTGAACACCTGGAGCGCCACAAACGGACCCGTAAGTCTTGTACTCCT
This sequence comes from Aspergillus pseudodeflectus, assembly GCF_044049435.1. NCBI lineage: Eukaryota > Fungi > Ascomycota > Eurotiomycetes > Eurotiales > Aspergillaceae > Aspergillus > Aspergillus pseudodeflectus. The sequence goes on along the minus strand of NW_027263778.1, from coordinate 767,244 downwards.
GGCATACTACTGCAGGTTACGTTGTATACATGATACCTTAGATGACTAATGAATGTTCACATTAGACACCAAGGAGAAGCCCTTCTCGTGCCATTGTGGCTCTTCCTTTTCGAGGCGAGATCTCCTCACGCGACATCAGCGGGTGGCTCAACATGAGGAGACCGTTTCCGACGTTAGATCTGGAGGCCTGTCGCGAGTGGTAGAGCATGGTGCTGCTGCTGATGAAGCAGTATCTACTGTAACTGCACCTAGACTCGGGGACGATGCTCGACTTTTCATGAGGTCTCAGCCATGGACGCAGCTTCCTATATCAGCAGTCGTGGGAGATCAAAGTCAGCAGCTTGGCTTCATGGACACAAGGCAGTATGCCCCTGATATTCTACATACGCCTATGATTGACAGTGGTAATTTCCCAATGCCCATGGCTTGATGTTAGGGTCTAACTGTTCAAGGGATTGACTTCGATATACACTTCCGAGAATTCACTAGCTTCCTTGATGGTGTTGGTTTGCCTACTGGATTGAGTCCCCTATTTGACTCTGACAGGCATGCCGAAGCATTTGGAACCAGACCACACGAGGGAGGTAATGAGACTACTTCACTCAGACCAATGGCAGCAACAAGAGCCGGGACGCCATTCAGCTCATGGTTGCCTTCCGCCCCAAGCATGAACAGGATGTCAAACTACGCGTCTGACACCGATAGTAAGTTACCTCTCTTATCAGAGATGTACAACGTTTGCTCACAGCCACTAGACCCTCGTGCTGTCGACCCCGAGGCCCAACTCTTCAAAGTAACTGAAGATCAACATTCCAGGCTCAAATCCGCACTTAATAAACATTCTCACCTACTAGACCCTGCTTTCTTTCTCCCCTCGCGGCACGCCCTCACTCGTTACATAACATCGTTCTTCGGCGGCTTCCATTCCCACATGCCTTTTATTCATGTGCCCACATGGCATATCCAGGAACACTCAATTGAGTTAGTACTCGGAATGGCTGCCCTTGGCGCGCAGTACTGTTTTGAGAGGAAAGTATCTGAGCAGCTGTTCTTCGCCGGGAAAGCAGTGATAACAGAGCGGCTTGGAAAGCGTGCTGAAATTTATAGGCTGTCCACAAGGACTAGTTCGTCCACAATCAACGCAGTTTTACAAAACAGTGATCGAGACAGCAATAATCAACATGCATCGTCAATTGACTCTGTAAGAGCGTTAATTATGCTGATGGGGTTTGCGACATGGGAGCCTAAAGCCTCGACAGTGCAGGAATCATTCGCACTGCAAGATCTGCTTATACATGTCGTGAGGGATGTTGGCCTTGACGACGTGAATTGGCTTACGCCAATAGTCGAGCAGAGTGACGACGCCTCTTTAGGACGGAGTTGGCGAGCATGGATCGAGCAGGAGGCCAGCCGGCGATCCAGGTTGATTGCCTTCTCGATTCTTCACACCCACAGCATTGCATACAATGTCTATCCTACCCTTCGCAGCAACGAGGTCAACCTCAGGCTACCATGTTCGACCAAGGAGTGGAAAGCCCCGACTGCGGCTCTCTGGCATGCTGCGACGAAAGAAATTCAGAAGTCACAGCTTTACTTCAAGGATGCCTTATCCCTGCTCCTGAAGAATAGGAACGAAGGTGCCCCGCTGGATCCAATTCCAACGCCGCTGGGAAACTACGTACTCCTACACGGTCTGCTCCAACGTATTCACATCGTCAGAGATCTGAGCCTACCGGTCATGAGCAACACAGCAGCCTTACCAAGAGAAGAAGTGGAGAAGCTCGAGTAAGACCCATCAATTCTCTCTTTATTGAAACATAATGCTAACATTACAGACGTGGCCTCCGCGCCTGGACCACAGGCTGGCAACAGGCCCCCGAGTCCACGCTCGACCCCAACAACGAGAACGGTCCCATCCCGTTCACATCAAGTTCCCTCCTAGCTCTTGCATATGTCCGCATTTACCTGCATTTAGGGCCATACCGAGCACTTGAGACGCGGGACCCCGTTCGCATCGCCCACGCCATTGCATCTAGTCCTGACATAGAGCGCAGTGACGGCACAATTGCCGCGCTGCTGTATGCAACTCATATGCTGGGCATTCCTGTTCGGTTGGGTGTCGAGCGTGTGGCACGGAGTCAGGCCTTCTTTTGGAGCGTGAGACATTCATTGTCGAGCCTAGAATGCGGGGTGCTCCTTAGCAAATGGCTGGCGAAGCTTGCGGTTACGATAGGTGACAGTCCGCTGAGCGGTAGGTTTTGCCTCATACCACTAACTTACACCATCTGACGTCCGGCAGATAGCGAAGATAAGATTCTGTCCTGGGTGCGCCGAATCGTCGAAGAGGCGTACTCGGTCATTGATTTTGATGAAGGGGAGTCCCAGTCGCCCAATCTCATCAACTTCCGTGATCCGAGAGATCTCTCCATCGCTGTGTTGAAGATTTGGGCTCATTTTTTCAAGAGTAATACGCAGTGGCCGTTCATAAACATCATTGGGCAGAGTTTGACCGTGTATTGTGGAATCTTGCTTCAGAACAGGCACGGCAGCGCGCAACAATACTAATGCTTTACTTTAATCAAGGTATCTGATCTTGATACCCTAGCCCGGGTCGGTTTCTGACACACCATGATTATTCTCTGGAGTCTAGAATTGAAAAGTGGATCCGTGTAGCAAAGTTAGTACTCCAATTCATTGGGGTACAGTTGGGGCATTACACTCTGTTGGAGTATCCAGCCGATAACAAGTGGGTACGGAGTACTATTGTCCGCTTTATCAGACGCTGCTGATATTGACTGGGGTTGTAGGCGGTTGGTATCATTCACTTGGAGAATATTCTAAACCCCGGACCCCAACTGATAGACTTGGACCCGCAAGATAAGGCCTGTAAGGCTCGGGGTAGGTCCACGAGCTGCCCTCGGCGTGAGGACGAAATATAAGAAGCAAACAGGCCCCATCTCTCAGAATAAGTGGCAAATACCTTTCTCCAATTCGATTGACTTATCGCCTTTATCCACATCCACTTATCCAAGCTCGAGACTGCAAAACTCAAGCCCTTATGGAGGCTTCCTTGGCTCAACCGCGCCTTCCAGGGACGGTCAAATTGATCGACGCCCAAGGCCTGCTCAACGTCAAACATGGCCACGGCTCACAAGAAATTATCCTTGTTCCGCAACCTACCGACGACCCCGATGACCCTCTTCGCTGGAGCAAGCCGCGTAAGATGACCAGTATCATCAGCGCTATGGCATGGTGCTTTTTCATCGGCACTATCATCTCCGGATTATCGCCCGCCTACATCCTCATTGAAAAAGATACGGGAATATCCATTGCAGATCTGAGCACCGGTAACGGCATTCTTTATCTCTTCATGGGCTGGGGCACGATGATCACGCAGAGTCTTGCGCTCAAATACGGCCGCCGCCTTGTTCTTGTGGGATGCATCATCTTGGTGACTGCCGTGACGGTCTGGACGGCCTATGTGCAGTCAAGGGGAGAATTTTTCGTGAATCGCATCTTACTGGGCATCTTTGCTTCGCCGCAGGAAACACTCATTGAGATGATTATCGGAGATATGTTTTTCACACATGATAGGGGGTTTTATATGGGTGCTTATAGCTGGTCTCTCTTTTCCGGGGCTCTTCTATCGCCCGTGGCCTCGGGGTATGTCGCCCAATATCTTGGTTGGCAATGGATTCAGTATATTCTGGCCATTATCGGGGCAGCGGTCACTGTTTTGACGTTTTTCTTCTTCGAGGAGACCATGTTCTTCCGCGATCACCTCTTAGCCAGCACTGAGACCCTCGATGGTATTTCTAAATCCCTTGAAGGTACAACAGCGGACGACGTGGAGAAGACCGGCGAGACGAAAAGTTCTCCTACCCTTCAGCAGTCAACCACTCTATCATTCCGTGAGGCTCCGTCGTCCGATACGCCCAGGAGCACCAGGCCCTACATCCAAAAGCTCAAGCTCTGGGGCTATCAGCATCCCCTACAGCCAAACCCATTCAAAGTCTTCTTTCTCCCAATCAAGCTTCTCTTTGCCTTTCCTGCAATGTTCTTCAGCGGCCTTCTAGTTGGCGGGACCCTTGCGTGGTATAACGCAATGAGCGGATCCATGGCCCTGATCCTCGGCGAGGCACCCTACAATTTCAGCACCAACACCATTGGGCTCACCTACCTTGCCTGTTTTGTTGGCGTCACAATCGGCTGCTGCATTTCGGGCTGGATGTCTGATGTCGTCGCGATTCAGCTAGCTAGCCGCAATGGAGGAATCATGGAGCCGGAACAACGGCTCTGGATTTGCCTGGTCGCGCTAGTCGTCCATCCGGCTGGCTGCCTTCTATATGGCGTCGGGGCATCGTACGGGATTCATTGGGGTGGGATCGTTGTTGGGCTGGGCTTGATTGCCATGACGTTTCCACTGGGGGCATGCCTTGCATATACATATGTTCTCGACAGCTATAGGGAGATGGCAGGGGAGGGCCTCGTGTCTGTGATTCTCATCCGGAACATGATGGGTAAGTCAACTGGGTTCCAATCCATCTCACAGCGCAAAACAATTAACAAATTGAGCAGGCTTCGCATTCGGATACGCGGTCGTGCCCATGATCAATGCCCTGACTGTCCGGTATGCCTTTGTCCTGATTGCTTTGCTAGGGGAACTGGTCTGGCTCACCGGTATGGCAATGATCTATTTCGGGAAACCCCTAAGGCGAAATACTGCGCAAAAATACTGGAATCTGGTTGAAAAGACGAATGCAAAGGCGCACTGAATCAGCATGTTGGCTATTACTAAATCTGACCTATCTATATAAATTATAACTTAATGTGTGTCTATATCCATGCTCTGCTTTCACCCTAGCCAGATAGCGACCTCGACTTTCAAAACAGCTCTTCGGAGACTCGAGACCCACGGACTACCCAAGTAGCAGGTCAGATTCCTGTCGTCATTCACGAACATCAAGGACTAGCCTAGGTGCACGAGGCTAAGTACACAATCTGAAACAATGTTGGCTAATTGCATTAGAAAGCCCCCCGATATTATTTGCCACAGTACAACCAGCGAGATAAGATAAATAGTTACTGGTATCATTTCTCCACGCTGTGAGACAGCCCCATTCGAGATTTGGGGTAGTTACTCCAATTGGCCCACTCTTTGTGGGCCAGAGGCGCCTCGCCCATATCACCGGGTCTTGAGATGATGGGAATCCGTTTAAGCTATTTGATTATTGGCTATGGAAATGACACATGTTGTCGGCTGACTGTTGGGAAATCCGAAGCTGAACCGGCTGATATATATACATGACTCGGAGAGTTTCCGGTCCCATTACCAACCACATCCCTTGGGTAGACAATCACTCTCAGCAGCAGTTGAGGAGCAATCCCTCCAACCCAACACTGACACACGGCCACAACATTCAAACCACAGAACACAAATCACATCATGGCTTCCAATACGGCAGAGATCAAGCCTCCCTCACAGATGAAAGCAGCATACATCGCTGAAGTACGCCCATCCAACGACCCATGTTAACAAAAAAGAGAAGAAAAAGCTAACCCATCACAGTACCACAAACCCTACGCCCTCGGCACGCGCCCCCTCCCCAATCTTCGCCCAACCGACATCCTCGTGCGCGTGCACGCCGCCGGCTTCTGCCACTCAGACCTACAAGTGCAGCGCGGCGAATTCCGCAACCCCGCGCCTCTCGGCCTCATCCCCTCGCACGAGATCGCCGGTATCGTCGCGGAGCTAGGCGCTGACTATACCGGCCCCTTCAAGAAAGGCGACAGGGTCGGTGTGCTGAATTTCATGCATGCATGCGGTAGCTGTGTCGGGTGTAGACTTCGAGCTCGAACAGGTGCAGCGGCAGACCCGCGCTTCTGCGACGTCCGCGAGACAGCGGGGTTCCGGCATGATGGCGGCTTCGCGGAGTATGTGGCTGCGGATCCGGAGACGACGGTGCGGATCCCTGAGTCGGTTTCCTTTGACCAGGCTGCGCCGCTGATGTGTGCTGGTGCTACGGTTTGGGGTTCGCTTCAGGAAGCGACGAGGGGGATTGATCGGGGCGAGACCGTTGCTATAATTGGAATAGGCGGGTTGGGCCATCTCGCTCTGCAGTTTGCCAAAGCATTGGGCTTTCGGACGATTGCGATTGAACCCCGTGCAGCGGGACGACGACTAGCGACGGAGATGGCCAACGCGGCGCTACGACCTGATCTGGTGGTTGACTCGTCCGATGCGGAATCAGCGAGCGTCGCCATTTACAACTTTACAAAAGGCGAGGGCGTCGCGGCGGCGGTTGTCTGCACGGCTTCTATCGAAGCAAACCGGTGGGCATTGACTCTACTGCGCGTGGGAGGGGTGCTGGGTCTTTTGGGGCTACCACAGGAGCCGTGGAAGTTTGAGGCTGCGCCGATTGTGTTTCGTGAGCTGGTGATCCGGGGCAGTTATGTTTGTGGGAGGGAAGCGGCGGAGAGGATGATGGAAATTGTTGAGAAGGAGGGGGTGAGGTCGCAGCTTACGGTCGTGCCGTTTGAGAGGATTCCAGAGATTATCGACTTGTATCGTGATCCGGAGTTTAGGGGAAGGCTGGTTGTGAGGGTTCATGAGGATGATGGGAATTAGACAGCTTTTGCCGTTGCCTCGGAGTACAGAAACCCTAACCTGGTGGATTTAAGCATGAACTACTGTACGTAATGATGTTGGCATGATATAGGAGAAGCTGGACCAGAAGGATAGTAGGAAAGCTAGTTCTAGAGGTATCTATTCTATATCTTGCTAGTCTTCATCTCAGAACAAGGGATCTTCCTCCAGTCAAAGTGACTTTCCCACGCATGTCCAACGCGCAGTATCTTCTCCTCCTGCCACAAGCCCCCGACAATCTGCATCCCAACAGGCAGCATAACCCGCTCATCGTCCTTAGCCGGGGCAAATCCAACGGGGATAGTCATCGCCGGATGGCCCGTTACGTTAAAGACGGCGGTATTGACGGTCATCCCCATGCTAGGCTGGAGTGACTCTATTGGCAGACCCCGTTTCCCATGCCTGGGTGCCACGACAGGAGTGGTGGGCATTACCACCACATCGTACTTCTCAAACAATGACTGATATTTGTCGCTCACTTGACGCCCAATATTCAATGCCCTTCCGTAGATGTTGGGGAAATGAGCCATTAGATAGAGCCCGTTTATCAAAACGTTCTTTGTGGAAGGAAATGCGCGCTGGAAGCCTTCGTCTGTCCAGGGTAGTCTGCCCTGCTCGGCCTCTGTCATGCATAGTCCGCGTCGTCCGGTATTGTGACCGAGCAGTGTCTGTGTGCCGGCGATGCGCGAAAGGATGGTCCAGAGTGCTGGTCCGTGGACGTGGTCTGGCAGTGAGACTTCTTCAACGGTTGCGCCGAGACTTGATAGGTTCCTGGCAGCATTGGAAACAAGTGTCCTGACGCGGGCATCTACTAGAATATGTTCGAATCCTTCCTTGAGTATCCCGACCCGGAAGCCATCGAGCCGCCCGGAGCCCTGTTGGAGCGCTGCTGCAAATCTCGTCGACCCTGGAGCCGGGCTTGCTAGTGAGCGGTCGTCTATGCCATCATACCCGCTGATAACATCCAAACATGCAGCGGCTTCAAGTGTCGTTCGAGCAAGTGGGCCAGCGTGGTCAACCAGGGCATCTCCACTCGATATCCCTGTGAAGGGGACTCGCCCATGCGTCGGCTTAACGCCAACACCTACAGCTTCTTAGTTTCATTCCACCCAGGGAAAGAGGATAACGACTTACAACCACATAGAGCCGCAGGAACCCGGATACTTCCTCCCTGATCACCTCCAATAGTGATATCCACCAACCCACCCGCAACCAACGCCGCTCCACCAGATGTGCTCCCCCCGGCTGAATACCCCACCGCATGCGGATTCTCAACTACCCCCTGCGCACTTGTATACGAAGAAGTCGAATGACAATAGCTTTCACACGTTGACGTTCCCACAATACTTGCGCCAGCATCAAGCACCCGTGTTACGACCGTCGCATCGGTTATTGGTGTCCACGCCGGCGTAGCGTCGCTCCCGAGTAACTGCGGCACACCAGCTACAGCAATGACATCCTTGAGACTAACCGACTTCCCAGCCAGGGGGCCGCCGTTGGGATTTCCCCGGATCAGAAATTTGTGAGCCCATGCTTGGCCAAATGCTTGTTCTTCCTCGCTGCACCGACGCACGTTCTCGCGCGGGTATCTGGTCTGGTCGGATTTGGGTTGGTAATCGGGGAGGGCAAGGACATTCTCGGCGCAGTCGTGTAGGGCTGCGAGGAGGGTGTGGAAGTCGCGAGACTCGGAGGGTGAGATGGTGAGGCCAAGAGGCGCGAGGAGAGCCTCGGCGTCTCCGGGCTTGACGGGGTTGGTTCTGGTAGTGGTTAACACATGGACTCGGCGATCAATCTTAGATCTACTTACTCCGAGATGCTTGAGAAGAAGACCGACATGGTGAGGATGAATGCTGGGCAATGTCACACCAGGAGACTCGACGATATCTTGGGTTAAATTATCCTGTGCAGGAATTCTTTTCGCCCACCGGCATTTCCAGCCCACCTTTTTGGAGCAAACAATTCCACCTCACCTCGCCGGCGGGTTCAACAGGTGGTCACTCCAACTTGGAAGACCCCAACTTACCCCGACGACTCCAACTTCAGGGACCCACCACGGAGCCTGATCATCGATTCCTGGGCCGGCGCCGGAGATGGCGAAAATTAGACATCATTATGCTTGAGTAATAAATAATACCAATACTTTCTCGTCTGCGGATACATAGCTGCGACCCCAGTGACAACCCCGGCTTGAACCACACTCCACCATCTCACCACTCTTCCGTACAATAACCTGCTCATTCACCTGTGCCACTTCCGACCACACCTCCTCACAGAAATATTAAACAATGGCCCCAAAGCGAGTCCTCATTTCCTTCGGCGTCGACGTCGATGCCGTATCAGGGTGGCTCGGCTCATATGGCGGCGAAGACTCCGTAAACGACATTAGTCGGGGTACGTCGCACTTTCTCAAGGCATACATCGCTACCTCTGCTAATACACGCATCTAGGCCTCTGGGCAGGAACAGTCGGAGTCCGACGCCTTCTAAAGCTCTTTAGCAAATACGACATGAAGACAACGTGGTTCGTCCCAGGCCACTCGCTTGAGACATTCCCAGAGGAGATGGCCGCTGTCCGCGACGCAGGCCATGAGATCGGACTGCATGGATACTCGCATGAGAACCCGACGGATATGACCATTGAGCAGCAGCGGGATGTGCTCGATAAGACGTATCGCATGCTCACGGAGTTTGTGGGGAAGCCGCCGAGGGGGAGTGTGGCGCCCTGGTATGCTCGAATAAACCTTTTTGTCTTGGAATTCTCGATTCTGAGACCGATCAAGAGTAGCCAGCCCTAACGTATGATTAGGTGGGAAACAAGCCAAGCAGGCCTCGAGCTCCTCCTCTCCTACGGCATCGAATACGACCACAGCATGAGCCACGAGGACTGCCAGGCCTACTACCTCCGCACAGGCGACACCTGGACAAACATCGACTACAGCCAGAAAGCCGAGACGTGGATGAAGCCATTGGTGCGCGGCACGCAAACGGGGCTGGTTGAAATCCCATCAAACTGGTACCTTGACGACCTACCGCCCATGATGTTCATCAAGAAGGCGCCGAATAGTCATGGGTTCGTCAATCCGCGTGATGTCGAGGATATCTGGCGGGACCATTTTGATTACTTCTATCGGGAGTATGACGAGTTTGTGTTCCCAATTACGCTTCATCCTGATGTTTCGGGGAGGCCGCATGTGCTTTTGATGCTTGAGCGGTATGCAACCCCTTTCTTATTTCTGTTCTCTTTCACTGGTGGGTTAGGTACTGATTTGAGCAGATTGATTGAGCATTTCAAGAAACATGATGGGGTTGAATTTGTGACTATGGCGCAGGTGTGCGACGAGTTTAAGCAGAAGAACCCGGCGCCGCCGAATGCGCTGATGCCGGCTCCTGTTGGTGCTATGTTGAAGGACTAGGAGTGTCGGAGGAAGCTACCAATCTCGATATTCACCCGAGAGAAGGGGTAAGTCTCGAGGAGATTAAGCGTAAACAGTACATGGCATTTGCTACCTATTACGCAGTCATATAACAAGCAAATTGATATCTTGAAGAAACATATTACCATATCACACATTACACAGTCACCCATACAGGATCAAGAAGTAACCTGCTTCTTGGGGGTAGGGACTTGTCCGTCAAAATGGATGCGGAATGCTAAAACTGAGTTAGTGGAGCCCTGTTTTCAAACAAAGAGAGAATACATACTCGTCGGGAAAGGAGAATAAGCGCCGTGGTCCTCACGCAGATACACGGTGTAACCAGCAGGGCGGGTGACCTTCTTCAGAACACCCTGAGCACCAGGGGCGGGACGGAGGTTGTCCAGGCGGGCGACTGCGCGCACCATGGCAGTGACTGCAGTAAGGGTCGCTTCCTTACCGAGACCAATCTGAGAGCCAATACCGTAGTTAAGGTAGGACTCGTCTGGTCGGTCGAGGCGCACCTCATCAGGGTCAGGGAAGACCGAGGGGTCACGGTTGGCTTGTGTCTAAAGTGGCGTGTTAGTGCAGTTCAGGATCAACGTGTCTAGTTCAGACGTACCGAGCCAATAAAGACCTCGTCGCCAGGCTTGATGTTGATGTCGTTGCCGTTCTCCTTCACGTAGAGGTCGGTCTCCGCCTTGCGGAAGGCTCCGCTGCCGGCGTTTAGGCGGATAGCCTCAAGAGCGTAGCGGGTCAACTTCGCATCGGATTCGGGTGTGTCCTGCTTGGCGAGAAGGTTGATCTCGGGCAGATGTTGTTTGCCCTCGTTGATATAGTAGTCAATGACCCGGGTGAACTAAGATTATCAGCACGGTGATTGTATTACGGTACCTGTTGAGCGACTTACCATCTGTGCCTGGCCGTGAACAAGTTCCACTGCCGTTGGCAGGATCTCACCCCATGTGATGTCGGAAACACTGAGGCCGCTCTCCACCAGACGCTTAATGAGCTGATCGCCGAGCTCCTGAAGAGCGTTGTGGTCATCACGGAAGTTGTCAATAACTCTAGAAAGGAAACCAGGGGAGCTGATGGACTTGACATGGCTCTCAACAGAGCTGCCCAGCAGCTGCGAGACAGCGTTTGCAGCATGGCGAAGAGGGAACGACTTGCTCGAGTCCACATCGAAGAAGATGGCAGTATAGATGACCGCTAGAGCCATGAAGATCTCGTAGTCGCTCAAGACACCCTTCGAGTTCTCCTTTGTCTTCAAAGGGAGGGAGAGAAGCTTTGAAGCAAAGCGTGCGGGGACCAGGTTGCCAACGCTATAAAGGTTAGTCTTGAGGAACTATTTCAATGGCTCGTACTTACTCTTTGACGATATCAACCTGCTTGCGTCCTGCAAGGTTGGTAGACTTTTCGGCAAGCAGCTCCAGGGTCGTGTTCTCATAGAACTCCTTGATGTTCTTCTTCCACTGATCATTGCCCAGAGCGTTGCTCCAGAAATCCTCACCACCCTTACCAGAGCGGAGAGGGGTGCAGTCGCCCCAAACAACGCGGAAGTCTTTCTGCTGGTCAAGGACGAGCTTGACATTGGCGTAGGAGGTCAAGTTGATCTGGGGAGGCGTGAACTGCGGGCGGTCCCATGAGTAGTGAGACTCTCTACCGAGGTCCTTCATGATGACTTTGTTTTCACTGGGGATGGTCATCGGGTAGTGAGCGTAGATAGAGTCGGGCTTGAACCAGTTCGGGAAGGCGCGAGTGGCGAGCTTGTAAAACACACATCCCTGGTTGATGTTGAGATCGTAGCGGACCTCGTTGTAACCCCAATTGGTCAGGTTCCTTGGGTTGTAATCGATCTATTCCAATTAGATTTAACCTCAAAATCTGGTGTTAGAAGGCTTACAGTGTAGTGCCGGTCACCACGCACGAGCGCGACGGCGTCAGAAAGGACAGCACGAGAAATCGTGTATGTAGGAGCGATACCGACACCAGGTACCATAGGCTCCTTGGCCTCCTCTGAAACAATACCAGGGTAGAGCTCCACATAGTCGGGGTGACCGTACAAGCTTTTCAGGGCTTCAGCAACCTCCGGGTCGGAGTTGATTTCCTCGAAGGTATCGTATCCCTTGAGCCCAAAGAACTTTCGGAACTCATTGAGAGAGCCGACGTTCCATTTGCGTCCCTGCTCGATTCCAAGGACTTCAACCGCCTTGAGAACCTTGGGCACATTCCGTGCACCAAATGAACCTGGGTTAATCGTAAGCGTGTGCTTAGGTCAATCTGTTATATAAACATACCGGCAACGTCTTCAATGGCAAGAGTCAAGATGTTGATCAGCTCCTCGTCCTTGAATGTACCATCTTCCTGACGTTGAAGCCCAGCAAAGGTTCGCTTGGAGGGATCCTTAGGAAGGCTGGCACCGTATTTGCCCAGACCCATCAGAAGCTCTTGGGTGGAAATCTCCTCGCCAGGCTTGCCAATCAGCTCTTCGTAGACCTTCTCGGTCCATTTCTCATCATTCGCACTGATAGCAGAGTGCCAGCGGTAAGCCTGGTCATGTTAGTTACCTTGCGGAGATCACGGAGCATAAGACCTACAAGGTTGAACTCGACAGAGCACTGGTTTCCGAGACCAGCAGGGGTGGTTCCGCTTTCCATCTGGGCTCTGGGATCCTGTTTATAGTCAGTGGCATGGAACTAGGTTATGCAACTGGATGAGGCTTACCAAGCACCACGTGCTGTTCACTCGGTTTAAGTTGACGATTGTGCGGAGATAATCGTACAGAGTGATGTTGATGAACAGACCGCAGGTGACGCTATAAATGTTAGTACCATTCCGCTAAATAGCCTCCGCAGCGGTACTTACAGTCGGCCAGTTTGGAAGAGATCCTCGTCATATTTGGCCCAAGCCTTCTGTGCCTGTTCTTCGGGGAGATTGGGGCTAGGCTTGGTGAAGCGGCCGTTCTCATTAATGGCCGCGAGCTCTTCAACGACATAGTTGTGGAATCTACAAATTAGCCGCCATGCACCGAATCAGATACTGGTGAGACAAACCTGTTCAGCATGACCAGAAGAACACAACAAGCCGCGGGGAACGCCTGCAGTCGCGGCTCGGAAAACGCATCAGGCTTGAGCTTTCCATCTTTGTGCGTACGGACGAGGTCCTGCTCTTCCTTCACGTCACCATACAGAATGGCAAGGTCAAGGTACGCAGAGGTCTTGTTCTTCGTGTCGTCTCTGTAGTCGGTCTGGAAGATATCTTCATAGTCCAAGTCAGATCTTCGTGCACAAGGCCGGAGTGTGCGTATGTACTAACCGTGAATAATAAGAGACGCCCAGTCGAAGAAGAGACTAGACACTTTGTTTGGGTGCGGGGTGAACTTCTGTCGAGCAAAAAGGGTATCGAAGACCAAGCCAGCATCAGGAAGCCCGCCAGGCTGAACGGTCAGAGGGGCAATGGACCGCGAATAGGCCGTGTTGGCAGCCCCGAGCCACGGAAGGGTAGGGTTGTTGTTCGAACCGTCTGCGGAACGGTAGGCATAGTCACTTCCCATGTACGAGAGTGGAGGGTGCGGTAATGAACCCCATAGTTCGTCCAGGAATATGTTTGTCAAGTCGACGCGCATCTTCGAGTTTGAGGGAAGACTGCTAACGATCTGCGAGTCGGTGAGCCACCGTGCGCACCACCAATAATCACCAAAGCCAAATAGTCCACTTACCTGAATAATCCGCTCCATGATCATGGTCTTGTCGTCCGTGAGCTCTCCATTGATCTTGGTCTTGATGACATCTTTCAGCGAAGAAAAGTCCTTGAAACCCAGAGATCTCAGATCGTTGAACAAACTGGACGGGTGCTCTTTCTCGAGATATGCAGCCTCTCCTCCCTGGTGGGGAATCGGGCGCGAAGAAGCGTGAAGCACTTGAGCATACTTCTCGAAAACGGCGGGAGTATCTTCGTTGTCGCCGCCATGGCTGCTATCTGAAGATGACCTGCGCGGAGCAGGAGGCTTCGATTGGCGCTTGGTACTGGTGCTGGTCGCAGTGGTGCCGTTCGCATTCGAGCTATTGGGCTTCGACTCGCGATCGGCCTTCTCAGCCTTGTCGGCCTTGTCGGCCTTGCTCTTCTTGAAGTTCGTAGAAAATCTTCGTAACATAGACATGGTGGGCGTTTGGAAGGATAAAAAACAGGAAAAACAGAGAGGGATAAACTGAGCAAGAGGGGAGAGCGGCTGTTTAAAATGACGAAGCGGAGAAGGAAAAAGAAATTAACTATAAAATCAAAGCTAGAGGAGCGATCAAATCGGAAGGGTCTCCACGTGTACGATCAAAAGCTCGAAGTAACGCCTCCAATCGATTACACAGCGCGGCTGGGGAGGGCTCTCCTTGCCAAACTGCGATCGAGGACCGTCACGATATAAGAGCTCGAGGCGAAAGAGGAAAAGAAGTAAACTGCGGCTGCTACAGGGAAAGTGGCACTGCATGTATGTATACTTGGTTGCAGGCCCGGCCTTTTGATGAATACAACGTATGCTTAGGATTAGGTGGATGCTGATTAGGTGTGATGCTGTGGCGGTAATTGATCTCTTCACACCGTCTTCTTCGGCTCCATGTATGCTGAGCGTCTTGGGCTCTTGGAAGATGAAGAGTGGGGAACGTGAGGAAAGGGGTCACCATTTAGAGAAGGAGTTTGTTTTGAGCTCCCATTTCACGAGCTGGGAAACTGGAGCTCTCGGTTCCAGTGGTCCTCGGAGAATATCAGGCGTAGTTTGCTTTGTGATAGGACAAATTAAGAAGGATGGGGATGTTCGCAACTTTGCAGTCCAAAGATCACGAACAATAATAATAACCAAAGCGCGATGGAGAGAAAAGCTAAAACGGGTTATTGAAGCAATGGTCCGAGGTGCATCCACTCGGCTTCAGAAACCCCAGCTGATCTTGGGTCAGTGTGGACAGTGGGTTCCGCCAGCCAGCCACAGGAGCTCAGGGAAGCTCGAAAATCGTGAATCCATGCATCCTCCATTTGGCATTTGAAGCGTTGTGGAGCGAGAGAGGTAACGCCAAGGAGGTAAACACTGCCTTGACTGGCAGGCGATTGGCGTGCGAAGTCTTCAAACCGAGACTCAGGTTAGGATATGGAAGCCAATACCGCCAGATGGAGTAGCTCCCCACTTTGATCCTGGCCCAAGCTTTGGCCACGGCACGAACCCCATAGCCTTTTTTCTTGATGAAGAATCACCATGCCTCTGGGAAGCCGGGACACATTCCTACCAGTTAGAGAAATCCAACTCTTCTGGACCTCTGAATCGGTTCGATCCATGGTGCTGGCGACAGATGACTCGAGAAAATAAGATCCAAGGGGGGCAAAGAAAGGTGTTGTGCTGAAGCGGAGGGATTGGCGACCTGCCGCAGCTGAACCCTGGGAGACAGGCATCGGATTGGAGGAAATGCACTGCAGATTGCAGAAGGAAAAGTACCAAGCCAGCCAGAACACTCCACTGTGACGCTGCTGCAAGAGATCCAAAGTGGAGCTTCACGAGATTCGTCCACATGTACCCACGCGTTGAGACCAGATCATCCTCATTTTACGTACTCCATACCCTGTGCAGGTGTGCTGAGGCGAAATTGTTGATGAACTCGCTGATCAGCAAGCAAGCGGCATTTGGCCACAAACAGCGGAAGGGTTCGTCAGCGATCGTCCCAGACGAAAGATGGTCGGCTCCGTCAGGATCTCGAAGGAATGCAGATGTCGGAAAAAGGCAAACCACGAGATTTGCGATTGGCCAGAGTTCTTGGCTCTGGCGGCAAGGAGGAGCAGTTTGACTCGGTCATCCACTCGCGTTCACAAGTCAGAGAAGCCCGTTTGAGACTCCCAGTCCTGTCAATAACGATGGTTATCGTTTGTTCGCAGGGTCTAATCATGCCGGTATTACTATGATAAACAAGACGCTCTTGCGCAGGCCACGGGCGAGAGCGAAGCGCTGAAAAACAAAGGGCACGATCCGACTGTCTGTCATGTTGGATCCGTCAGTTCGATCCATGGGTTAATGATCATCGGCTCCTTCCGAGTCCATCGTGCCGTCACGGTCGCGCTAAGACTTGTTTCCACCACGCTAGGTTCCCCTGATGATGAACTAGTCAACTTAGTTGAGTGCACCGGTACCAAACAGAACGAGATCTCAGCGCGGAGACAAGAGGGAATCCTGCGGTTCCCCATAGGCCCAGCAGCAATCTGGAAGCGAACCATTTCACTTCGGTCATACGAAATTTCACTCCGAATATCGACGATAAACGAGACAGAAGAAAATATCTCCACGCACTTTCTTGAGCACTGCGCACCGCCTCCTTGCATTCTCTAAAATTCAGGTTCTTGTTGGCCCTCTAAATCATTCGTTTCGCCGAATTTTGGCCGATGCAACCTGGCGAAATTGCCGGCAGCGCGGCATGCTGTTCTGACTGAGAGTCAAGTTCCCTCTCAAATCTTGAGACTTGAATACGACTGATATGGATTCTGCATGGGACCGGCCCACGTGGAAGTTGGATAAGACAAGAACTTCGAAGGGGCATTGTGTCCGTCCATGATTTTCTTCCATGATTTTCGCAGGTATAAGGTGGAGGTCCGAGATACGATGGCCCGCGCGACTGCCACCCCTGTCGCGAACCATGGTAGGAGTCAAGACTGCTCCACTCGAAGTACAGCGAAGATCTCTCAAGCTGCTTCAGAAAATACTCTGTAGAGGTTGGATTGTCAATGGTCATGAGTGACTCCTCCACCTTCCTTTACATGATTCCAATGCAGATAATGACGTTTAGTCTCAAACCATCTGCGCGCGGAAGTAACCTTCAGATGCCTGCATGGCATCACAGATTCACAAATTCATGGAACCCAAATTGGGAAGCTTGGTACATGCTGTTCAAGAAGCTCTTCCGGGATTCCGACAGTGCATCAATCGGCGCTAACTACGTAGTCATCTAGCGCATGGCCGCTCTTCCCGCAGCTGAGTCCTGACACTGAGTAGGACAAAAGAAAAAAGCCTGGCGCTGGGCGGCGCGAAATGATGCAAGAAAATTCCAAAATAATATTTTGCTTTTTTTTTATCCCCGCTTCGTCGCGTCGTCGCAGGCTAGCCGCTAGGGATCTCCTGAGGAATGCGTGGGCTCCTTTGGCCAACCACCAGATCTCCCTCGGCCTGAGGAGATCCGTAGCATCTCGTCCACTCAATTCCTGTCGAACAGTCGGAGTGAAGGCTGGCAGGGCTGCAGGAACTCTGATTTGCAAGCGAGGAAGAGCCGACATCACCCTGCGCAGTTTCCAAGGTGTGTTTGGGACCGAAGAGTTTGCCAGTGACAAGTGTGAGGGGCGCCTTCGTGCATGTGCTCCGTACCCGCTTCAGCAGTCCTAACTATCCATATACAAGGAGTCAGCAGCCCCCAAGACAAACATACATATCTTGGCTCCTTGCATCTTGACTCCATCTGTCAAATTTCTTGGATCACCTCCCGATCTTCGCCGCAGCGGAAAGTTGACCAGTTCCGAGTCTGGGGTACCTCTCGAGGATTATGGACGTCGCACCGTTTGGGCCTGCCCGGCCGACAAAGCAGTTTGTGCTATGCTTTGATGGTACGGGAAACAAGTTCGCCGGCGATGAATCCGATAGCAACGTTCTGAAAATCTTTCGGGTGAGTTTCGTCCAAAAGATCTAGAGAAAGACAAGATTAACGCCCTCGATCAAAGATGCTCGATCGCAGCCAACCTCATCAGTTTCATTACTACCAACCAGGCATTGGAACATACGTTACGACCAATACCCTCTCCCATACCAGCCGCTTCCAACGCATCCGGTCTGCGTATCAAAAAGCCAAGGATTCCGCGGTCGGATCCTCCTTTGATGAGCATGTCATGGGTGGATACAAGTTTCTCATGCGATTCTATAACCCTGGTGATGAGATTTACTTCATCGGATTCAGTCGAGGGGCATACATCGCCCGCTTTCTGGCAGAAATGCTTGATTTCATCGGGTTGCTCGAGGCTGGAAACGAGGAGCTGACTCGTTTCGCGTGGAAGACTTTCGCAAAGTGGCAGCAGCGTGGGGGCGACAGCGATGAAGACAAGGAAGAGAAGAAGAAGCTCTTCCGTTACATGAAAGCGTTCCGCGAAACATTCAGTCGACCCATCACAAGGATCAAATTCATGGGCTTATTCGACACGGTGAACAGTGTCCCGAGGTTCGAATCGGCTTGGATGCAGCGCAGCAAGTTCCCATATACGGCTCGAAGCTCTGCCAAAGTTATCCGACACGCCGTCGGTATCGACGAACGCCGAGCAAAATTCCGACAAGATCTCATTTCCGAGATCAAGCCTTGGTCGAAGAAAAAGCAGCCCCACCATCCTTGGGCGCATCAGCATTTGCATCGTCTCCACAGTCACCACAGTCACCATTCGAAAGAAAAACAGCAGGATAATGTGCCGGAGATCGTCCTAAACGATGACCAAGATGTCGATGCCCAAGACAACGAAGCCGACGATGCCGGTCATCACGATCGGGACGACAAATCGTCTGTCTACCGAGGCTCGCATGCCTCTCGGTCTCGCGAATGCATCCACTCAGGAAACAGGTATCGCGCAACGTCCCCCATGTCGCCGAACAGAAGGAAACCCAGCCTTGCCGTTCCTATCGCTACCGGATCAACGGAGGACCTGAACTCAATCCGAAGCGGTAACTCTGGAATATCGCTTCGGGTGCCCGCCGGGCCTCAGATTGTAGAGGACGATGATGACGATGATGGGCAAGATATTCAAGAGGTCTGGTTTCCGGGTGGACATGCCGACATTGGCGGAGGATGGACACTCGGCAAAGGTGAGAGCTGGCCATTAAGCCATGCGCCGTTGGTTTGGATGGTCCAGGAAGCTCAGCGTGCAGGGCTCGAGTTTGATCCCGCGAAGCTCAAGCAATTCGAGTGCATGGAGGAGTTTGAGGGCGAATACAGTCCTATTCGAGAGAACATCAGATGGCAGAAGAGCTGGTGCCAAGATCCAGCACACGAGCATGAACACCAGAATGGAGTGAAGGACAAGGAGAAGGAGGTGCATCGAGGGGCAAATGGTGCGAATGCCGAACAGAAACAGCCCTCGAGTTCTAGTCAGCGATTCCGGGCGGCCCTGTACGCCTCGAGTACCGAGGGTCTTTTGCACGACTGCCTTTCCTTTGGCAATGGCTTGCCTCCTATGTCTGTGATCACATGGAGATTGATGGAGTACCTGCCTTTCCGCCGTATGGACCTACAGGAGAACGGATCGTGGAAACCGATCCGATGGCCGCTGCCCTGCGGAGAAGTACGAGACATCCCGAATGAAGCACATATTCACGTCTCTGCAATTCGACGTATGAAGAAGGATCCAAATTACCGTCCTGGGAATCTTATCCTTGGGGGAGGGGGCCGTGGAGTTCGCCGTGCCCCAGAGGAGGCCGGAACGGGCAAATGGGTGATCAAGGCCCATGAAGGAGATCCAGTCCGGGAGATATATGTGCGGGAGAGCGTCTCCCAAATGTGTAAGGATGAGCATAATTAGGTTGGATATCTTGCTTTTCTTCTTTGTGTTCCCATATACCTTCTGTTAGCGATGTTGGGCTACATATTCTTATAATAGTGCAGGTGCGCCCCTGGTGGTTTGCAACAGACACCGCCCTAGGTACCGATTTAATCGGGAATTTGTTCGTGTGCGTCCTTTGAGTAGAGGGAAGACTGCAGGTAGGATCTTGTAGAGTTAGAACCCTGGCTGCGATGTGCTGTGGCCTCGGACTTTATCGTCCAGGTAAGCCGACGTAGCGCGGCTGGTTCATGCCAGTCATCATGCTGGCAGGACTAGCTTGCTGCACGTTTGTTTTTCTCTCCTTTTTGGGTGCTTTTTTTTTGCCCCTTCAAAGTTGGGCTCTGATTGATGAGTGGCTCCGTTGTTTGATCAACAAAATCCCCTGGATGGCAATGTTGAAGGGGCGAAGTGTTTCAAAGGCGGAGATTTGGGGAGTTGAGGCAGTTAGGAGGTTTGCACGGGTCGGCGTCGGCTTCTTTTTCTCTGCCTTTCGCTGCCAATCGCTCGGACTTGACCACCTCCTCAGCTTCCCCCTTTCTCTCTCCCTCACGCCTTCCGCCGCCCCTCCGCCTCTGAACGGAAAACTCTCGGCTCGCTGGGCTAGGGACTGAACGGAACTGCGATATCTCAGGGGGAAAAGGATTCCTGCCTCGTTGTGTTGGGCCGCGACCTGTGGATTGGGACTTAACTCTTACTGCCTTGGGGTCGGCTCGAATTTGTTTCAGGGAGAACTTTTTTCGCCTTTCTTCACCCGCGATGCGGCCCGGTTGAGCGAGCCTCAAGCTTCTCTTGACGGATAGAGAAAAAGAGCAAAAGACAGCTTGTGTGACCATGGAAGCGTCTCGCACGCGCCCCGAGGGCATCATGCTTCCCCCTAGTCCCATGGATTCGGTCGAGTCACTTGCCTCCAGCAGGTCCAGTTCCTCTGGGTCCCCCGCGCCCGACGACACTGGCAAGCCAGAGCGCTCGAGAAACGTCATGATAACCTTGTCGCTTACCCCCGACCCGCCTGCTTCGTCTCCGAGTCGCCAACCCTTTACACGCTCGCATTTCCGTTCGCGATCGCTTGCCGATGACCCCGGCGTACCCGTCATGATCCGCGCCCACTCCTCCCCCGGGCTCGACTCGCGGGGGAGATATATCTTCGTCAACGGTCGCGGTGCGCCTGGGAACATGACGGATAATACTCCCAAGCGCTATCTCCCTCTGCAAATCCCAACCGCAGACTCTTTCGAGCCGAGGATGCCACATCGGAAGAACATCTCGGAGACCATATCAGAACATGCAGAGCTGGATACATCAGGGTCAGCGACCTCGCAATCTGACCCCTACCAGTCCTCTTCGCCAGTCCTTTCGTATAGTACACCGCGTATCGGTCGTCGTCGGCCGTCGTCGCCGCTACATTTCCCGACTGGCCCTAACCAGGTCGCCAGTAGCCCTTCGTCGGCGCACTCGTCACCTTCAATACTCAGTTCTCGGTACAACGAAGCCTTTCCAAGCTACTCGACCTCATCCGCCTCCTCCATGCCGTCGACCCCCACGAGCCTCCGATCGCGCAGTCCCAGTATATCTTCGCTTGAGACCATTCCGGACATTCCCGACGCCGAAGCCGCAGCCATCGAAGCTGATCGCGTGTCCGCGCTGAAAGCTGCAGCCGACAGGGCAGACGAAGCGGATGACGCGAGCTACACGAACAGACGACGCGGTGGAACAGATCTGTCCGGACCCTCCAGCTCGCTTGCCAACATGCGTACGGGAGCAGGAGGGTACCTCACCCGCTCCGACAAGCGGAAACGGTGGAGTGTCTGCGGAGCCGAACGTCGGCAGGATCTAGATCTTGAAACAATATGGGAGGATTAGGCTGGCCACTCGATACTCGATCTGTTACCATTGACTCCCAAGTGCGCTGTATCATATCATCGCAGAATTAGGGCAGTCGGCAAATCGCCTGCGCCCATCTGCCTAAATACCGTTGGTGGTGGCCATGTGTGTTTACATTTTCACATACACATTCACTGTCTAGGAGAGAGAATCACGCAGGCTCGTCGAGTCTCTCGAAATTTCCTTCGTCTAGTCGACCTCAAATCATTCCTGGAGTTCAGTCATGTCGAGTCGGCGCAGTCAGCCTTGTTTTCTTCGTTTCTGTTTCGGGACATTGCTCGTCTTTTATCTGTTCAGTAGTCTTTTGTGATTCCCCCACTGTCCTTGGTCCTTGTTTCCGGGGCGCATTGTCATTGGGATTATGGGTCGGCTGGTTGATGATTTCCCGATTCCCTTTGCGCAGCATCCAATTGTATTTTACCTGTCCTGTAAATACTATGAAGGCTTCTGTTACTTATGCAGTTGTACAATGATATCATATCGAAACAGTGCTCTGTGCGTATATACCTAAGTCTCGGAGAGAACTATGTAACCGCTGTATTCACAAATATGTCGATACCACCAAGTACGAGTACCTCACTCGCTCCCACCCGCACTCCCACCACTCACACTGGCACTGGGCAACGAATCATCCCTCTCAACCCCCATCCCCACCCTCCCCAGACTATAAAGCGCACAAACCTGCCCGGCAGCCCTTTCCCCGCTCCAAAACGCACCCGTCGTCGTGCCCAACGCCACAAACGGCGCCGTGTGCTCTCCCGCAAACCAAACCCCGCGATCGAGCCCCATCCCGGCCCGGAGCACCTCAATGTCGCGATCCCCTTCTTCAAGCCCAACCTGGAAGTTGCAGTAGCTCCCGTTTCCGGCGTAGGGGTCTGCTTGCCAGGTTGTTGCGGTGAAGGCGAGTGGTTGGCAGTCTGGGGAGGAGGCGCAGTAGGCGTGGAGGCGGGAGTAGAAGGGTTCGAGGATGGATTTGAGGAGTGAGTGGGAGGCTGACTGGTAAGAAGCGGAGGATGGGTCTTCTTGGGCTTGGGGAAGGGAGGTGAGTTGGTCGACAATATGGGTTGCGCAGGGCCCGTAGGTGTAGAAGAGCAGTGTTGGATGGGCGGTGTTGCCGGGGAGTGCGGCCATGGAGAGGCATTCCTGGTTCCAGAGGATGTGCTCGGGGTGCGTAGTGTAGGTTGGGTCGAGGAATTGGGCAAAGGTCAGGCCATGGGTTGTGGTTGCCTTCCCGGCCTCTGGTGTGTCCGCGGAGACGGGAATGGTGACGAGATTCGCGTTGTCGGAGTGCCACCATGCGCGAGGGAAAGTGACGTAGATCTTCTCGAGGCGGCCGTAGGAGATGCTGTCGATGGCGCGGGAAAGGCGTGGGGGGAGCTCCGGGGTGAAGGCAGATTTGTTGCGCTTGAGCCAGCCCAGGGGGCAGGTGACGACGACTTCGTCGAAGGTCTGGCTTTCGCCGGATTTTGTTGTCAGGGTGATTTCACGGCTGGTATTTGTGCCCTGGATGATTTGTTTGGATTCGATCTTGACGATGGGTTGGTTGTAGCGGATATCCGCGTGCTCAAGAGCGGTTTTGGAGACATGCTTCAGAATCTCTTTATATGTCGAGGCGACAAAGTAGTTGTCTAGTAAAGGAGTTAGCGAATTGAATGAACCGAAAGAAGGGGAAGAAAACCCACTCCCATCTATGCACTCCTCCAGACAAAAGAACTTCAGGCTCTGCCGTTCTATCGGATCTCCAACATATGCACCCCAAAGCCTGCAGGACTCGATGCACAGCTTCTTCTCCTCTGTGCTGAACTCCGTCTCCTCAATGCGCTCACGGATGAAATCCAGCAGACTCTTATCTGCCGGAATGCTATCTTTATAACTGTTACTATACTTGAACGCCTCTTCAATAGTCGACCACAGAAACTCCGAGATCTTCGTGGTAAGCTGCTCATCGAGCAGCTTCCCAGCAGGCGAGAATATAGCCTGGGCTCCCTCGAAATCCTCGAGAGCCGTCCCAGTCGCTTCCGCGATGTTGACAAACGGGTTCGTTCCAGTACCATGGATCCAGTTTGGACCCCTTTTCCAACGATCAATCTCGTGATGAAAAGCAAGGAATGGGAGGCAGAGCATACATATCAACCAGGTGGTCGCCGGCCATGCTTTGATGGACCTGTCGCGGGGGTTAAGTCAGTTTGACGATTCGAACTCGCCTAGGGCTGACTTTCATACCCTCCCTCCGACTCTATCACGCGCCTCGAAAATCGTCACCTGTGCGCCATTCTGGATTAAGATATCGGCGCAGCGTAGACCTGCAAAACCAGCACCGATGACGGCAACGTGGGGGCGTCTGGTCATGATTGCGACCGGACGTAAAATATCAAGGTGGACCGAGCTTGATCTCTCGTGTCAGCACTCGGAACAGCCACTGCAGCTTTTTGGCGGGCGTTTCGGACGAAGCTATTCGGAGAACTCAAGAGTTCCGTTTGATCTGCTCTAAGTGTAAGCAAAAAGCACGCTTATTGGGCAGCGGGGATTCGGCTCGCTCTGCAAGAGCAAAAGCAAATATGAGCGAGGCTAGCCAAGATGCAGAGTAAGAAAGCTTACCCACGGAGAATCAAAAGTGGTTGTCCAGGAACGCAACACTTATTTTACAGAGGGCAGCAGAGAGAGCAAGAGGTTAGAGCTGAGACGGTTGGGTCTGATGGAGGCTTCCGGAGAAAATCGTTCCCCCGCCTTCTCAGCTGCACGTGCTGTCCCTCGTTCTGCTCATTGAGCTGACGCTTGGCCGCCAATTCGACAGGGGGCTTATCAATGATCCGATGAGAATAGATTGTTTGGACTAAGTTGCACAGAGCCGAAAGAAGTTGGCAATGCGAGGCGACTAGTGGACAGAGTGTGGGCCAATTTCTTATTCGCCACCCATCTATATCCTCTATCCAAGAAAAAAAAAAAAAACATACAAGTCTTGACTATTGATCCCTGTGTGCTGATAAAATAGAAGGCAGACTTAGAAAATCTTTGCCATGATCTTGTCCTTTACCGTCACCGGGGCTGCCTCACGTTCGTGCCGGTAATGCTCTGTCAAAGTGTCGAAAAATTCCAGATCCGACACTAAGTCAACATCCTTGCTCTTATGGAACGGTGTGCGCTTGAAAATCTTCCAACCAATGCCGATAACACTGGCGAGAGCGATCTGATATATATTGTCAGCGCCGAGGTAACCGCTCAAGAATATCAACTTACAATGCCATAGTTGAAGATGAAAGTCGATACTTTCCAGTTGCCTTTCACGAAAACAGAGTATCCTTGAACCCTGCAAGCATTATCTTAGTCAGTAGACCCTAGAGGACAATGCGGCTGACGTACCAAAGAAATAGGAAAGCCCAGAAAAAAGCCCAGTAGCCTGCAAATGGTTGAACTTTCGAGACTGATGGAAGAAAGGTCTTCTTGTCGATACCCTGGGCTTTTAGGGCTGCGTTGAACCGGATCCACGTGAAGGACATCACAGACCAGTTACTGATCAAGTTAGCTAACTCGAAGCACACGTGGGGACTTATATAGGGACGTACAACATAGTAGCAGCAGTGCAGAAGCTATAGAGGAATAGTGTCAGCAAAGAGCATACCAGGAAGATCATCGAGCGACTAACTTCAGAATCCAATCCAGAACTTGGGCACTACTGGAGCCGAGTGCGAGATAAGCTAGACAGGAGAGTGTCATGACCACAATGACAGCCATGTACGGCACACCCCTGCGTCCAGCATGAGCATTAGTCAGTAACTCTTATCGTTGGATGTACTCACTTCTTGTTCAGTTTTCGAAGAAACGCTGGTGCCCGGCCGTCGAGCGCAAGAGCGTGCAGGCTTCGAGAAGCATTGAACGTATAAGCATTGCCAGCGGAGACTATCGTTGTAATCAGGGCCGCATTGACGATAGAAGGCAGAACTGGAATCTGAAGACGTTCCATCGCGATGACGCTGTGTAGGGTTAGACCTGCTTTTCAAGGACGTTGTACGCACGTTACATACTATGGGGATGCACCGGCGTAGGTGTCGGAGCCGTTAGTAAGACTGTTGCAGGTCAGTCACATAGTAAGTGCATAAAAGGGTTGAGCTTGGGCTCACGTTGGGTCGTCGGATGGGACCAGGATCTATATACACAATTTGTCAGTGTGCATCTGAGCAAGAATAGGCATCACACTTACCCCCACACAGAGACAACCACCGATAAAGAAGACAATGAGACGAGTCATGATCGTGTTAAAGGCTCGTGGTACTGTTCGTCGGGGATCTCTAGACTCTCCAGCGATCACTATAAAGAGGTTAGTACAGGCTCCTTAAAACCTAGAATATACCAACTTGAGATATACTCTGGCCCTCCCATGCAGAACCCTGCAACGTTGACGGCATTGACGAATGACATGAGGCGTTCAGAATGACTCGCTCCTGACCAAACTCCAGGTTCTTTCCAGTACCGGAAACCGAACCGACTGCAGGTACACGTTAGAGCACACTCTGCTAATTGAGACATAAAGGCGGGACTCACTCATTCATTGGGTTTCCACCGAGCATAGCCACGATTGTGAATATAATCAGGCCCATAGCTAGGAGGACCTTGCCCAGAGCAAGCCAAACTGGGATGGTTAGATGAAAGAGTTGAGCCACAGATAACTAGATAACCTACACTCAGCTTCTCCAAACAGATCCGCTCGGTACACATTGATGGCCAGATAAAGGACTAGCGAGACTGAAAAGAGCGTTAAATCCGTTCATAATGATCTTCAGACGGAACCATACTTGAGATGAGAATGGCAGGTGACTGGTTATAGCCCCAGTATTCGACTAGTGTGTTGATTACAGTGGCCTCGAAGATGACATAGGAGGTTTGCGCGAACTGTAGAGTACTCATTAGCTAGAACGTGGATATTGGTCTTGCTTTACTCACAAAGTGATTCCAGCCGACTGCCACACCAAGGGCAGGGTCAACCATGCGTCCAGCCAGACGGATAAAAGACCCATCGAGTGGTAGCAGGGTGACAATCTCGGTCTCTAGGATACAGTCAAAATATGCGTAGTACAACAGATACGCAGGGAGGCTTACGACATTGTGCAATGCAAAAGACAACCGTGGCCCAGAAAATAAAAGCCAGGAGTAGGCAAAGAGGTCCGGACATTACCCCAGATCCAATGGCCACGAAGAGAGCACTAGGACAAGAATGTAATCAGTCCTGTTCAGGGGGGGTTGTGAGTCTAGACTGACGCTCCAATTGATCCGGCGATGGCAGTAAGCTGGATCTGCCGCGGGTTCAATCGACGATGGTTGACAGCTTCTATTATGGCGGCACTCAGATCAGTCCCGTCTGACTTGGAAGGGGCTGCGGTGCTCCAGGAGTCCTACACCGAACCATGAAGTCGTTAGCTACCGGGCAACTCATAGAAGGATAACAGGGGGCCACATACCGAAGCCACCTGCCCAATCTCCACCGAGTCTGTTCTCGACATTGGGTTCTCTTTCTTTGACGGCATTTGAGGGTCACTGCTTGACATTGTGGGATTCTCCGTTGTAGACTGCTGATGGAAAGTGGAAGGGCAAACCGGCATGCGCGTGTGGTTATATAGCAAAGCTGCGTTGGTATCGCTTAGCTTCATAGACCAGCGAGTGAGATACGAGGTAAAGTAAGATAATCATCCAGCGCGGGGGACACGCTAGGAGTAATCGTTCCGGCCATCCTATTCCAGACCGGGTATTTCAACCGGGAGTGCTGAGAGTGTGTTGGAGTAATCTGAGGGGCCGTGCTGGAGGCATTGATAGGGGGGTGAGTGTAGAAGGATTCCAAGATTCCTTCTCAGGTCCCACATGGGTGACGGGGAGGACCTGCAGTTTACAAACACCGGGCCGGGTAGACATCAGCTGGTACTGTCAGGTGAGGGGGTGTTGTTGTCTTAAAGTTATATGCTCGCTGTTTCTCCTCTTCAGTCATCTCAAGTCAGCAGCATCAAGTTAACTTCCACCATGGCCCCCTCACTCGTCACCATCGATGCTTCGGAGCCTCTAGACAAGATCTTCGAGATCATTGCCAGAGATGGCGGAGTCATTGTTTCCAACTTTCTCACTCCCGAGCTCTTGAAAGAATGCATGGACTCCAGTGAGTGCCCGCGCAGAACCATTGAGTCTCTGCAAAGCCCCTAACCGATCTCTTGCTAGTCGAGCCTTTCTTCAAAGGTCGCAAAACCTACGACTCCAAGGCGACACACGACGAACTCGGTCCTGACTTTTTCCCGGAGGGCTCGCAGCGCGTCTACGTACTTAGCCCTTGTCCCCAGAACACTGCACTGCTTAACAGATTCTGCAGGCCCTTTTGTCCAAGATCCCAGACCAGATTGTCAAGATCATGCGCCTCCCCGTGTGGCAAGGTATTATGGGAGAGTTTCTCAAGTATGACAGACGGGCTCTTCTGCTGGCTTGTCCGAGTGCTAAGTCGCATCCAGTGACGAATTCGCATCCTACACGGGGGAGCGGCTGGTGCCCCAGAAGAGCGGGTACATGCTGGCATCAACCGCGGCCCTTCGTCTTGTTCCTGGAGCCAAACCGCAGCCACTACACAGAGTAAGCCCAGGCTATTTCGCATCCCGGAAAACAGTCACTGAAACCAGCGTGTACAGGACCAGATTGCCTACCAAATCCGACCCGACCCCAACAACCCCCTCTTCACACCCATGGTTGGCTGCCTGATTGCAGGATCCAAGTGCACATACAAGAATGGCGTACGTGGACACCATAGTACCCCTCTCTTATCAGAGCGTGTGACCACTAACGTCCGTGTATGCAGGCAACTGCAGTGATTCCTGGTAGCCACTTGTGGAGCCCAGACCGCATGCCCAAGCTCGAGGAGTGCACATATGCGGAGATGGAGCCGGGCTCTGCTCTCTTCACTCTTGGCTGTAAGTCTGCCTCAGTCGTCAGGGCCTGACCATTGAACGTTGGCTCATACATGCAGCAACCTACCACGCCGCTGGCGAGAACAAATGCGAAATGACCGACCCTCTAGCCCTGCGCACACTTTTCGCTGTCTTCGGGTAGGATAAAGCAAACGCCATCCCTTGGACTAGTCGTTGGAGATGAGCAACTAACCCTCGCACAGCCAGCGTGACTACTTCCGCCAAGATCAGGACGAGGTCCTCTCCACGCCCATTGAGATCGCTCGGCGTCTGCCAGACGATATCCTGAAGCTAGCCGGTTACTGTAAGTTATCATTTCGGTTCCGCATACTCCAGTCTCCGGGCATGGCGGGCGCTAACTGGGTTTCCCCATTCAGACAAGGCTGTTGGAGGCGTTGGATACGTAGAAGACCACCAGAGCCCCGTTGAGTACTTGCACAGCGATGAATTTGGAGCCGGCAAGTTTAGCGCTGCGCACCTAGCTGTTTAGTACCAAATCTATCATTATATTAGAGTTTCACGTCTATCGCTAAAAGAACTTGAATACCTACGGCAATGAGCTCGAATGATGGTTTTCCAACTTTGAACCCGGTTTCGTATGAAGTTAGGGTTTCGGGGCCTCGGGGGCTACCCCTAGACCCCGAAATTCTGACTCGTACTCGTGGTCGTTACTCCAAGTTTCGTCGCCAGGTCGAAACGCAGCTTTCTGGGGTTATTGGAGAACTCCTCACTCAGCCGGTAGTTGATTCGACGATTCGCGTGTCACTTGCGTGCGCCGAGGTGTGTTATCAGGCATGGCCCCACCTCTGAGGGCGTGGACAGGGGATCACTATCAAGATGGTTATCTCCGGGGAGGACTCCGAACCGGCAAAGGGCATGCAAGTCAGATAAACTTTCTCTTGGACCTTCCTTCACTCTTTCAAGGCTGGACCTTCCTCCCCATAAGTCGCACTCAACGTTGCCTACAGCTACAACCGGAAGAGAGGAAAGGATACCTAAGGCGAGCACCGGGCCGCTGTCTGACCTCGATCGTGGCAAACATGAGTGAGATAACAGTCTAGAATTTCGACTTGAGATTCGGCTCAACGTCCGCATTGCCACTGATGGCATGGGTGTCTTTTCTTAGGCCACTTTTGGTCCGTAATTTGTGATCTGTCAACTGAGGGGCTCACGATATGCACCTTAGTAAGCGGGTCGCTGGATCAAGGGATAGACAAGCTTTTCCAATGGCACCAGGTTCACATCACTCCTTCACATTAATTACTATCACAGGTGTCTCAGGACAAGATTTCGTTATCCATAAAGAATCCACTGGAGTCCAAGACGGTGGTATCTACTCAACAGCCAACCTCGATGGACAAAATAGCACAATCATGACAAAGAGCGTCGCTCAACAAATCGTACAGGCCGTCACCGCTTGCTGGCTTGCAGCTTCGAAACAGGAGGAACAAATGAAAGGGAAAATTCAACAAAAGAAATCGATATGGTTGCATGGCAACAGGGGTATTGTGGTAGCATCACCTCCATGCACCTTGACTGAGAGATAACAGTCCCTGGATACAGTCCAAGTCTTCTTCCTGGCTTGCGGTATTCTCACCAGCAATAAATGCTGCAGAGACGTCATTGCCCAGACCTGGCATGGACTTGGTTGACCCGCCGCTTGTTTTCCGATTAGTCTGTGACAACCGCGAGCGGCTTGCGGCGGC
This sequence comes from Aspergillus pseudodeflectus, assembly GCF_044049435.1. Lineage (NCBI taxonomy): Eukaryota > Fungi > Ascomycota > Eurotiomycetes > Eurotiales > Aspergillaceae > Aspergillus > Aspergillus pseudodeflectus. Next base: position 737,076 of record NW_027263778.1, on the reverse strand, counting down.
CAGGTTTTTGTTGTATGGTTTGCTGCTGTTTGGATCCTTGAGAATGGGTCTCTGGGATTGATGATGCGAGACTGTCCTTCGGCGAGCGTGAGTGACCCTGGTCCCTGGGATCCAGTTCTCCTTGTCGGAATCACCACCGTCCAAGTCAACATCCCCACCGTCTTTGGTGTTCTTAAGCTTGGATGAGGCCGGTTTGTCGCCAAGGGCCTTCCTGCCAGACTCCAATCGACCGAGTGAAGAAACTGTTCGAGATAGTTTGCGTCTCTTCTCCCGCATTGCTTGTGTAATTGGTGTGGCCTGATGGTCGGAGGTAGTGGGTGTAAGAACTGAGGTGTGTCGTGCGGACAAGCTCCTGGTCAAGGAACGTTGCCCACTTGATCGTAAGCTTCCTGACGCAGCGTTCGGCGTGCTCTGAGAACTGAGCGGCGTCGAAAGCGCGCTCCTCGCGTCCGTATCGAAGAAAGACTCCCAGTTGCGGGAGTCGAGTGACCTTCCAAAGCTTCTTTCCTTTTCAAGCGAGCCACGAGGCGTGCCCAAGACAACAGCACTGTTGCTTCGTTGAAGGGTAGAGACCCTCGGCTTGCGAGCGGAGAACATGGAGATCCGGTTCTTCGACGGCGACGGTTCACCGTTAGCTCGGATTACTGCTTTACCATCTGCAGACATGGAGATTCGAAGAGCATTCCGACCTTGTGGTGGGGACGGAGTTAGCTCGCCTTCCTTTCGTACCATGGCTTCTCCATCGAAGGACAGTGATATCCTTAAAGACGGCGGCGATCTTACGGAGGTGAGAACATCCGGTGTTGTTGAGTTTGTTATCATCGTTTGACCGCCAGGAAGATCTGATTCAGAGCGTTTTCTTTTGGCGGAGGTTTGAAGCTGCTCGTTGTTTGACACCTCTTCAATCCTCTGCAACGCGTCCAACTCAACGGAATCACCATTTGGAGGCTGCTGGCTGGAGCCAGGGAACTCGGACGAGGCAACACTCGTTTGTGAACTCGGCTCAAGCGCATCTGGCTCATCCTTGTCCTGCACGTCCGATACAAACGAATCGCCCTCGGGCAGCATTGCTGGCTGTTGGCCGTGGTCGAGACTACTGTCATTATCCTGTTCCAGCCCGCTGGAGGATTCTTGATCTGCATATGGAGTGTCGTCGCTGCTGTTTGGCTTTATTTCGTCGGACAGAGGAGCGATAAATTCGTGAGGCTGCAGAGGCTTCGACTTTCGACGGTCATTCTGGCGACGATTTTGGAACCAGATCTATGTTTGCCGAGCGACATTAGAACGAATTCTAAGCAATTGCTACCAGGCAACATACCTGGACCTCCTTTTCACCCAACGACACGCGACTGACAATACTTGCTCGTGCAGCTTTATCTGGTTTTGGGTTACGCTGATATTCTGATTCGAGGATCGCGTGGTCTTCAGGACTACACACGCGTCAATTGAGTCAGTGAGGCTCGATTAATTGCGAGAAGCTTCCCGGATCAAGACTGGAGGCTGAATGAGCTTCCTCAGGCATACCTAGTTCGACGACGCTTCTGGCGTGCAAGCAACTTGTTGTCGACGCGTGGAGGAAGATTCTGTGTCAATGTCTTCTGAGAGTGTACGAGGAAGGCATAGCTGGAGGCTGCTGCCGTAGAATCGGATGTCTGAGTCGACGGCGGAGACGACGAGAATGCCGCTGCAGCGGGCTCGAGATCAGACATGGTGAGTGGTATGTTACGACGGTAGCATGAGGGTCGAAGAAATAGAGCGAGGTAAGAGTTAAAGAGAAAAGTAAGGAATAGAGTAAATCAGCACCATAGTGTGGCAGAATCCAAAGGGAAGGCAAGTAGAGCTTGGTGTGAAAATGTTCTTGAGAAGATTGAGCTCGTGCGTGAAAAAGACGCCTTCATCCCATCGCGTCGCGGTTGATGTGGACGCGGCGTGCGGCGTGTGGTGACGGGAACAGCAGACACTAAAAATCCGGTCCCTCTTCGGGGGTTCCCGAGCTCTTGCTTTCCCCCCCACATCTCCTTCGATAACTTTTTGTCTTCAACCAGGTTTCAAAGTAAAAAGAAGCTTAAGGTTAATGATTCTCTGTTCCCATTATCCCATGGATCCTCTATTGACAGTCTGCAGCCACGTGAGGTGGGTTGCTTGACTCTCAACAACCCCACGTGCTCATTTATCGTCGAAACATTCTTAAGAGATACAGCAATTTTCCTAGGAAAGCAACTCTGCAAGTGACAAAATGCTCGCCCCAGCCGCTACCGCTTCTACTCCGGTCGAATCCTTCTGCGGTGGATAGCTACACCGTACCAATCTTGCTAGCTGCGACGCCAGCAAATGTTCACGAAACTGCAGATCCAGTCCTCCTGCCATGTTTATAGAATGGCTCGCATCGTTACCCCCACCTTTCTCTCCCCAGCAAAGTTTTGGTCCTACCGTCTCATCTTCCATCTTCCTCGTCTTGCTTCCGGCTTTTGGCCACACACGCTTCGTCTCATAGAGGGTTTCCCACATGAAGGACTTGAATAAGCCCCCATCAGCGCTTTTTCCATCAGCGCGCCCGCTCTTCCACACAAAGTTGCGTCCACCGTACTCGAACCGTCGCGGGGACCAGTCCTTGCGCTCCGCCTCACCGTTGGGGATCTCAACCACGAGCCGGCCCGCGGGCACTGTGTTCATTATCAGACGAAAGGCACCTCCTTTCATCTTCCGGATTCTTATGCCTATGGCACCCATCTGAGGAAGGAACTCGCCTGCGCGACGCAGGATTGCTTCTACAATGGGCACATCCAGGCTCCATACGGCCTGGACGGCATAGAGCGTGTGCTTGTTGGTAGAATCCTTGACGAACCACCAGTGCGAGCGTACACCGAGCTCGAGAAGCTTTGATGAATGAGAGAGACGGTAGGTCGCTGTCTCTGCCGCTGACAGAAGCGTTGGCGCAAAGAAAGGGATTTTAGTGGAATCTGTGGCATTGAGGAAATGTTTCAGATGCGATGGCGGCTCCGTGGTAGCGGAGTCCTCTTGCTTCTTGTACTCGTGGAGCGCCTTTTGAAGCTACAGTGGGCAGGTAAGCAGTATAATACTAATACCAATAAGCAAACATACCTGAGACAGTGTCCAAGGGCTGTTATCTTCGTCCTCCCTCTGTAACTCCTGGCTGACGTCAAGGGCAGTGGGCGGCAAGATAATTCCGTCAAAGCTGCCTTTGCTCTTGAGACTCTCCAAATAGCTCAGTCTTTCGCGGTGCAGGCCAACCTGCCGTTCGAACATCTTGCGATTGATCTTGCGCACACTCGAAGACTTTTTGAATTTCTCCGCAGCCATGCTGAGGACTTCGATAGCCTTTTTGTGCGAGTCGATTGCCTTTTCTTATTCCCCCTGTCTTTCAAGGAGAAAAGGGTTTATGGAAAGTTTATATATATCATTTTTGAGGTCTTCTGGTAAGACCATTTTGAAGAGCAAAGAAGATTTGATTACACTGAAAGATCAAGTCGAATGGGTGTCTCACTTTATTAGTCCTTGCTGGCATCTACCTCCTTTGATATATAGATATCCCCGATATCCCCACCATATCTCAAAGTCCAATCGCTTAAAATCTGCCGCCGAGTCTCAAAACCGCCTTACTGGGCAACATCAAGGCGAGGCGTTCTCCTCTAATCATCTAATGTTACAACGGCATCCACACTTGAACGCCATGTTGGCAGAATGTGCAGGTTCAAAGCCACTGGCAGGATCATGCTGATTGTTCTGGTCTGCCGAGGGGCTGGGGCCGCTGGGCAATCGCTTGGCTTTGCCGGTTTGGAAACAGAATCTTGGCGATTTCGAACAGTGGCTTGCCGCACGAGTCATTCGAGGGATCGTTGGAACGATGATTGTGGGAAGTTGGAACATGATCACTCGGACCTTTCCAACTTTGAGCACATGCGGTTGATGCTGTTGTTGGTAATGCTTTTGTGCTATTTGAGTTATGGGCGGTAGATTACTTGAGGAAGTACAATATCTTTATGCTTCCACCACAACTTAAGTGTGCACCAGACACCAAGTCAGCCCATTAGTAGGCCCAAGGCCTAGGTTACCGTTGATTCAAGATTGGCCCTGTCATAGTACCCCCTGTTCGCAGTGATCTGCAAAAGGCGGCGGCTTGCGATGATACCCGCAGTAGAAGAATTGGGAGTGACGCGTGAAGACACGAACTCACGTGATCAAGCCAGTCTTCGGGCTTCAATCTCAGAGCCTAGGACTCTTGTTGATTCATGTGGCTAGGGATATTCCACGGATCATAATCCATGTGTACAAAGGCGCGCTCAACAGTTGGCACGCTCTCAAGCATATACTGCAGACTCTCGCCGAGGTCATGGCTATCCCGTAGACTCGTCTTGTCACCTAGTACGATGTCCACCTCGACGTTGAGCAGGTCCCCGGCATAGTATGCCCTTAGATTCTGAATTTTCAGAATTGACTTGGAAAACCGCATGGTCATGTATAGGAGAATGCTCAGGTCCATCGGGGAAGCAGCGGCGCCAGTAAGATGGCGGATATGCTCACTGGCAGTCCTACCCCAGTTCCAGATGATATAGACGGAAAGAACCAGACCGCCGAGAGGATCGAGAAACCAGGTGTTCGTCAATCCGCCGACTGAAGGCCCTGTCAACTATCTGCTTTCAGACTTGACACCAGTGTAGACTTACCGAGTGGGAAGACGATACTGAACGAATTGAAGACTACGTCCGTCATAGCATCCTGTGCCAAAGCTTGGACACTAGAGTTGTTGATTAGTCGACACCAGAGCCAGCATATAAGCTTGACTATTACGGTGCTCCCCATAATTATTGCGGAAGGCATGGAAAGATTCACGACGGAGTGGTCCGAAGACACCAATTGGCCCATAGATGTGATGGCCACTTGAAAGAAGGACGTCACCATAACTACCGCAAAGACCAGGACACTGAGAGGTTCCAATCGGCGTCTGCTGATAGGATACTCGTAACGGTCTTGCCTCCTGATGAGAGCAGTAGTAATCCAGACAATGGTAGTGCTCAAGAAATCCAGAGCCCCATCCACTAGACTGGCAAGAACTGAAACAGAATGTGTCATTAGCAGAGCAGCAATCTTTGCCGCCAGCAAGATAACATTGGCGACAAAATTGACATATATCGCAATGGTCACAATGCGAGCTCCGCTATCAACGAAGTCATGACCCTTTGGCATAATCTCGGACAGGGGGGATTCCGTTTCATCTTCTGTCGTGGGTAGCAGCAGCGAGCTTTCACTTGGGATTCGATAGAGGTTTCGAGGTGTCCGCTTAATCTTCCGTGGTGACGGACAGTCTGCAGGCCCATCAGTGGTACCATAAAAGCTTCTCTCGTAGGTGTTCTCAGCTGTTCCTTTCACAGAGGCTCCCATTGTGCCCGTTTCATTATGCTGATAGTCCACAAACAAACGATGGGGTAGTGACGAGTCCAAAAGCCGGTCAATATAGACGTATTGCGAGATGAGGTCGTTGTTCCGCTCATAAAGTTGACGCCTGATGATATTAGATGGGTTGTTTAGTTATGGACCGAGAGGAGCGCATACACTGCTGTTGGCAATCCTTTCAATGCGTTTGGATGATGATAGTACTGCTGCCTGGGGCAATGATCGTCAGCACGGTTTGTTTCAGCACCCTCAGAGATCAAGTTGCCATGATGCCAACAGTTTAGAAAGAGATACCAGTTGTAAGATGGTTTACCTTCTCCGATCAAATCCTTCGCTCGGGCCAGTGCGGGCCGCTCAAATCTATCCCGGAAAGAGCCAGTCTCGTCACGCTCGGTGTCGAGGAACCCGTCCGACTTTTGGGTGGAAAACGACCGGCGTCGTATCAGCGACGGAAGGTATTGACCTCGGGTGGACAGGATTTCACCCTGAGGGTCCAAGCTTGGTCTTCTGGGCCGAATCGGAGAATCAATGTCCGATGGCGAGGAAGGGTCGGAGAACTGAGGCATGGTCCTCGAGCGACCGAACGACGCCATCAGGGAAGCTGACCAATGATGACCCGACCAAGCCAAATGTAAAGAATGAAGCTTCGGGATGGCGACTCGAAAGGATGGGATGGTTGGATGATGTTGGAGCAGTCCAGATCTAGCTTAGCGTGGAAGCGGCGTCACATGTCATTCCAATAGATCCCCACTGAGCTGTCTTCTGGTCTTCAACTCCTGCACTTCGCTTATGTTTTCGGGTGGACACCGTCGAGGCAAGGTCGCATAAATTCAAGCTGCTCGGCCAGGAATCCTGATTTCTTCGCTGAGCGCAGCAATTGGTTGTTCTTTTCCGAGGCCAAGAGTCGCGGGGGAAAATGGCCCGAGGAAGACAGGGCCGTGTCTCATCAGGCATAGTCCAGGTTTACTGTTGCACCCCACCGGAGCTGCCATAGTCATACTCACACGGTGCCCAGATGGCACTTTGCTTTCGTGACCATCAAAATAGCGAGCAGCTGAGCCTTTGGTCTCTTTATGACGGCTGGCATTCACCCCTTGGCTCTGGAATCCGGTTCATCATTCGGAGGCGGGGTCAACGATGGGAGATAACCACCACAGCAAACATAGCGACATACCAACTTCTGGATTGAAGCAAGACGGAAAAACTCGTCCTTGGTGGCAAGATTCGGTGCATTGAGCCTAAATTCGTTCAATTGTGGTCAATCACACTGTGAGCAGGAAGCAACCTAATTTAGCTTTAATTTCTTTACACACTTACACCCAACCAAGGCCAGTAGTGGTTGGCCGTTGCAAGGAATGTAGAAAGGGACCTCCCCGGATTTTGTCTCGGCCGCCCCGCTATTTCCCCTTCGCCTACCGGTCAGCAATGCACATCAAGCAACCCAGCATGATGATTGATTTGAAGGTCAATGCTAGTTGCTCGTCGCTGTATATAGACCGAGTGGTCTGCCCATTCTCTTTCTCCACCCTCCCCTTCGTACCAACCGTTTCCTCTTCATCCGCTGAACCCCGATCACCTGGGTGTTTCTGGGGATAATTGCTTCAAGATGGGCCGATTATACACTTTCAACCTCGCCCTGTTCGCGGCAACAGGGTCATTCCTGTTCGGTTATGACAGCGGTGTCATGACCGATGTTATTGCATCCCCGAACTTCCTGGCTTATTTTGATACCGAAAAAACATCTGCCATCATAGGTGCCATCAACAGCACATTTTCTGGAGGAGGTATGGTTTGTCCTCCACCTATTATTTGAGTTTGATGTTTAACACTCGCAGCTGCCATTGGTGCCCTCCAGGGAGGGTTGACCATGGATCGATTCGGCCGAAAGTTTACCATTCAAATGGGTGCTTTTATCTGCTTGATCGGTGCTATCCTACAGGCTGCCGCGAACAATCTAGCTATGATTCTCGTTGGTCGTATTTTCGCGGGATGGGCTGTTGGTTTGATGTCCATGTCTGTTCCTGTATATCAATCCGAATGTGCGCACCCCCGGAATCGTGGTATGATCATTGGTCTTGCCCAGCAAATGATTGGAGTTGGTTTCATTGTTAGCACGTAAGTTGGGGTCATTGCACGATCATCTTACATGTGACTAACTCAGAACAGATGGATTGGCTACGGCTCTTTACACGCCCCTGACAGCAGCGAGTTCCAATGGCGGTTCCCCCTGGCGTTCCAAGTTGTTCCCGCGCTATTGCTGTTGGTTGGATTGTTTTTCCTCCCAGAATCCCCGCGTCACCTTGTCGAGAAGGGCAAGTACGATGAGGGAATGAAGGTCCTGCGCAAACTTCATTTCGATGGCTCCAATGATGACTGGATCCAACAAGAATTCACCGAAATCAGGACCACAATTGAAGCAGAGAAAACCGTCACCGAATCCGGATGGCTCATCATGTTCAAGGTTCCTCAGTACCGAACACGCTTGCTGTATGTTCAAATTCTATCAAAACTACTATCGCCACTGCTAACAAGGCTGTAGACACGGCGTTGCTGTCCAAGTACTGACTCAAATGACTGGAATCAACGTCATTAACTACTATCAGAACATCATGTACGAAAACTTGGGTATTACAGGCAAAACCAGCATTCTCGTCACTGGTATCTACAACTGCCTTGGACCTCTCGCCAATCTCGTTTTCATCCTGTTTATTCTCGACAGAGTTGGGCGCCGCAAGCCGATGTTGTTCGGTGCAATCGGCATCACCATTGCTCTGTTCTGCGAGGCTGCCTTGAACTCCCAGAACGAGGACGGTCACCGACGAGGTTATAGCATTGGCGGTGTCTTTTTCATTTTCTGCGTCACCATTATATTCTCCTGGTCATTTGGGCCCTGCAGTTGGTATGTCGCTCTGTGTTGTTTGTCTTTTTTTCCAAGTCAATGGCCAGAGCTAATGAAGGTATAGGGTTTACATGGCGGAAGTCATGCCCATGCAGATTCGTGGCCGCGGGAACGCCTTTGCCACAGGAGTGGGCAACTGGGCAGTCAGCACCCTTTGGGCTCAAGTATCGCCCATCGCGCTGGGCAAGATTGGATGGAAGTTCTACTTCATATTTGCTGGGTGGAGTGAGTATTCCTAGAAAGGCAACTTGTCAGTTCAGATGCTAACGCTTATATAGACATTGTCGTTGCACTGCCATTGGTCTACTTTTTCTTCGTGGAAACCAAGCAAAAGTCTCTAGAAGAGATCGATGTTCTCTTCGGAGGGCGCGCCCTTGGTACGTTGCCGGAGGACATTACAACCAAGGATGGCGAGGTTGTGGTGAGCAGCGAGCACCAAGACAAGAGCCAGGTTTAACAGCAGCTTTAAACACGGGATGAAGACTAGATTACTGTCTTGAGCACGAATACTACAACACTCTGATATACAACTTCGTGGAGTTGTTCATCCAAATTCGCTCTCATTGGTCAGCAGAGTAAATAGTAGATTCATTATTCCATGGATACCTGCCGCGCCTTTCTGCTGCACCTAACCGCCTTCGTCGTATGGGTGCGCCACACATTCTTCATAGTCACATATTCTTCGTAGTTTTCAATATTAGAAGTAATTCAACCACCATAACAACTAACTATTAATAAAAAAAAGTCTTCTCCTGCCTCTCTACTACGTCTCTCATTTTCAATTGCCTCCTGAATTCGATCCTCCGAGCGCTGCGTGGGCAGATATCCATAGACTTTCTTAAACTGCTTTACCAGCTTCTTCTTCTCCTTTGCACGATTTTTATCCTTCCTGACCTTAATCAATTGAATAGCGTCGCGAGTCTTTATAATCCCAGTTATACTAAGAGGTTTAACCTGAAAACGAAGAATATGTGACTATGAAGAATACGTGGCGCACCCATGCAATAAAGGCGGTTGGGTGCAGCAGAAAGGCACGGAGAGGCGGTAATGACTTCAAGGTTTCTGCCAAGTTTTAAGCTCGACCATCTCCTCACTTGATTCTTGGGCGGCTGGTTTGTGTTTTCGCGTGGGACCCACGTTCAACACCCAAAGCATGGATCAAGGTCAATCCCTCTCGTTTCCGTATCGCTATAATAATAGGTAGAAACCAGTTCCTGTGGCATATCCAAATCGGTCTGCTCTCTGAGCCCGGAGTATCTCCCAGACCGGCCGGATGATCATTGATCATCTGTGCATTCAGCTCCTGGTCGGATTCGCGATCGGACTGGGCTTGGCTTGGCGTGGCGAGGATCCTTCGAACAGTGTTGAGCTGGTGCCTCTGATCATCAGTGTTTCTATGAGACTTTTGTCGGTGATATTGGAGTTTGTGCAAGGATCTCTTCTTTGCGATCAGGGCTTGGAGTCCAGACTACAGGGACAGTGTGGACATGAGCTACGTAGCTACGCACGGAGTACATATGTATGTGGGGAGGATCAGAAGATCAGCGCAGCGCGCCCGCGTGGGGACACCAGACGTACGGAGTACAGTACAACATGGGTAGAAAGAGAGGAGGCGATGCCATTCACATGATTGATGCGGGAAGACAACAGCGGCCATCCTCCACGACTCTTGGAGGGAATTTGCATATCCGTTCGATGCTCACGAGATCCCAAGCTCGAGATCGACGGCTGCTTCAACCACAGAGGCAGTGTTGCCCCTCACACGCCATCGCCAATACTTGCCGCAATCGCCGCTGAAAGCTCCTAACTCGTGGGTAAACATCAAAACTAAAGTTACACGGACTGAACTTTGTTCCCTGGCCCTTCCCACGGTTCCTCCTTCGGCTTTGTCCCTTTTCCTCTTCCCGACTTCCCTCCTTTAAAGCCGACTGACTTCAATCCATCCCCTCTTGACCCCGGTTTCGCCCTCGGAGATGCGGTAAAAGGGTTGCGATAGCCTGTCCTACGTCACTAACGGGCCTGGCCTAGAGTGGCCATCTGCTGATAGCTCCGGGTGTGGGTATGGCCTGATTTACGCCTAAGAACAAAACTGTGGTCGCAGTTGGCCGCCGGGCGAACCCGCAAGAGTGTCAGAAGACAAGCACTGCGAATCCAGATACATAAACGCGAGCTGGCCTGGGTTTGCGCAATCGCAACCGAGCTGCGAAGGCCAGCTCAACTGGTGATTTTTTTGATCCAACCCTGCGCACCGAGAAATGGCATTGGAGGATCACGACGAGAATAAAGTTACTAGTCATATGAGCATTGTCCTTGGTGTTGGGCTTGCTATTGTCGGTTTTATCATCATGTGTTTGATGTGAGTTGGCTGTAAGGTGTGTTGGTTGTGACAAACTGACATACGGGGGACTTTAGCTTCACCGTCTTCATCAACCGCCGCGAGCGGGCTTCGACGAAGAAGAGCAAAAAGAAGGATTATAGCGATAAGTTGCGCAAACTCGACGCCGTATTACCCACTCGAACCCTCGAAGAATGGTGGGCTAAAGCCCACGGCCCTCCTCTACCCTCCGACTGCACAGACAATCAGTTTATATGGTAACGGCTATTTGCACACCTTCTATTGCGCCCAGGCTGATCCCCAATCTGCAGTGTTGTCTGCCTCGACCCTGTCCTCCGTTCACAAGAAATCAGAGACTTGAAATGTCTCCACGTTTTCCACCGCGAATGCCTCGAGAGATGGTACCTTCAAGACCATTTCAATTGTCCGCTCTGCCACAGAGCGTACTATATCCAAGAAACGCGCCCGACCAATGATTTTGTATGGATGGTATGACATGACTGATAGATTTTGAATTTGGCGATGATATCCCTTCCCTTTTTCCTTCTTTATGCTTCCCAGTTTTGTGAGCCTAGCAGGGTGTTTTTGGCGTTCGACTCTGGGGATAGCTGCAGGTTTTTTTCTCAGGTCGCTTTGGGGGCTTGACCACAGCCAGGTATTAATGACTTATGACACCTGCCATCGTCCTAGAATTCCGATAATGCTCTCAATATGGAAATCCATCATTCGATGGAAACTCGAATGGGTCGAACTCCCAGTTATCAGGGCTGTACCAGTTCAGCAAGCTGTACAGTCCGTCGTTGTCGCCTCCCAAATAGTCTCTCTGGATAGGCTGTGGGTCTAGAATCTGGTCGAGAATATCGGAAAGCTTCTTTTCGACGGCCTTGCACGTGCGGTAGTTACCCTGTCCAGGGCGAGCTACCCAGGACAGACACGACACAAAGATACTCAGATTACGGATTACTTCGGCGCGTGGAAGCATCACTGGATGCGGCCCAGGTTCTTGAGTCTGACGGAGCAGCTCGAATGCCAGAATGCTTGCACTTGGAAGTCCGTAGTAGAGTACCTGCGGTTGCGTTATTATCTTGGCTCAATGGGGAGTCGGCACGGAACGTACAACCCAGGACTGATGCCTGCTTATATCGACGCGCGGGTCGCGGTCGTTGGTTACCTCGAGGATGATAGATAAAACCTCTCGAGATGTACTGAATAGTGCTTCATGGCCGGTATTTGTACGTTTGACAACCATTCTCTGTACCAAAAAGAGGGTGTAGAGATAATCAAGGTAGATGTGCCGTCTCGCAAAGGTGATAGACATGGAATCATCTTCAGTGCTGACGTACTTATCATAACGTAGATGGGTCGGACAAGCATCCCACATATCTCGTGCAGTTTCAATCACCTTGCTAAAAGGGGGTCAGCCATCTCGGGTTGACTAGGCACGTGGGCATTTCACTCACTTGTATTTCTGTAAGATATCCGTCTCATCAAACGTTCCCAAGGCTATCTCAAGAGCCTGTTCACGAAGTACCGCTAGTAGGAAGCGGAGACGCTTCATGCTCACTCGAAGATCATTTCCTTGGGGATTCCATCCCGCCGCGTCCAGCTTAGAGATAGCTTGGTTCAGGCGCTCGCCACCAGCGATGAGATCCTCATCGCTTAGGTCCAGAGGAGGTGAGAGTGAGCAGTATCGGTAGTTGATGAATGGCGGTCTTCCCACAAATGTGGACAAACACTTGTCGGCATAGAATGCGGAAGCGAAACAAACCTTCCTCCATTGATGAAGAAAAGGGGGACAATCCTGAGCACGAGTACTTTCTTGGTGAAGGCCGGCTGCATAAATAGTTGCTGTTAGGCCACCAAGCCTGCGCCAAGCCAGATAGCCTGATTGACTGTCAGCTGCATCTTCTTAAGAGTAAGGATAACTCACTTGTGTCTCCATAGTATTGGGTCCTGAGGAGCATGTCATTATACTGATAGAATCCGAGAAGCTCGTTTACTGAGGTCGAGGTATCACAGAACCCAAGGCAGATACTGCTCGCTTCGATCACTTGAGCCTGGAGCAGGTCTCTAGCCTGAGCATCAGGAGCTACTCTGACAAGACCAGGGTCGCTCTCTGAAGAGGACAACAAGGCAATCCCAGATGTAGCTAGAATAATACCCACAGCCTCCCATCGCAAGTTTTCGCCCGTGAACGACGCACAGTACTCCTCAACGGTCATGGAACTATGCGCCGTCAAAGGATGAGCTGAGCTCCGAAAGATCTGGTACGCTAGATTCTGAAGCTGGGATTCAAAGTTCAGGCCCGGGTCAAGGCTGTCCAGTACCCGTCGAAGAGATTGCAAAATAGCTTCCATGATGATATTCGAGACGGCGGCCATCAAGTGCCCAGCATAAAATTGTCGGATTAAGCTATCGCATATCGTGCTTTGATGAAGAAACTTCAACACTTCCAAGGCAGACTGAAGGCGAAAACGATCTAAAGGCTTCGCCAAAGCTCCGCTATTGGCGGCATTGTCTTCTTCGAATGAGATGTCCGTGCGATGCTCGCTAAAAACAGCCGAAAAGCTTGTTGACCCTAGATAGCCTGGAGTGACTGATGGCGGTTGCGAAGTGACGCGAAGCGCAGGAAATTCCGCTGCAGAGACAGATGACGGGCTGGAGCTAATATAGGTCAGTCAAAGCACAGTCATGGTGCCACAATAGACGAAGATGAACTTACTTCGAAGATTCTGTTCTTGGCCTTTTGACTGGACGGGTCTGACTTGCGGTGGCCTGCTTCGTCATGGGCGCAGGATGATAAAAGCACCCCTGAGTGCGATTCTTGGCAGTGCATCTACCGCAGACTGGCCTTGCATGATCGCACTTGAGTTTCGATTTGCGACACGGCTCGCAGGATTGTAGCAGCCCGTTGCGGCGGACTGCAGGAATCGACTCTGTCATGAGGGGGTAGATACGGGCTGCGCTCTGTCCAAGCCGCAGCGGCCCATGTTAGTGTCTATACGGGGAGCTGGGCTGGCTGGGGTATTCGGACAAGAGCTGGGTTGACAAGTGTATTTCGAGTTGTGAACCTGTGACTTCGTGATCCAGAACCGGACCGAATTCGGCAGGCACGACCGATGATTGCGAAATCGGCCTAACCCAATAAGGACAACGCTACGGAGGTGCCAGGTGGACTGGAAGGGCATTAACCAAGTGAATTGTCATGTCAACGTAGCTCGTATATGAACATCCACATACAAATACGACTCCTTCTCAACTATCAAGGGTCTCAAAAACAGCAAGCTAACCACAGTCCAACCAGACGCCGGAGACCGAGACCAAACCGCAAAACCACCAAGCCAGACCAAGGAATCAGAAGGTATAATAACGACAGCGAAGACTATGCAGGATTATCTCTCAGCCGACGGGCAATAGCGCGGCAAAAGCGAGCAACATGTCAAGCAGCGATAAAAAAAAAGTGATGTGAGAATGTTATCGTATCGAGGGCTCAAAAGTGCTCAGGAGCTTCGTGGATTCCAGATCATTTACGCCTTCACTCGCGTAGGACTTCCAGTGCTACCAATGCGGCCACTGGGCTTTCGGATACCCTTCGAGTCGCTTCGACTCTCAGTAGTGACTCGGCGAGAGCTAGACCGAACTTTGGTCACTGAAACGACCCCGCTCCCAGATTTGCTGCTGACTGGTGTTTTAGGCGCACTGGTTGTAGCACTACCCCAGTTTTCTCTGTCTTCATGAATGTCGTCGTTGAGTGTGTAACTGGCAGTGACGGTCGCCGAGTAGCTAACTGATCGTTGGCCGGGAGATGCCACTGGTGATCTCGATGAGCGCTTGGCAAGCATGCGCAACTGAGCCTCCTCTTCGCTCTCACTGCTCTCGGTGCTGAGCCTGTGACTCTTGTGCTCGCTAGCTTTAGCATCCTTGTCAATCACGATACTGCCAGAGGTCGTACGCGAGTAAGGATGATGACGCGAGTCTTTCCGGTGGGACTTTCGAGGCTGCCCCGGAGTGGGCGCTGGCAGATTCTCGTCGTTATAGACTGCAGTTCCTTCATTGCGGTCAATCTCTCCGAGTGCAGCGCGCTTCGACTGGTTATTGTTCGGCGGTGTCGTAACGGCCCCGTTGGCTGTCCGATGCTTGAGAGATGATCGGCCTGGAGTGACCGGGCTCGGCTGCATTTGAGCAAGCTTCTCCTTCATTGAATCCTCGAACCACCACTCGCGGAAGGAGCCCTGGTTAAGGTGAAGCCAGTGTTGTTGCGGGCCGACTACCATTCCTGGGCGCATGAATCGCATGAACGCAATGACCTCATTTGCCGTGAATCCGTATCGGTAGATCAAATAGGCACCGATCAAACAGCCTGTGCGACCCAGACCAGCCTTGCAGTGGACAGCAATAGCTTTGTGCTTTACCGTGATCATTTCGTGTGCCATTTTGATGAATTTCTTGACCAGTGGTAGCGGAGGGCAGGTACCGTCCTCGAAGATCATGTCGATATGGGATATTCCCAGGGCGGTAAAATAGGATGGCGAGTATAGTTCGGAGTTAAGACGTACAACGAGCCCCACATTGCGAGAGGCAAAATGTGCCAGGACATTCTTGAAAGGAAGAGGTAGTCGAGAAGAAAAGACTTCCGAGATGGTTGAAGGAAGCGCGGCATACTCCGGTGTGTCGCGAGGAATTGGCGCAACTGGCTGGTGCTGAGGAGAGGCGAAAGCGAGGAACTGAGGGCTAATCCAGTTGAAGTCTCCCATGTCAACACGTTCGAACTTTTCGTACCTAAGAGCATAGTTAGTACCAGTCAATCACTTGGGAGAGTAATTCTCTTACTCTTCGAGGCTGAAGTCTCTCAATCCGCACAACCCTTGCTCCTTGGCTCTCCAGACACCATACACAACGTCCTGGATGTTCAAAATGAAGTCGGCCTGGCTGTATCCAGCATCGCGGAATGGCATGTATGGTGGGTCTGCTTGGGCAATAGGAGCTAGTGCTAGGTGAGGTGGCCAAGATTGAATCAGAACCATATAACAGGCGACCAAGCATGCCGCATTTGCTCGGCTTCGAGCGTCGGTTCTCGAATAGAAAACAACAGCCCGGTCATTGTTCGCAGGATCACCTAGTAGATCATGGAAATGAACCGCAAACCGGTACAAATGGCCGATATGAAGTGGGCCAAAGTCTGCATGGAAGGAATTGTAGAGAAGGGTATCATCGACCGTGAAATACACGGGGCTTCGCTTTTTGCTGCTCGGAGTAGGGGGATTGGCTCGGCGCTTGCTAGGAGACTTTGGCTGCTCAGCGGGGTAGGGAAACGGGGTTTTCGCATCGGGAGGGTGGTCGTAGGAAGCCAGGTAGAGTCGATCTGCATCGTTTCAAGGTCAGTCTTCATGTGCCTAGCCATTGACCTCACAGGTCCTCTGACAAAGCTCGAGGAATACCCCATGATAGCGCTAGATGCAGTATACTGACCTTGAATATACTCAATAACCTGGCCATAGCCAGCGCCTGATCCGGTCATTGTTGTTGCGGGAATTTGATCACCCAAACAATGGCGCAAAACAATAACAACGGCGGGGCGAAACGTGAGGAGTTAACTGAGGAACCAGCGGCTCTTGAGATGATGTTCTGATAGCGCGGGAGAAGAGCGATGCTTCTCTCAACGTTCAGGGGCAAATAATGGCAGTGCAAGCTAAGCGGTCATGGTCTGGTGGCTTTCTTCCCAGCGAGACAATTGTTGGATCAAGTTCGCAACAGATGTTGAGGATAGGTTAAGGATAGACGCGACAATGCTCGGAGAGTGGGATGATATAGAATAGGTCAGAGAGGGGTGAGTTGGTAAGTGTTTATAGAGAGAGGAAGAGAGTGAAGCCGGAGCAGGAAAAAGATGGCCGCACCAGAAGAGAAGAGGTCCTCGAGACCGACGAGACCGTTTGGGGAGGCACCAAAAAGGCACCCAGCACGCTGACTGGCTGCTGTTATGTTGTGGTGATCCAAGAGGGGCTTAGTGCCCGCGGTTGACAGGACAACAATGCATGCCTGAGGCAGTCGCAGATTGTCACAACAAACGTCACCTGATCTTCCGAGCAAACGAGACAAACTATATTTTCACTTGGACCGGCTCTGCACCAATAGGAGAGCATCTTCTCGGGAGCTCGCATTACCCCAACTTACCCCTCACCCAGACGTCGCTTCAAAGTTCAAACACTCGCCGTGTTTTCAATTTCGATGGAATTCTGATTCATGAATCTATTGAAATAGCGATTAGCTCGGTAGAATGCGCTCCTTGATCCTTCCGGTTGGCATCAGCCTCCTCTCCTGCGCCGCATCCTACACGATTCCCTCTTCCCCGCAGCAGATTCTGGGCACGACCAACTCGAAGACAGCCAAAGAAATATGCCCTTTGCCCTCGAAAGTACTCCTCGGTGACGAAAAACTTCTCTCATCTCTTCGTTACCTTCAAGATGAAAAGATACTTCACCGTCAGGTTACCAGACTTTCTAAGGCTGTTCAAATTCCGACCACAATCACGGATTCCATGAGGGACCCTTACGACGAATCGTTCGCCTCGTTTGTCGACTTTCATAAGCTTCTCGCCGACTTGTTTCCTCTCATGTATGTCTTACTTCTGTCTGCACAAGAGGGTGATAAATGTAACTTGTGATTAATCTAGCCACTCCAAAGCCGAGATTGAACGCATCAACCGCCTCGGCCTGATCATCACACTCAATGCTCCCCATGCAAAAAAAGAACAAAATAAAAAGCCGCTCCTCTTTACCGCGCATCAAGACACTGTTCCCATTAGTGATGCCTCAGACTGGACTCACCCTCCCTTTTCGGGTCATTTCGATGGAGAATTTCTTTGGGGTAGAGGCAGCAGCGACTGCAAGAATGGATTGATTGGCCTTCTCTCCGTCGTTGAAGACCTCTTAGAGCAGGACTGGACTCCTTCCCGACCCGTAGTCCTAGCATTTGGATTTGATGAAGAAACCCAGGGGTCCCTTGGAGCCCGGAGCTTTGCACCTATCTTGGAGGACAGATACGGCAAGGATGGGTTCGAGTTTATCCTCGACGAGGGCGGCATGGGCCTCTCAACTCTCGGGTCATACTCATCCCACTCCGTCTTGGAGGAGGAGGATAATGTAATATATGCCCTTCCAGACATTAGCGAAAAGGGAGCCATCGACCTTCTCCTCACCCTATCCGTTCCCGGCGGCCACAGCTCGATCCCACCAAAGCACACTGGGATCGGAATTATGTCCGAGATTATATACAGCCTCGAAAACACCGAGCTGGACCTATTCACCCCTAGCTTAGGGCTCGAGCATCCCTCTCGACGAAAGCTTGAATGCCAGGTTCGTCATTCCCCACAGTACGTCGAAGACTGGCTTTCCTCGGCACTGGACTCGGACGACCATGCCGCAGCCGCCGAAGCGATTGCCGAATCTCGTGGGCCAGAGATACGCTTCACGCTCCAGACATCGCAGGCGGCAGATATCTTCCACGGAGGCGTAAAGAGCAACGCCCTCCCCGAGAAGATCCAAGCGCTCGTCAACTACCGCGTAGGGCTACATCAGACACCGGAGATGGTGCAGGAACGCGCGGAGCGAATCATCGCACCGATCGTAGAGAAACACAATCTGTCCTGGTCGAAATTCTCAGACAGCATCGATGATCCAGTCGACATTGGTGCGAGCACAAGTGGCCATCTCGCGCTCTCAACGCCGAACACTCCTCTCAACCCTGCCCCTGTGAGTCCCACCGATATCGAGACCAACCCTGTTTGGGCACGGTTTGCGGGCGTCACCCGCTCCGTTTTCGAATCCGTCCCGAGTCTAGAAGGCAAAACGGTCGTTGTGAGTGGGGATATCATGACTGGGAACACTGATACCAGGTTCTATTGGAATCTCTCACGCAACATCTATCGCTGGAGTCCTGCGCGTGAGGGACGTGCACTGAACATCCACACTGTGGACGAGAGAATCGGCATTGATGCCCATCTAGAGGGGATGATGCTCTACTATGGTGAGTCTTTCCCGCTTCTTTTCCAACGATCTTGAAGACTAAGTGTTATTACAGATCTCATTCGGGCGTTTGATCAATGGGACGGTGACGTAGATGAGGTTACAGAGCGCAACGATATATAAATAGATAGCGGCTTCAACCATAAAAGTGACGTATAGTTACCTACCCACTTCTTTCACCTCGGCGTAGAGCTGCTTCAAAAGGAGCAACAGTTGATAGACAGATATATATCCTATCTATTTTAGCAGCATTGGTCCGATTGAGAAGGGGCGATAGGTCATTTGCACTTGCACTGCACTAGGAAATAGCATAAATCGGGAAGGTAAGGCCTGCATTATACTTGCCTCATGGGAAGCTCTGTAGCTTAGGAAGGTACGATGGGGCGTCGTCGTCCAAGCCTGGAAGGAGCGACCGGGGTCGTGGATCGTGCCTGCCGCATGAATGACAAACTCGCGGAAGGAAGGAAAGAGATGCCTGTCCGGGAAGGTGCGACTAGGTCTTCGCACTTCTCTTCTGAAGCTACATGAAAGCACTGAGAATAGCAGGAGCGACCTGGGCCGTACTTGCCCTGTGAAAGTTAACACAGATTAGGAAGGAGCGATTCGACGTTCATCCAAACCTAGAAGGAGCGACTTGCAACATGGATCGCACTTGCCTCCTATGAGGCAAAACTATAAAAGGAAGGAGAGAGAGCCCAGCTTTTCGGGGAAGGAAGGGCGACTCGGCCTTTGTACTTTCCTTCTGCAGCTGTACGATACTAGAAGGTGGCAGGAGCGACCTAGGTCGTACTTGCCTCGTGAAAAATAACATAGATTAGATGGCACGATGGATATATACTACAGCTTTAGACAGGAAAAAAGCAAGCCGCATCAATGGATCGCGCAGCCTCGCGCCTGTAGAAGAAACCCTCTCTGCGGTGGGTAGGTGTCCTGTTCCCCGTCTTCTCTAGTAGCTCTCGAACACGTTATATACGCTAGCAACATGATAATCGACTCAATCACACCTTAAGATACAATATGTAGCGCGTGTACATTCCGTCAATCTCTAGGGCGAGAACTTTCTATCAGACGGACCTACATATAAATTTCAGCCTGCGGTAAGCAGCAACAAGGCGAAAGCCCCTCCCATGACAGGTCGGGCGATAAACGTTATTTGCGGGTAGCTGGTGTCATCAGTTGTGTGTCCCAAAAGAATCTAGAAGCTGGACTCACTCTCCCGTTACAGTGTCGTAGAGATCAGTAAGTGCGCGATTTGTCGGTGTCTGGTCGATCCACTCAGCAAGTAGCTTGATGAACATGTCCCTAGTACTCGTTGAGGCAACTGCTGCCGTGAATAGTTCCCAGTCACCTAGGTACAGTTAGCCATAGCCTTTGAGTCAGTGAGGAGAAGTGCATACCCTTGGTGTATTGATGCCGGGTATCCAATGGCACCCCAAATGTCTGTTGGACGGTTGGGTAGAAGTCGCTTTGCATGTCGTACACAGATTGCGGGACTAGATTGAGACCCAACTCACGATCAGAGTACAGATTGTACAAGAGGCCTATAAACCATCAACGCTAGGAACATCTAGCCTCTTGGGGGTACTCAGACCATGAGAGTCGTCTGACCCATACGACAATGTTGTATGCGGTTGGGCAGCGCTATGCGCAATTCCCAGGCTTTGCCACCTGTCGATGTAGTCATGGGCGTACGCAGTGAGGTTGCGTGCATCTTCAGAATGGCCGGTCAGCTCAGCAATAACCGACATGGCCTCGATTCCAATGATTCCCTTTAGCGCAAGATTCGTCTGGTTTCTAGAGCGTTGTCAGTACAGCATTTACATCAGTAGGCAGCACGTACGCTAGTGGCCCCGCGAAATCGTCTGTTGATATCTGGTTTGCCGGATAAAGGGCGTCATCTATCAAGTAATTCGTCCATGATCTCAGCTTATCGTAGTGTTGCTCGAGATACTCTGTGTCGTGGGCTTTCTGGGCATATGCCAGAGCCATAATCACCATATTCCCGCACTCTTCTAGCGGCATTGGCTCATCATTACCATCAGGGTGTCCCGTCGCATTCGGGTAGTGAGAGCCAATGTCGTGCATGGCGTATGAGTTGGGGTAGTGCCCTGATTCTTGAATCTCGAAATGAGGCCGTAGGAGAAGTTTGAGTAGTTCCGGATTCGTGTACAGAAAGACAGGGTGAGCGGGGAAAATGACGTCCATAGTGTTCATGTTCCCATTCGAAGAAATCTCCTTCATAAATATGTAGGGACTTTCTATGGTCCCAGTGAGTTGAGTTGCGGCGAAGGCTTGACGGGTACTAAGGGAGGTAATAGTCAGGTAGTCCTGCCCAGCGGCAGCAAGCGAATCTTGAGCGATACGATCATCCAGCGCCGAAGAGAGCGCGTTTGAGTCACGGTAGTCATGGTGGAAGAAATCGAGCTAAATAATCAGCATCAGCAAAGGGACAAAATGCATGAAGTAATATGGAGGAGAGGGCTTACAGCCTCTAATGCGGAGCTAAAGTAACTTGTCCACAAAGACGGTACGGGAGTAAGCGTATCGGAACGACCAGTGTACTGGACTGCTTCAGACTGTGCTAAGCCTATGGAAAATAGGACGCTGGTAGTTGATTGGATGAACCCAAGGTCATGGGCAAAGCCGAACACAGGCCACTCGTTGGAGATGGCCCTATAGTTAGCGTCATTGGTGTTGCTGAGCCTCCCAGAGCTTGCAAAAGCCTGGCGAACACTGATGCCTGCGCCAGCCTGGTAAGTGAGGCTAGTGCCGTTATTGGTTGCCCAATACCAGTCGCCCCATTCTGCCTGATCTCTGCTCTCCGAAAAAAGAAGTGGTGTTTGGCGATGGATCTTGTGATAGGCAACGCCATTGCTGGTTACACCATGATCCCATTGTGCAATCGCAGATCGATCGCCAGACGCCCATTCTAGATTGATCAATCAAACGAGCATTTATACCCAAGATAAATAAGCTCACCTGCCGATATATCGGAATATACCTGTACTTGATGCGGTTCTCCGTCGAGCGAAGTGATGCTCACATCAAGATATGAGAACACAAGTGACTGTCGTCGCAAGTCATTTGGTGTGATTGGTGAGAGAAAGGTTATCTTCAGCTCTACCATATCACCCACATGCATGGTGAATATGCTTTTTGTTGACGTGTACTCATATGCGGTCTGGTTCACGGTGGTCGAGCCCGGGAGCCCCATCCAGGTATAGACTTGACCATCCACTCGCACTAAGCCAGCCCAGCCGGTTACTTGCCCTCTGTTCTAATGATCAGCTTAGTCAAGACAGGAACGCATTTTGGCTACTTACTCCCAAAACGTTGGCCACTCCCCTGCCAGGTACCCTCCATTACCGCCATTGCTACCTGCAGATAGCCAAGTGCTCAAGTAAGGGGACTTTACTGCTAATGGTAAAGCCGGAGGCCGGGCTGGTGAAAATGTCGATTGAGCCTCTGCAAGAGAGGCCAACCAAAGGCACAGCAAGCCTAGTGGAAGAAAATACATGATGATCTGAGAGTTGATGCTCAGTCGCAAAGCAACATTCTTATGTAGAAGATGATGTTGACAGAAACCCGAACCTAAAAAAAAATAAAAAAAAAAGGAAAAAGGAAGAAGAAGAGAAGCGATTCCCAGGAATGTCGAACAGAATGCCGGAAACGATGGGACAGTTGGTGGATCTTGCATTCCAGGCAGATGAAGGAATCTTTATATGAGCCTAGGGAGCCGAGAACGGGCGGCAGGTATGTGACAGCACCATCTAGACTCTCGAGGGACTCGAGAAAGGGTGTCCGCACATGAGCGTAGGAGAGGTTTCCCGAATGTCGTCTGACCTGGCATCGTGCCTGCAGCAGCTATATGAACAAGGGCAGTCGATTAGGAGCCAATTGCTCGAGTACTGACAGGGGTCCGAAAACACGGCTGTAGAGAAAAGTCCGAATTTACCACCCTGGAGTGGTGCTCGACAAGTATTCCTTTTTCTTGTCGACCGCCACTCTGCAGGGTGATTTGATATCGGACGGAGGAAACCTGCTCCTAAGCCTATAGCAAGCTACCCCTGAGCAGACCCAGACGAGCATCGAATCGGACGGCGAAGCGAAAGTAACTGTCGTAAAGCATGCTGTCAGAAAAATGATTGCTTATCTGGTCAGAATTGGCGAAGGAGAAACATAGGGAAGAATAGCAAGCAGGCCAAGAGGAAAGTGGGTGTGCACATTGCGATGAGGATTGAACGAGCAGCGACATCAGAATGGACAAGCGTATAGGCTCTCCCACCAGGGCTCACCTTTTCCCCCATCAATGCCCCCCAAGCCGCTGTCCCCCATGAGCGCCTGAGTTCCTCATTTTTTAGCCAAGAGCAAAAACAAATCCTTGGTTCTACTCCAGTGACACGACGTGGTGACAAAATCATGTGGGAATAAACGATGAAGGAGGAGGAGCCAAAACCGTCCAAGTCTAGACAAGTAGACAGTGTGACTCTCACCAATCTCACCACTTGATCCCTCTTGATAAGCATGACCCCGAACTTGGGATATCTGTAATGGTGCAGTTGTGAATCCGTGCAGGAACCAAGCCCAGCCAAGCTTCCACAACACAACCACTATTGAGGCCGCGAAATCTTGTCGTTCCTTCGGCTTATATCATCCAGCGAGCTGACAGGTAAAATCAAGACTACATGCAGTAGTAGCGTTACAGCCTGTTCAAAGATATGATTAGTACCAAATCATGTCGAATTTCGCCGCCGTCAAGCGGAAGACCTGGCTTGTGGCGGACGGAGGATCTCAATACCACCCGGTCCAGTTCGTAATTTGCCAGTGAGCGTCTGCTTCTCCCACGCAGGTACGGGGAAATTGGGCAATAAGGCGTCTGGGCCTAAGCCTCCGAGCAGTTGGATTAAATGCTGTGTTGCCGGCGGAGCGGGCTAGGGGCATGCTTACATCTTACCGGCGACAACGAACGAGTTTGGAGCAAAAAGGCCACTCTATGCCTGAGCTGCGCAAAGAATAATATGGAGCATCGCCGGAGACTTTGTTATCTGGTCAGCTGGCGCAGTTAGTATCTTCACGTGGTAAAACACTGCACACGGATCATTTCATGGCGTCGTGCACATGTCAGTTGACAGCGAGATCGAGGCCCTGGAGTGACAATCCCTTGCATCAGTGCTCAAGTAAATTAACGCTCTGTTTTATATGTAGTATCGTAAATGTTCCCCGACAAATTTCCGCCCGGTCTTGGTTTGGGATCACATCACGGTCTCAGCGCACGGAAATGATCGAACGTCCTTCATATATAAACATGTTACCCGTCCCTGGGGACGAGTAAATACTCTTCCCAAACACCAAACACCAATCCGAGAAGACTCAACCTCGGCCTCTCCCGGCAAGAGTTTTTGAACTCTGGGCCAATTGTATGCAGAATTCGCCCCACTCGCTGCCCCCAGTCGTCGGTAAGATTTCCTCCGCAATCGCCTCCTCCAGTCGCGCCCCGTAACGCCGGCGGTACTCCGACTTCACATTCTCCAAATGGCGAGGCTCCCAGTGAAGACGAACGAGACGAGAGATCAGCAGCTCAGATCTCTCTTTTCCAGAACGAGATTCGTGCAAGGCTTGGTGTAAAAGCAGTGCGTCTCGCATTGGTCTGTTAATCGCTCCATTGAGGATATGTGCGAGTGTTTCACCCTGTTAACATAGTGGTTAGCACTGATTATTAACGAGTATACGAGCAAGATATGTACCACAAGGTTCTGAGACTTTTGAATCATCTCGCGAGCAAAGTTTCGCTGGTAAATTTTCTCGTACGCACGTAGCACTTCACGTAGGTGAGAGTCGCTCCGGCGGACGATAATATAGATCATGGCAGTCTCGCCACCATTGCGCGAGACGAGAGCAGCATGAAGGGCCTGTACGTCACGGTGAACCAAATCAGGGTCGATAGGGTCGCGTTCGCTTTGCCGACTCTCCTCCAGGGTAAGTAAGACGGCCGTTCGAAACTTGTCCGCCTTTAGTTCGGCCTTCATACACTTTTCGAGGCTGTTGGTATAGCGAGAGTCCTTGAATGACTCCTTGATTTCGCGCATCTCGCCATTGCTGCGCCCGAAGAGGGATTCGATGAGAAGTTCACGTCTAGACGACCCAGACTGATAGTAGCAGTTTGCCCAAAAAGCTTCGGATTCCCAGCGCCCAAGCGCTGTTGCATAGCAGACCTTTCCGAGTGAGCCATTCCCTAGCTTGACTCGGATATGCTTGGCTAGGTTGACGCCCTTTCCACTGATCTTTACGTGATTCTTGTATTCCTTCCGAAGATCCAACATTTCATCACTTGTCAAATGGGGTAGTATTTGGGTCAAAACCTTGGTATCGATATTCCGCGTGTGAGAAAGAGCATCTCGCAGCGCCAAAGCGTCTTCCGTAGCGTCATAAAATGACACTTTACGGCGGCTACTATGAGGTGATATTAGGACGAGAGAGTCTGGCTCCCTAGAATCCCTGGAATCATGGCGCTCATGTCGGACGCGGCTGCTGCCGCGCTTGGATCGGTCGCTTTTGGGTTCCTTAAGACCCCCTTCGTCTTTCGATTTCTTGGATTTCCGTCTCCTCCGCCTTTCGCTATCTGTGCTATTGTCCAGCGGCTCAAGGTCAGAGATATCATCATCTCTAGGGGCTATAAGGATTGGCGAGGGCATGGGAGATATGCTTTGATATGTCCCCTTGTACGGCTCCAGCATCGGGCTGAGAGGTGGTCGGCCATCGGGATCGGAACCTCCTCCAACGGTTAGACTGTTGCCTGTCGAAATGCTGAGACTGGTTGGGCGACCACTGGGCCGGGTTCCGGGTGCCACCTCGACGTACTGCGGTCCCCTATCAGGGCCACTCGTGGTTGTAGGAGGATACTGGGGAGTTGCCGAGTACCGGACCCCGCCATACTGGGCTTGTTCGACTTTAGAACCATATGCAGTAGCGGCTGCAGGCTTGGCGGAATATTTGACATTGGGGTCAACCTGTGCATACTGGAAGGCCGGTGGGTTAGCATAGAGATTCGGGTCTCCGGACGGGCCGCGCTGGTGACTCGCAGCACTAGCTGGTGTGGTATACGGAGCTGCAGATGTTGTAGTCTGTGTATTCCATTGAGGGTACTGATTCTGTTGAGTGCTCGGGCTCATATACCGCACATTAGACTGGCCTGCCGGAGCGGTTGGGAAGGCCCCAGGCATAGACTGATCTCCAGGCTGAGATGTTGGTGGAACAAATCCCGGTTTCTCACAATCCGGCACCGCTGCCCACGTTGATTGAGAAGGGGGAGGACCGGAGAAAGCAGAATTGGTTTGCGGGGCATATCTGGACTGGCCGCTCACTGCTTCCGCGCTGCTTCTAGGGTTTGCGCCTGGACCAAGTGCTCCGGTCATGAGTGGTTTCTGGGTTGGTGGTGCCGAGGCATTGGTGCTGCCCTTGTATCCGTAGTACCCACGTTCTATGCCTCCGGGAACGTCCCCGTAGACTAGATGGTCATCTTCTGAATCCGAATCCGAGTAGATATCCTCATCCGAATATGCATCCAGTTGCGCCGATCTCCGTTGGGGCGTCTGAGAATAACGTTGACTGCTTTGCTTCGTCACGCCTCTGTCTTCGCCAGAATCGGAATGATAGTAGCGATCGCGATCGCGATCGGACCGAGAACGCGGATATGAATCTCTTGCCTCGTGCTCTGAGTCCGAGTCATAACGGGAACTCTTTCGATAGCCACGAAGAGGGCTGGCGCCGCGGCTTCTTGACCTGGTCCGCGTTTTATCGTCCGCGGGGTCGGCGACTAGATATTTGCTTTTGCTCGAGGACTCGAGTCGAGGGTCGCGAGACGTGGAACGTTCACGGGTACGGCCGCTCGGAGACTTGGAACGGCCGCGCGACCGTGGGTCATTGACTTGGAGAGACATGGAAAGGCTGAAGCGAGACCCAGCCAAAGGTACTGATTACCGAGAGGATTGTAGCAGTGCGACCGAAGCTTCCCCACACAGTAAAATAGGGCCGAGACAGTGAGAGGCTACACCTGTCCTACGGTAGCGGGGTAATTGAGGCAGACGCAAACCGATTCCAATGTGCGCGGGCGCAGCAGGTCCGACGATGAAGTGGGGAGAGGGAAGTATCAAAAAGGAAAATCGAAGCTCCAGCGAAAGCAGGAGAAAAAAGAATGGAGGAGGCAGGAGAAAGAGGGGAAGAGAGTTGGATCGCGGTGTCGCGCGGCTGAAAAACGCCCTTCCCTTTCACGAGCTCAGCTGAGGCACACTCCCAAACTCTGAAACCCCTCTCCTTATCCCTGCACCATTCGTTCTTCTTCAAAGAACCCTGTCTGAGACTCTTCTGTGACTACATTGATTTGAAATGTTTGCCACTGTTCTTGAGTCGTCAGCCATTTGGAGCCGCATCCGAAGCTTACAATCTGCACACTCGCTGCAAGTGAGCAGTGAGCACAGACTCCACACTCCTCTTTCTTGCGTCGCGCGAGCCAGTCATCGGGGGGCCAAAAGGCTGATCCTGGTCAGTGTTACCGCGAAGGAGCAGCCCTTCAGCTGAATGGACCGGCCACGCTCGTATCCAGTTCCGGCTTTCGCGAGCCCGCAGTTGTCGCCAGTCTACTATTTGTTGAGAAAGCATTGGCCGACCTGTGTCTATCGGGTTTGGAGATTCTCCAAAGGTTCCAAGCTTGCAACTTGCAAGGTTCCAAGACCTCTCAAGGAGGTTTAGTTATGATTGCAGATATGGGGTTTAATTGGCAGCGTAACCGTGGGAAAAATCAATATTGGTAGTAAGAAGACAAAAAAAGAACAGTGGACAAGGATACCCAAGGTAAACTTGTATGCTTGTTTGGTTTGGCACTGAGATACACAGATAGAGAGGCGCATACCGGTCAAGGGCACCGGGAGGTTGCAGCAACATTCTTGATGAACGGAAAGTGGTATAATGAACATAAAACAGCAGGATCGGACCGGACTGTACAGAAAGCTGAAAGGAAAGGGGTGATCTCGAAAATGGTAGAAAAATCGGGCCAGAACATGAAAATCCAATGACTTCGTAGATTCAGGAAACCAAGCATGCCTGCCTCCAATTTTGCCTTTATGGGTAGCACATCAATAGGGACGTCAAGTAATGTTACTCGAACGGTGTAGAAATCCTGACTGGGCGCCTAGCATTCGACATCGAAGATTCGAAGGCGATATGAGCAAGGCACCACTGGTCAGACGGTGGAGAAGCAGTAAGGAAACTGAAGACGAGAAGGAGGGGGGTACTCGAAGGCAAGGAAAAGGGTGTCAAGTGTAGTTTTTGTAAAAAGTGCCGAATAGCTGGTCTCTGGATTATCACCGAGTACGATGTCCAAAATCTGGGCCTGTTCGGCCGCTGTATGCCCGTTGCTTTGTCGATGCCACAGCATCATGTCGGTTCAAGCGGCTAGTCCGCCACCGTTCGTACCAAATCACACGACTGGCTTCACGCAATTCAGATCTCCAGTCGCTAAATACCGAGTCTTTGAGTTTTAGAAAATCGCAGTGCTCCGCATTGTAAGGGTCAGCAAAGCCCCAGGGGAACTTGCGTCCGACTGGCCCGTTTTCGCTCTCGAGCGAGTATCGGTCTGGAGACAAGATCGAGAACGGAAGGGGAGGGACACCGGCCTGGGACGCGGCAGATTGGCGGGTACTTTCGCTGCGCTGCGAAGGAGACCTCTTTGGTTTGTTTGACGGGCTTCCGGGCTCACCAGACTCTTCCTGGTCTTCTGTAGCGGGGTCATCTTCAGCTTTGGGGGTCTCGGCTTCATCTTCATCGCTCTCTTCGGAGGTGTAATCTTCCTGATCTTCGAGAGTGAGGATTTCGAGGGGATCAATGTTGGCTTTCTTCAGACTAGCCCACACAGCTTTCCTGAGGTATGCCATATGCGCAGTGGTAATTGTGTCTGCTTTGCTGATCACGGGAACAACAGTGGTCTTTCCGATAACAGTACGTAGGACCTGGATATCGAGGTTCTCATCGAGGACGCCCAAGATTCGGGAGTCAGACGGCCTTGGGGTTCCTTGGGCAGCTCGTTCTGCAGCAGCGATGTTCTCATCCAGGCGCGAGGGGTCGAGGATCAAGAATGTACAGTGAATATGAGTGTCACGGGCTCCTGGAGAGCGGACAACCTTCATCTCCTCGTTCAAAGTCTCCTCGAATTTGCTTTCTAAGAAACCGGTAACGCCGCGGAGCTGAATGTCGACAACATTCTTCTCCAGCCCCTGGGAGTCCCACAAGGTCAGACCAACACGTTCTCCGTCGATCTCAGTTTCGAGGTAGTGAGAAGTATATCCCTCGTTAGCAGGGTTCTGACGATCGTATTCAACTTCGTCAGGAGAGCGCGAGGGATGTTTATGCGGGGGCAGAGCTAAGGACTTTCGAAGGAAATTGAGGAATGAAGTCTTTCCCGAGTTTCGCGCACCAATTACCAAGACACTGCATAAGTGTTAGTATGCCAAGAAAATATCACGTTGCGAGTTAAACTTACTTGTACGGAGTGGGATCCTTGCGCCGGCGCAGTCTGCGCGGGTTGTTGACAGTACTGACATAGCTGCTTGCATAGCTATAACGACCACGATGTGTCATGCTCTCGGTGCGAGCGTACGGATCAGTGTAGTCAGGCGGCACAGGTGTACTCATCGCGCTACGGGATTGAGTCGGAAGGGTGGGCGAAAGTGGGTTCGCAAGTTCAGAAACCCGATCATGGTGTTCCTCGCCTCCAAAGGTCTCGATGACTGGCGGGGGCGCAAAATCCGGAAGACGTGGAGGTTGCTTCGGGCCTCCCTCGCGTTGGCGGCGGAGCTCTTCCTCCACCTGAGCCTTAGACATCTTTTTGTTTCGAGATTTTTTGTCGCCGATTGGCTCCGTGGACTTGGAACGACGAAGGAATCCTAGAGACGAGGAAGTTCTGCGTTGATCCTTGACTTGTGAGTGACCGTTCTCCGTCGGGACAGGAGGTGGATCAGTAGGAGGTTGGCCCCGGCTCGGAGTCCGGGGTCTCGTTGTTGTCGTTGCCATAGAGAGAGACTCGACTATCTGTAACACGAAACGTTTCTCTGCTCGGTCTGGGTGGGGTCCCTGTGAATGAGTGTTGTCTCAGATATAGATTCTTCGCAAATAAAGGTATATTTAGTTACAACCAGTCGCAAGAAGCCACAAATACTTACAGGCTCTGTCTTGGAAGCAGAAAGCAGGAGTTGCCTGATGATCACCGAGTTTCTTCTTTGAATCCAATGCAGCACTGCAAATGTTGCAATTGAGTCTGCCGAGGGTTGCGATTGTCGATAATAGTTTCTGGAAAATCAAGGACTGCCGGAGGATTTGATGAAATACACCTCGAGATTCTATCCCAAGGAGACAAAGGGTAATTGAAATTGGCACTCCACGAGTCCAGCAAGCGTCTGCCGAAATTGCTCCTGTGTCCCTAGCAGAAGATGACAAGCGCAGAAGGACTTTAAAGACGAGATGGGGAGAGATCGCAATTCAGGCGGCGGAACTTGCGCGCTTTTTCTCCCTGAACTCCGAGCTATAATTGCAGGGGCAGAGAAAGGAAATTGCCTGCTCACAGCGTCCGGCCGATGCGGAGCATATAAGTGAGAAACCAACACAACAGGAAGGGAAAGAAAAGAAGGGACGGAGAGAAAGGAGGGGAAAGAATTATTGGGAAAGAGAAATAAAATGAAACGAAAGGATGACGGGCGCTGGACAGACAGAATGAAGATCGGCCAGTGAGAGGCCAGGCGATGCTTTCTTTCGACCTTGAACTACTCGTGCTGCGAGGAAAGCACGAGGAGCTGCCCGATCGCCTACAAAACCGTTGACGAGATGCGCCCTTCTGCCGTTGAGAGTCTACGCGGCCAATCTCCCATCTTTATTTCCTTTTGCCTTCCTTCGCCTTTCCCTCGGATGTTCCTGGACCAGCAGAACAGAGCTTCGCAACTTGGAGCTTCTGAGCTGACCAGATTCAGGGGCAAACGTCAAGCCCGAACAGGCTAAGGGGGCTCGACTCTCCAAGACTCCCCCACTCACAGATCTCAAAACGTTTTAGCCCGGCTTGGCTTTAAATTGGGCTGGTTCTTGGGTTCGCGTTTCAAGTCGTTCGCTGGAGGGGCTGCCCGTTTCGCAATCCCAGACCCCAGCCTATCCTTGACCTGGGGACAATCTTTACCTCAAATGAGGCATCGGTCGCTGATTCAAGTTGCTTCTGTCCTCTCGGAGACGGAGTTCAGCGGTGGTCAAAGCTGCATCAAAGGCACATGGCAGTGACTGCTTTGTGTTGACTCTGGAGGAAATGAGCCCGGCGATCTGGCTCTCCATATCTTAACGTTCGTGCAGCGATTCGGCAGCCTCCAGAGGACGTAGCCCGGTTCTGATTTCCGCCCAAGCCTCAAGGCTTTCAGCCTTCTTGCTCGACTCTCTGCCTCCGCCAAAGCGACCGGCACACTGACAGTACTCGATTCTGGCAGTAGCCGCAGTACTACCCTGTACAACCGTGAAATCCAAGTCAAGCATCTTGCGTTACGCTGGTTGCCATTTTTGTTCGATCTGGTTGTGGTCTTGTTCCAGACTCGGGTCAACTCACAGTGTTCACACGTGGGATCCTTTCCCCACGCCAACCCCTTACTCATCCGGAGTATTCCTTTCTTTACCACAGCCAACAGGTTATATATCATCTATCTTTGTCGTTTTGAATCCCTCCGAAAGACCCTGTCCATCTACTTCCAGGTTCCTCGAGACAGGCCATCCTCTTCTTGACTTGATCAACAAAGATTGGGATGGTAATTACGGAGTACCAGCTACCGCGTATAATTGCTGTGCGGCAGTCAGATATCCACATAGTCAAAACACTGAAAATTGGCCGACTGATTGGCTGTACTGATCGAATCCAAATAGCCCAGTCCAATGGGTTCGTCTCCCAATAATAACGCTAAAACATGAGAGTTTTATCCGGCTTCCCTGGTATTAGGTCAATTACCATCCGCGAACGGTGAACCCCCTGATTCAGCGATTGTCGATAATAATTCTCTCCCAAATCACAGAACCTCTCTTGCAGAGATTCATCTTGACAATTCTTATCTTCGAGTCCATGATGAAGGAATCTGACTTCCTAGGCAAGCAAATCGCTCAATACACATACATTAATCAACAGGGAGATGCACCCTACCATCTCGCACAGTACAACCTTGCACTCCCAAACTCGACATACATATCACGCAGATGACGCCTGAACCTCGGGCGATTCGACACTCCAAATCCGGAATGGTAGGACAACGCATGGATCACTCGGGCACACGTCCTCTCGATCGAGGTTTTTGAATCTCGGCCCAGTAGGCCCTCCTACATACATCGCTTGTCCGAACAATTCTGGCCCGCCTTGAAGCGCGTCGTCACCCCACCGCCCGTTGAAATCTAGCCAGTTGACTGGATAGCTGGGGTCATAGGGCTCGAATGTCTGCGTGTCTGATGCATAGCTATATGCATATGCGCCGAGGATGGGATCCCATAGGGTACCCTGATCTGTCTGGTCAACAAGGAACCCTATTGGGAGGTTCACCCCAGGAATTGTGTGATCGTGCCCCCTGCAGTGAGGTTAGCCCGACCGCTTGGCATGAACCTAGGATATGGCCTTACCCGGGGATCGAATAGACCGCATGGGTGCCGTTTGCGGAGTAAGCAATAGGCCTGTTTCCTCGCTTTTCTGTCGCGCGATAGGTAAAAGCCTGTCCTCGAGAGTGCTGACTGTACCAGACCGCCTCTGGCGCTCCATTTTGGAAACGGATCATATTATGCTCCCTGCGACAAATCAGCGACAGATGTCGAACGAGAAGATTGGGTTCAGATCTCACCAGTCGCCAACATGGTTACCAAATTCCATCCCCAGGACGGTATTTCCTTGGTTATACCTAACAGCTCTTAGCCCAACGGCCCTTGAGGAAGGGAGAAGTCGGATATGTGTGACAAGCTCACGAGTAAAAGTAAAAGTAAAACGCATCGACTTGTCCGCTTCCGCGATCATGCACTACAATAACCGACGAGATATCATCCGACTGCCCGTTTGTGTCGATATTTGCGCCATTGAACCAGGAAGGCTGTGGGTTCGCGTCAATGCCCTCCTGTGAGCTCAGGTACACGCTTTCATTAGCCAGCGCATTTAGCTTGTCCAGGTTATCGAGCGTGAGTGGTGATGGGGCACCTGGAACCGGTTGGTAATTGACCTCAGCCACGACATGCTCAAGATGCTCAGCGATGCCGGATGGCTTGTATGGATCTTCGCTGTGAATCCATACCAGAGGCGCTAGACACAGTCAGGCCGTCGCTTCTCCTCGATTATTTAAGGCTTGAACTCACCATAGTCTAGCACGTAGCTCGGAATAGAAGTTGCAGCCAGCCCGCTCGTGGCGGCATCTGCAGAACGAGCGTACATCGCCATGGACACAGAGTCAACGAGCAAAGTGAGATTTTCAAGTTCCAATTTCAACCTCCCGGACTACAGCCTACCCCATCCCGGTTATATAAACCTGGAGATCAAAACACCAGGGGCCTCCAGCAGCGACTCTAGAGTTACATTCGGGTTGCAGAACGCTTCTCAGCTGCCGGTGATCACCTTTCAAATGCCAGCCCAGATGCAAACTTTCAACCTTAAACCACCACTCATACCATCCTGTGGGTTGGCCGAATGGCGCTTGTTCTGTGGGGATTGGCAGCCAACGAAAGCGTTTGTTGCGCACTCGTGGCTCGTGGGCGTGGATTTCACCAGAGCTTGAATTATGTTCCTTAAGAGCTTATTGGCTCCTGAAAGGTGACTGTCGTCGAGTCAATAAGCATGATTTACGTCCAGCCAATAGATATGTTCACTACAAAGTTGCTTATTCTTCAAGGGTGAGTCCCGTGATGGAATCAACTGCCCAGATGGAGGGGTTGCTATTCACGAAGTCATCTGAGCGAATCATTCACTATTTGCGTAGCCGGATTATCCCTACTATGCCTCGAGACTCGAGTACCTATAACCTGCCGTGGTATTCATGATCAATGATTCTCACGCTCCCGTTCAGGTTACTCCCCCGCATTCCTCCTCTCCGCCTCGGCCTCCTCGCGCTTCTCCCTCTCCTTCATTAACTTGAAGACCCTCAAATCCAATGGAATCCGCTCTCCGAGCCATGTTGCCCGCTGGGTATGATTCCTCTCTTCCTGTCCCGCCCCCTCGGCCGTATTGGGATGAATCAGCGCACTCAGAGGCCCTCGGTTTATGACGAGCCACGGTACGAAGGCCCCGAACTGTGCTGGGGTGAAGAGATTCACCTCGAACATAGCGACGGGGTGCGGACCCACGGGCCTGTCGAAAAAAGTATATATCCGGAGTTCAGGGACTGCAGATGAATTAGTATTTGAGTTTGTGAGTACTTGGGATCTTCGGCGACGGTGGCTTCTGGAAACAGTACATTCTCGTCTGATTCGCTCCCACAACGCCCTTGCAAACGTTCGTTGGTCTGGGTTATTCTGCAAGCAGAGTCAGTACTGGACCATGTTCATGAAATCCACAGAGTTGACGTACCTGGAAGTGATAAATATGTATATCGAACCCACCCCGTCGACCCTTGGACAGCGGGTCCGGAAACTCCTCGTATGCTTTACTAAGAATCCCATGCTGGGGGTTCTTCAATGATTTTCCATCGTCATTTCTCTCCCTATCGTCAATGACCTTCAAGTTAGATGTCTGCGATACTGCTAACGAGGGGTAATCTACACCATCCACTAATCGGATGACACCATCACTGGGTTGGGGATCTTACTCTGAAAGGGGTTCCAGGTTTTCGTGGCCCTCCAACGGGGAGGGATAAGTGTATGAAAACTGGTCTGTCATCCCGAGGGAGTATGGGCACTGGTTGACGAAGTTGTAGGGTGGAAATGAGGTCCTGCTATAGATCTAATTAGATATAGCGAAGGATTTGTACACCGGAAAGTGGGCCGGTAGTCGAGCGTTCCGCGGGATGACAAAAGTGCGGAATTTGAGCACGAGGTGCGATTTGTCAGAAGAACTTTGATGCAGTAAAATATACATGAATGAAGCTGGCTAATATGAGATGATGCGAGGCGTTACTACAGTTCATAGACATCGTCCTCCTCCGGTTCCATGTGTAAAGTACTAGTATGTAAACTTCATCCGCGGCGTTTCACAGAACCTCGCTCAATGCACTGTTCACCATGAGGCTTTGACATCGACATGTCCGTCCTCGTCTATGTATTTCCCGCGATCCCATTCGCGCCCTTCGCTCTTCGTGGACCATTTGACGCTGTTTATCCTCCCTTCATCAGTACCTGCTGCTGTGGAGGCGTTGCTTTTCCAACGGTCGATGATGTTTGTGTTGAAGCCGGCTTCCCGTAGCCTTTCTTCGCCATTCTGCTTCCACCGAGCTCGGTCACGTAATGCTTCTAGTGCAAGTTCCCAATCATCATCCCCAGTCATGAGACCCGCCACAGGTCGACGGGTTGGTTTATTGCCGGGTTGTAAATCGTCGTCCTCCGGTTGCACATCAAGCGTCGGATCGTAGTTGGGAGCGAAATGAGCGTCGATGTTGCTGATGTTGGGTTTGTATGCGCCACGCCCGCGAGAACGAATGGGTGCTTCCTCCTTTGGTAGAGGGCCGACAAGATCCTCCAATGGATCCGAATCATCGCCCGGCGCCTCAGTCTGACTGTTCGGTACCGGTGACAGACTGTTTTTCACCTGTGCAGATCTCCTTTCTTTGCGCCTCTCACTCGATTCTGGCGACCGGGAGCGTCGACTGGAGCGATGTCGGTGAGAGCGGTCGCGGTCGGGATTTCGATATTTCGAATCCCGCCCACGTGGAGAGCGACTCCGTGACCGTGTGTAAGACCGGTGCCTGTGACTTTTTCGGGATCGTCTGTCTCGGTCACCATCCCGTTCGCGGGTTTCATGTCTCCGCCTAGATGAACGTGCTTGGTCCCTATCCGAAGATATTGACCGGCTTCGCCGTCTCTCCCGATGAGACCGGTGTCTATGTCGATCATCTCGTCTCATATCTCGCCGTGAATCCCGGTCGTCAGATCCGTGGGTATGGTGCCGATGGCGCTCACTAGTAGGAGCCTGCGCTCGGAGCTGTCGCATGCGCTCCCTAGCTTCCCGTTCTTCCTTCCTTTTCAGCGCTGTATTGTGATTGTCTGTCTCCTTGATTATGTGACGAAGGAATCGCGTATTCGGTTTGGGCGCGGAGCCTGTAGGCCTGTGGCGAAAGATTATTAGCTTCAGGCATGTTGTCTTTGGGGCAATCTTTGCACCTCCTAGCCATATAAGCCTCCGTGCCGAGAGAAGGGTACTGTAGAGAGCTACTCCGAGCCTCATCTGCCAGTACTTGCGCGACGTAGTCATCGTTGGCTGGGTCGCCTATTGCCTTTCCTAGTCCTGGAGGCATGATCAAGAACAGAGGCCGAGTAGGATCGGGATACGGGAGGAGACGATGTCCAATCTGTGACCTTTTACTACATCACCCCGGATGCAAGGTGGGAACTGTAGCAGGTAGATAATTAAAGAACAAAGCGAGAGTTTGTGGAGAACATTAAAGTCTGGACTCTGGAGACTTTTTGGTGACGGAGCCACTCACCGCCCGGCTATCAGCCCACAGCCCGCAATCAGTTTGTTTACTTGCATATCTTGTCGCCGGGTGGAGTTGACTGTCAATTTCCCCAGCTGCAGTGCAAGAGTTTCAGTTCAATACTCAACCCTATCTTCGTGTCAAAGGACAAGACTTACATATCGGCCATTATGGAGGAAGAGATCATCGGAATTGATGCCACACAAACGCGCCAACTACTTCAACAGCTGGACCAAGAACAAGGAGAACTCAAGTCTCAACTTTCCATCGTCCGAATCAGCGAACCGATTTTCTCTCCAGACGCAGACTCCTCGGACCCCTCACCGTCGAAGCGCAATTCAGACGTGTGTGCTCTTGACAATCCAACGCCAGCATCGCTAGAAGCAGACTTGACACACTACAAGGTGCAAACCCCGCTGGCAATGGCAAATATTCCATGGATCTGACGCCGCTTTCTAGGAACTATTTTCGAAACTGCGCTTTTCTTACGTTGAACAAGTAACTAAGGAGAAATTCTTACGTGCTATCGTTGGCGATCCGCCACTCGTTGTCGGCCACAATGAGAACGTGGAGTTGGAGACGCAGCTTGCCGAGATAAAGGCCGAACTCAAGGCGCGTAAAGAGGAGGTACGGCTGATGATAGAGGAGATGGAGAAGACCGGCAGAGACCTTGCGGCGCGTGAGTTCGACTATAGTTGTTCAAGGTGTGCAGATGGTCGCTAATGGGCTCCACCTACTAGGATATAAGAACATTCAGCTGCAGATGACACAACTCGCAACTCTTCCCGAATCCATCGAGAACCTCGAGTCTACTATTGGCGCATTACGGGCAACACAGATCGCCAATTCGGACAAATCATCATCGCAAAATCTGCCTCTCCCAGCGACCCTGTCCCTCCTAGCTGAACGCGAGGCCGAACTCGCGGCGCTTAACCGGCAAATCGCTGCTGCCCAGAATACCCTGCCTCGCAAGACGAGAGAGGCCGAGGCCGTGGAGCGGGAATTAAGTATACTCGAACGGCGAAAGTCCGAGGCTATAGTGCAAGCCAGGGAGGCTCAAAGGAAGAAGCAGGAGGGAGAAAGTGACGGACTCGAAGAAGCAGGGAGGTGGTATAGGAGCGCGGAAGAAGCCCTCCAGAAGCTAGTGGGAGTGGAAGGATAGCCAGCGGACCTTGATAGCATGACTGATGAACTTATGGGCGGCGTTGCGGTATTTGATCTGGGTGTACAGAGTATAGATACGTTTACAAATTCTGCTGGATGATGATCTAACGGGAAATCGGGTTTCGAAACTGAGCCGTAGGCTACCTATGGTATAGTAATTTTTTAAGTAAATTCATCCGTTTGCAAGGTCGTACGACATTATACGCGATGCCTTGACATCGAAGCCCCGTGGATAAAATTTCCATAACGAAACCCGTCCATACTCCTATTTTTAATAATCTACTCCTCTTCCTCCTCACCCTCATCACCAGCACCGCCAGCAGCAGCAGCAGCCTTCTTGCGCTGGACACGGCCGGGACGGCCACCACCGAAGGGAGAGGTGAGAGCGAAGTCGATGTGCTTCTGGGAGTCGAGGCGGACCATGTAGGAGGGGACGTTGACGATCTGCTTGCCGACACTGTACGAACTGTCAGTACTCACAGGTCGAGAAGACTCCAGGGAAGGATTGCATACCGGATGTGGCGCTGCTTGATCAGGACACGGGCGTGGTGGATAGACTTGGCGAGGCCAAGCTTGTAGACGCAGGTCTGGAGACGGCGCTCAAGGAAATCCTCGACACGGAGGGCCAGGACGTAATCGAGCTTCATGCGGGACTCATCGAGCACACCAATGCGGACCAGACGGCGAATCAAAGCGTTACCTTCGAACAGACGCTTGGGGTCCTTCTCGTCGAGGGTGAGCAGCTCACTAACAGTCATGTCGGATTAGTCCATGTTCCAGCCCTTTCTCTAGAAATCAACTTCAATGGGCGCATACCGAGCAGCACGACGGATCTTGGACAGAGTAAGCTGGACACGCCACACCTCACGCTTGTTGCGCAGGCCGTACTCGCCGACAATCTTCAGTTCCGAGTCACTAGAAAGACCGCATTAGGAACCAGAACACACGACATAAACAGAAGCACGCTTCTGATCAGTGGCCGGAGAGTACTAACAGACGAGCCGACTCGAAAGCTGCGCAAATGTTAATCCATATATCCGATTATCGATTTCTTTTTTCTCGAGGACAACTTACGACGACGAGGGACCTTGTAGGTCTTGGAGTAGACGCGACTGCATTGGGAAACCGACAATTAGACTCATTCGCA
Source organism: Aspergillus pseudodeflectus (assembly GCF_044049435.1). Classification (NCBI taxonomy): domain Eukaryota; kingdom Fungi; phylum Ascomycota; class Eurotiomycetes; order Eurotiales; family Aspergillaceae; genus Aspergillus; species Aspergillus pseudodeflectus. Next base: position 698,444 of record NW_027263778.1, on the reverse strand, counting down.
CATGAACTGACTGTCAATTGCTGTATACTCACGGGACGGGGGCCATGGCTGCTGTATGGGGGCTGTCGCAAAGGTTGTCGAATACTCAGCTGAACGATTTCACCAAGTTCGACAAGAGGAGAAGGACTTTTGAAGATAGCCGAGCCAGTGGCCCGCCAAGGCGCGCTAGTACTCAGAGCGGAATAGCGGATAGGGCTAGGGCTCAGAGCGGAGAGCGGCCGCACTGAGGATCCGAACGGGCGAAAAGTCGATACCAGCGGCAGATCGAGACGACTTCCTTTCGTTGTCGACAATTTCAACTCCAACACCAGCAAATCCGTCAAAATGGGTCACTCCCACGGTCTCCGATCCGGCACCCGGGTATGTTGTCGATGATGGCGATAGAAGATGCATTTCGTACGGTCGCTGACAATGATTTCAGTATGCCTTCTCTCGCAACTTCCGCCAGAAGGGTGCGATTCACCTGTCGACCTACCTGAAGACCTACCGGTACGCCAATTTCCTCCGCGAGCGTCGAAACGCATGATATTTGGGGCAGGAAAAAGCTGATGATAATTATAGGGTTGGTGATATCGTGGATATCAAGGTCAACGGTGCCGTCCAGAAGGGGTCAGTCAACATTCTTATATTCCGAAAGCCATCTGCAACCGCGACGAGTCCGGGATGGATGGATCACAATTGGAGCCTCATTTGCTGAGAAATTGAAATAGTATGCCCTACAAGGTCTACAACGGTAAGACCGGCGTCGTCTACAACGTCACCAAGTCCTCCGTCGGTGTTCTCCTCTACAAGGTCGTCGGCAACCGCTACCTCGAGAAGCGCATCAACGTCCGCGTCGAGCACGTCAAGCACTCCCGCTCCCGTGAGGACTTCATCAAGCGTGTCAAGGAGAACGCCCAGAAGAAGCGCCAGGCTAAGGAGCAGGGCATCCACCTGCACCTGAAGCGCCAGCCCGCCCAGCCCCGCGAGGGTCACGTCGTCGAAGGTGCCGCTCCTGAGACCATCACTCCTCTTCCTTACGACACCCAAATCTAGACGAAACGGAATGGCCGAAGCGGGTTGTTTGGTGTTTTCTGGGTTTACACATCCAAGTGTGGAGTTTGCATTTGTGACGAGAAAAAATTTGAAGGGTTCTCGAAACTGGCACATCTCTATCCTGTGCATAGATTCCCCCTAAATGAAAAAGATATTCAAAAATGTTCTCGTTTGCTCGGTATGTGTGGTTTGCTTGGAATTTCAGGAGGTTGTTTTTTGCCGGTCTTGCTTCAGCTCGACTACAGAGCCGTCGGGTGCGATGACCAGAGCCTCTTCGCCGGGCCGGTTGCGCTCCGACCTCGGTATCTTTGAGAGGGCTTGTGTATCAGTCGTTGTGGCATCGCACGGATACGAGATCCAAGAGGCCACAGGCGTACATATGCGGCCAAGCGGTCGCCCTGACAGTGCTGGTCTTATCGTAAAAGAGCTTCACCCCTCAAAACCCAAGCTATCTGCTCCGCCTCGCAAGACTCCATCCTGTACTACTTACCCTCTCCAATCCGTAGGACCTTCCAATTCCGTACAATCAATCGGCTCTATATCCCCCAGCAATGCAGAGGAACGGTGGCGGAGGCTTAGTCGGGCGAAAGGTATCTCTTACCTCTGGCCGACATTGGGCAGGAATGATGAAAGAAAGAGAAATAGTTCAGAGATTCGGAGGTATCTATCAGTTTTTTTACTTCTTCATTGCGCACAAAGTTTGGTAGTCCGATCTGCGACCCTTCTCCACCCCTGACGGAGATAGCACACGAACAACAGTTCAATTCGTGGGGGTACATGGGCCGTTCACCCAACGTCAGGGCAACTGGCGCAACTCAGCTTCCTATACATTGCTGTTCCTTGCGTTCCGGATATTTCCGGGAATTGGTCTGCGAGTGTCTCTGAGACTGTCTTTGCTCGTGGCGGTGCAGTTCTCCGAATCAACAAACCACAAGTGTGACATCACTAGCCAAGCATGAAGAGCCTCAAATCTCCCTCGCAAACACGACCAACACCTACATGTTTTTCATCGACATAATGCCAACTCACAAACTCAACCCGTTACATTGTCCCCAGCCTTGTTTCCTTCAAAGTTGCCCGAGGCAGATTCCTTCGAGGTTAGTGCGACGCCCTGTGGTAGATAATGGGGCAAGGAGCCTCGTCCAAATTGAACAAACGGCGCGGAATGCAGTTCCTCGACTCGAGCAGCGGTGAACAGTTCATAACGAGATGACTCGCGGAGAACGCCGACTAGTATGGGAAGGAAGAGATTGAGGAAGAGAAAGTCTCGGCCCTTGTAGAGTTGAGGATCTTCATTGCTTCAATTGTTTCCCAACCCATTTGAAAACTCAAGACTTGATACCTATCAAAACTGAGGTGAGGCTGGCATGAAAGGTGAGTTCTGGACTCCCTCCTGCGAGGTCAATCACACTCACTGCGCCATGCTTAGCTCGATCTGCCTTTCCTTCTTCCTACACTGGATCTCATTGGCTTGACTCGAAGTTGGTCGGGAATGCATCTTATATGGTACCACAACCAATTTAGTGGCGTCGCCTCGTCGTGGTACCTTGAGCAGTTTCCACTTTCTTCCTGGTACTTTGATTATGTCGCGTTTCTTTTCCGATTGAAGCGGGGGAAGCGGATTCCCCGCGCTCGAATGACGTACGGTAGGGGGTTATCGCTCCAACGCTTGCCAACGAACATTCAGCGGGGCCCGAGAAGGGTCGACAGCAAGTAAAGCTTCAAGGGCCACCAAGTGATTATTGCTAAGTAAATACCTGTATTAAACTTCAGGATTGAGGTCAGTCTGTATCTCGGCAGTCATCACTGCTGATCGTGACTTGTTCCTTTCGTTTACCGAGGGACAAATTGGGCTTATTAGGGTCGGTATCGAAAGATAGATATTATCAGGTACCTTCGCGAACAACTCCCATTCTCAAGTCGTTGATGGCGATGCCTAACGACCGAGGTCAGAAAAGATTTGTCACCGCACCGGGCAAGAGCCTCGCGTTAGGCTCCACAAACCACGGCCAGTAAACACAAGTTGGAGGATGATGATGAGAGGAAAGTAACTGGGAGGGAATATGCACATTCGGATAGGAGAGGTGGCCAGCCGGCGGAACTATGGAATAATACCCTACTCGCCTCACTGAATGTTCCTAGCTCTTGACTAAACTAGCTGGATGTATATTTCTCCTGCTGCGCTTTCAAATTGCTCATTATTCCAGGGGCTCTGCTCTAGTGGTTGGGTGAGGGCAAAAAAGGCTGTGAGCTCTTCACCCTCATGTATCATCAGTGGATGGCCTCCAGACGTATTTTGCACTGCCACCAGACTGCAGTCGTTGGTTTGTTTTACTAGGTACTTTAGGAATAAGGTCTCAATAAATCACCATCCCATCTCCCCCCTCGCCTTTGCCCTCTCCCTTTCCCTCGTGTCCCCTTTGCCCTTGTCCATTACTTGTTTTAATTTGCTTGGTGCATCATACATACACTTGGTTCCTTCACTTCACGCCTGCAAAGGGCTGATAGAATTCGCGTGTAAATATACTTCAATATATATAGAGGCTCACCGCGAGGCCGCCTCTCAGCCGGATTTTCTCATTCTAATCACCACTTCTCCGGCGATTCTGCTCAACAACGCAACCCTTATTCAGCACAGCCTCGCGCGATAGGCAGACTTTTCTATTTTATCCAAAGCCTCCAACGCCTGGCCCCTCCCTCGACTGTCAACCACTGTCTTCATCACTTACCGTCTAGTGAGGCCTTGAATAGGGTAGCCAGCTCTACCCTCTCGCCGACTCGCCATCATGGATTTCCCCTTTCCCCCGGGGTCAGCTCAAAGGAATGCCAATGACGAAAATTTTCCTTTGGCTTCGGAGATCGATGACGGCGCTGGGATATGGAGCCCATGGCCATATCTCAACGGCGACCCTCAGCAACAGCAGCGACCTCTGCCATACCAACACCCAGGGCAGTTTCCGCAGCCCCAACACTTCTCCGAATTTCTCTCGGTAGGCCCGGGGATGAGCAGCTTGCGTGTCGTAAGTTCTCATTGACATGCACCGTGATTTTATAAACTGACGCTCATCCAAGCCTTCGGCAATGACCCGAGAGAACTCCCATATGTCGACAATGAGTGCCGTCAGTGGACTAGCGTCTCTTGACAGTCAGAGTCCATACCACCAGCCCGAGATCCTGGGGCAAGCCCGATCGGATATTCCACACAACTCGTTTCCTTTCAATACCAGTTTTGGTGCCAGTATCCCGTCCCAGGATCTGCGGGCTCGACTGAATAAAATCCTCGAGGATACCTCCCCTTTCCATGATACCATCCTGGTTTCTAGCGGGTTAGATCAGCAGCTGCTTCGACTGTTCGATGAAGGGGCGTCCATACTTCGGAAACTGACCCAACCTGATGTGGGACAGGAGTCAGCTCTGAAAAGACAAGACTCCCAGACAAAGAAGCACCGATGTATTGTTTGTGGTTCCACGCAGACGTACAAAAGCAGGGGCACGGTTAAAAGGCACCTCCTGGTGCACTTTCCTGAAATCGAATTCCACTGTGGATTTTGCCCTAAACCAGCCGCACCGGAGGCATGGCAGTATAGGAGGGACAAGTTCTATGGCCATATGGCGAATAAACACGGGAAGCGAATCTCTAACGCCGACGCTTATATCCAGACACAGCGGGTGCCAAGCGAATGCCCCTTGTCAACATGTAGGGCGGCCATAGCTTCATGGGAAGAGTTCTGGAAGCACTTTTGTCAGCATTGTGAGATACCCGAAGAGGAGGAGGATCAAGCCCAAGGCCGCGGTGGTGGAGGGCACGGCAACGGAGACCGAAACAACGGACGCGGTGGTCACCAGTTCCAACCGTCGCCGAATAACGGTGACTTTGGGAGTTCATTCGGCAACATCCAGCCTGATTATCATGGCGGCAACGGTGGTAGTGGAAACGGAGGTATGGGCTGTGGAGACGGTTCTCACTGGGGATATGCCTGCAATACCGCTGACAGCTCGAGTACACCCGCCGACCTCCTGAACTCCCCCCAATCTCCCGAACCCGAGGGCTCCTCTGTACCAGCTTTGACCTTTCGTCCCAGACCTCTGAGCATTCGAAAAGGGCAGGAGAGACGTCATATGAGCACTGATACTGCTCCTGAAACTGCACGACCGACAGAAGCTTCCAAAAAGCTCGGGAACATATCGCCTAGAGCTGAGCTGGACCAAGATCGTGACGACTCGCCAGTAAAAGAAACCGACGATGGAGAAAGTGTCTGCGGATCTTGCAAGCATACCATTTCTGGGTGTTCCAGATGTGCTCAGTTCGTTGCGGCTCCGATCAAATGTCATCAGTGCGCAGACAGAAGTTGCGAAAAAGCACACACTGGCAGTAATGCCGCTGGTATTCGTCTGTCAGGTATGCCTGGCTGCAGCTTTCCTTGGGGCATCACTCGGCAGGACGGGGGCAAGAACCCCATTACGTTCAGCAATGCGGAGTTCACGAAAGCTCGCAAAGTGGTATCCAAATGCTCAGCCTCTTTGACTGACGACATCGAGTTCACCGAGATTAGTGAAATGGTGTTTTCTCTCCAGATCCACGACTCGAACATCAAACGAGGTACCGGAACTAGCGAGGAGGATCCGGCTTCCCTTCAGGAAGTAGAGTCACCAACCGATACAGACTTCCCACCTGGACTCTATTTCGAGAGATATCTATACACCACACAATCCCAAGGGTCCTTTCTCCAATATGTCCACGAGACTCTGATTTTCCCAGAGCCTCACAGGTTCATTGTTTCCTCGTTTCAAGGTGTGTACAGTTTCAATACTCTTTGCCTGGTCATCCTATTTGGAACATAGGCTGACCTGCAGTCACAGAAATAGTGTATCAGGAAGCCTCTATGGGATCGGGTAAGCAGCTGGAGATCCCAGGGGAGCAGCTATTTTACCTTGCTCGCGAGAAAGACCATGAATCTTCAGAGGCAAACCTCCAGATGGCCCGTCAGTCTTCGCCGAAGCGACGAGCGCATTTGAGGGTGCGCGTTCGGGTGATTGCAGGTGTACTCGCCCTTCGCGCCGCGGTCTCAAAATCACCTCCTGTGGCTGGCAATATTGAGGCGGGGGACGGATGGGAGCTTGGGATTCCCCTGCGGGCTTTACTCCCAACTCGCGATAAGATGATGATGGGAGTGACTTATGTGGTGTATTTCCTGTCATTCTGCCTAGGACTCACTGATCCACACATCTACCTGAGTACTTGGGCAGACAGCGACTGGGATGGATTGATGTTGACCTGAAGGGCGTTATACGGATACCTGTGCATTGGAAGTGTTCCTGGATGGCGTTTGTGTCTTTTGTTTTTTGTTGCGTTCTGATGACATGTGATGAAATAGTTTCGGATACCCTATGTATTGATAGAAGAATGATGCCAGCGGCGATACGAGTTTGCGAAGAAATGTCAACATTGGATCCCCAGACTTGAAGGCCCAAGCGGAGATAGGAGTTAAGACAACAAAGCCGAGGCGAAATGGATGACATAAGGCGCAACGATAACTATCGATAAGCGTCTCGCATCCAGTGAGGGATGCGGGCCAATCGAGGCAGACCGCGCTCTCTTCACATATGTTGGTTTCTGCCGTCCTATAATCCTCCGATCCATCGTTTGTACCCCTCACACGTTCGGCTGACCATGAGTTCCCCCCCGTCCGCTCCTTCTGGCGGTGACCGACGGAACGATTCGCACCAACAAGGCTCGGGGAGTACATGGCACCCGGCAAGAGCATGGCTTGAGGAAGAAGAGGAGCAGGACGATGATGATGACATGGACTTTGAACCTGAATCCGAAGTCTCCGAAGATAGATTTGAGGAGGAAGAATATCCTGACCCCGGAGACGAGGAACCCGGCGGTCCTTTTGGTATGAACAACCGCATTTTCTCGAAGTCTACTATCTTAGTTCCTTTGTATTGACTTTTTGTGCCCTGAGACTCTGAATTACATCTAGGCAACATACATATTGAATTCTCGATGGACGAAAACGACCCGAACGGTGGAGACAACACAGGGGGTAGGCCTACTCGAAGTAAACGGCGCATTCCCCGAGGATCCCCTTGTGACCTGTATTGCTGACATCGAGCAGTTTCTACAGCACAGCTATTGAATATACTCGCTTCCGGTGGCTTGCGGCAAATATTCAGTTATAATGGATTCACTCCGGGTGCACCCGGTGCTCGATTTCTCGACGACGACGATTATGACGAAGACGAACCGGTATATGGATATCTTGGAAGCGGGCGAGTTCCAAGACGACGGTCCGGTCCTCCTCAATACCCAAAGGTGCCGAGCGATGAGGGTATGAAGTTGATGAGGTCTGGGATATTTGGCTCGGATCCCAGCTACAACGATGAACGGATGAAACGCAAGAAATCGCTTGCAGAAAAGATAATGTGGCGAGAGTTAGGCCTCGATGGCCTGCGCAGCAATAAAACTCGGTCGATAGCACAGGTGAGTGCTGGTCAACAGTTCTCAAGGGTACTCCCATCCTCAACTGCTGTATGTATAGGACCTCATTCCCGGTACAACCGCCGATAAAATTATACACTACGACGCAAAATGTTACTCTGGACAATTCTCCGATGATGGCAACTTCTTCTTCTCGTGCGCTCAAGACTTCAAAGTGCGAATGTACGACACTTCAAACCCGTTTGAGTGGAAATACTACAAGACGGTTGACTACCCTTTCGGCTCGTGGACAATTACCGACGCAACTCTGAGTCCAGATAATAAGTTTCTGGCATATAGCTCGCTTCGCAATCTTGTGTGTCTAGCATCGACAGACCCAGCGGATTCGTCGGATCCAACTGTGCTGGACCTAGCTTCTACGCCTGAAGGTAGAGTAGGGCGTGATTTTTTCGGACGATCAGGGTTCCCAGTAAGCTTGAACTATGCCCGCTTTTTGAGTGTCTTCTGAGCTTTTGAATTGCAGGTTTGGTCTGTCCGATTCTCAGGGGATGGGCGTGAGATTGTTGCCGGTACTGGAGACCACTCCGTGATTGTGTACGATCTCGAAACGAGGCAGTCCGTCCTTCGAATACGGAACCACGAAGATGACGTGAATGCAGTCTGCTTTGGCGACAAATCTTCACCTCACATTCTCTACTCTGGATCCGATGACAGCACTGTTCGCGTTTGGGACAGGAGATCAATGGCCGACAGGCGGGAAGCTGGTGTATTTGTGGGCCACACCGAAGGGCTAACATATGTCGACAGCAAGGGTGATGGTCGATATGTCCTGTCCAACAGCAAGGACCAGACCATGAAGCTGTGGGATTTGCGGAAAATGATGTCCACTGCCAAGTTTGACACGCTCGATGCGACCAGCTATGGCACCGGTTTCGATTATAGGTTTGACCCATTCCCAGGAGAGTACTACTATCCGCATCCACACGACTGTTCCGTCGTCACGTTCCGAGGCCACAGGGTTCTCAGGACCTTGATTAGATGCCACTTTTCTCCGCCCGGCAGCACAGACTCTCGATATGTTTACAGTGGCAGTGAGGACGGAAAAATATATGTGTATAATATTGATGCGACTTTGGCGGGAACGATCGATGTTCAGAAAGCGACGAATCACTCACGGCCCCATAAACGTCACGGCGCCAGACTTGGTGACAACCAGTGGAAGACTTGTGTACGTGATGCGAGCTGGCATCCCAATGCCCCGGTCCTGGCTGGTAAGTTGTGCCTGGTCTATTCTGTGAGAAGCTGTCTGACTTTCCAAGCCACATCATGGAATGGTTGGGGCTATTCAACAGGCACATGCACGTTGCATGCTTGGAACAACAACTCCTCGCGCGATGAAGGCGATAACCCGTACATAGGAGATAGCTTTGACCCGCAGCTGAAACCGGTTCCGGAGCTGATGAGGCAAGCTGAACGCGAACAGAATTGGGAGAACGAGATGGCCTGGGATGAATGGGAGGCAGGTCTTTGAGAATTGAGATCCAATCATGATTCAATCATGCATATATAGACGCGTACATACGGGGAGTCAATAAAACCAAGCAGATAGACTCGACCCAAATTTGTGATTGCTCGATATCAATAGCAGTAGACAATAAATATGGGCCTTGGAGCTGGGAACTAAGGTAGTATATCCCAAACAGGAATGAGCGGCGTGGGAGGGCTCGGAATGTTGTTCTGCCGATCCGGGGGTTTCAGGTGCTTGACTGAAGGCTTGAAGCTGCCTCTGATCGGAGCTCATCGTCCCTTCTCGCGCCGCGCTCCACCCGATAGTCTACTCAAGGACACGACTTGCAAGAGTTATTCATTCTCAAAATCTCGCTCTCGAATTCTTCTCACTCACTTCTCAGACGCTTTCCCCAACCCGAGCACAGGTGGTTATCGATCAGGGGATACCATCTGCGTGGAATTACACCAGCGCTGAGGTGTTTTAGTAACTCACCCGTCAGGCGGCCTAGTTTCCTGTTTCTGTCTTTTCATTTCATCGCATGTGCTCTCACTGAAGAGCTTTCGTCAGGCCTGTTCCTGGGCTCTCCGTGGTACCCGACGAGCTGGTCATTCGCTCGGTGGACTTACCCTGCTCATCTTCCATATTGATCGCATTGCTCATCCCATTCTACCTGTATCTGGACTCCGCAAACAAAGGAGAGAAGATCCGGCACTCTGTCTCTCAGGTCTATCCCATATTCGGACTACTGGTTCAGTCTTTGTTCTCTGTTGAAGCTGTGTAGGCTTCGGATTGTACGTATTTTCGTGTCAGTTCTTTGTCTTCGCCGTCTGATGTTATTCCCCCCCTTGCACTTGCACACTCCGAAAGTCCCTGGTGTTACTACTTTATACCCACGCTTAGCCACCATTTCTATGCCCTTTGTGTTCGTCTAATGGATGTCATACGCCTTGCTAATTGATGGCCTACACTTGCAGACATGTACTTGCATTGATTCCCGAAACTGAAGCTACAGAGAAGAGAAGAAGAAGAAGAAAAAAAAAAACAAGAACTGTATATTGATCACAAAAATCAAGCAATCATTTCTTGTCTTGAGACCTCGAACTTTACATAAACAGGATGGCTACTGAGGATGATAACTTCGATATTGACATCTACGGGGATGGTAGTGGCTATAACGCCAATGATCAAGGGGACTACAAACAGGATGATGACATGAAGCAGGAAGACACAGACCTCATCCTAGACGCTCCGGATAACACTCAAAACAACGGAAGCACCTCCACGCATAGCGACACAATCAAAGAGCAAACCCCAACCGCGACGAATGGTGACAGTGCAATTCACACAGATACATCGAACCAGCATCAAATGCAAAAGGACACCCCTCCTCAGCAGGGAGTTAAACGAAAGGAATTCGACGAGCGTCCGGTCGATCCCGACGCCTCCCCCGCCCTGCTCGTCTCGGAGCTGCACTGGTGGACCACCGATGATGACATTCGAGGCTGGGTTCGCGATGCTGGCTGTGAGGACGAGTTGAAGGACGTAACATTTAGCGAACACAAGGTGAACGGAAAGAGCAAAGGGTAAGTCAGAAAACCGTCTTTTGTACAATCAACACTGTACTAACACTACTTTGCTACGACCAACAGGCAAGCATTCCTAGAGTTTACCTCGCTCCCCGCCGCGTCGGCGACTAAACACCAAATCGATTCATTGTCCACTACTGGGCAAAGCGGACGGAAATACACGGCCGTCTACGCAAATCCTCAGCCGAACCCGTTCCGTACTCTGCCAAAAGATAACCCTATGCGAAAGGATAACAACCGCTCCATGACCGGAGGCTACAACTCGCCAGCCCCAAACACAAACTTTGGCATGAACAACATGGGCGGCGGAGGCTTTCGTGGAGGCAGAGGAGGATACAACAACCGTGGTGGTATGCAAAACATGCCCGGCTTCAACCGCAACTTCCAGAACCCCATGGGCGGATTTCAGAACCCCATGGTCGGTGGCGGATTTCAGGGGAACCAAATGGGAATGCAGAATTATGGGTTCGGCGGTCGGGGAGGCATGATGGGCGGCAACATGCGAGGTGGCCCGGGTGGAATGCGTGGTCGCGGAGGCGGCATGGGCAACGCACCTAATATGATGGGAATGCCTAACATGGGTCCTATGGGCGGCATGGGAATGAATCCAATGTCTGGAGGCATGAATCCGATGATGGGTGGAATGGGAGGTAATATGGGTATGCAAGGTAAGTGTTCCATCTCAACTTCCTACTTGACCTTATATATCATAGGATCTGACACTGGACTAGGTGGCTTCCAAGGACCTAACCAAGGCTTCAACACAGGCTTCTTCCCTCAGAACCAAGGCGTCGGCGACGGATCATGGAATCCCCATGGCACCAAACGCAGCCGACAGGAGTAAACAAAGCATTCTTTCAATCCTCTGTCAGCTTTTTTGATTTCCAAATCATTTTCACTCTGTACCTTTTCTTGTTGCTTACATTTACAGGTGTGTTTGGGCGGCATCGAGACATTTCCATACTGGTTTCTCTTGTATCACGTTTTTACTTCTTGTCCTCCGGCCTACTGAACCTTTTCTCTTCATCTTCTCATAACTAGTTTGGGTCTGTCTCATTGTATCATTTGTCACTGTCAAGGATTTATTCGGGGAATTCGGCATCTCTTTCTGCATGGGTTGTTTTTTCTCTTCGGGCTTTGCTCCAGGTGTATTAAATGAATCAAAACATTTTCTTGTCTGCTTTCACATGCTGTTCTATGTTTTTCATCTTTGATCTTCTTTCGCGAAGACCCTGGTTGAGCTTGCCCCCAGCAGACTACATGTCTACTAGGAATAGAGTTGGTCAAGTTAAACTAAACTTCCAGCGCCGGGCATCGAGCAGGGATCAGTACCCGACCTTCGCCATGACCTCAAATTCCTTCTCTCAGACACGTACGCCAGTTCTAGGTCCATCTTACATATACCTTTCGACAGCAATCGCGACAAAAATGGAGCCAGTACCGCCTTATAATCGTCACCGCCGGTGCACAGTTCCCGAGCTCCACGACCCTTTCAGCTCCCCCGGATCTGCCTCTGCCAAGGACAAGCCTGCGCACTGGTATAGGGCACAGCTTATCCACTACGGCGTGCACCCAACGGACAACAAGGGGACAGCTATGATGAGGTTGCTGGATGCGGTTCGTCTGGGTGAGCTCGAGGTCCCTGACCACCTGGTAAAGCTTGAGGAGAATTTGAAGAGAAAGTGGCAGAAGAATTTTCGAACGATGCAGAAATCTCCAGAGAAAGGGTCTACGACGAAGACTACCACGAGGAATATTGACCGGAAGAGAACAACAATTGATCAAATAGCTCCGGAACAAAAGGCGGAACAGAGCCAGGATCTCAAGGCTATGACGATTGGCTCTGATTTTGTTGTTCCAGCGTTGTCGTTCTCCGATAATAAGGGCTATTACACGGGGACAAAACGCGAACCCCCGGTCAGAGCCATATGAGACGAAGGAAGGGATGGAAGGAGGTACCAAGCCCACCAATGCGAGCAGCACGGGTCCAAGCAAGAAGCAAGAGCATTTGCGAGCCGGCTATGAAGAAATGCGAGTAAGTCAAAAACGAAGCAAAACAGCACGTTATTTGCTGACAACTCGGTAGCAAACATGTCGAAGACCGGCAGTGTCACTGGGCCTGCTGAACGGGAGATATAAGATCAATGCCCCTGGCCTGAATTGCGATTCTAGGATGAGCCTTTGCTTGGATGGTACCAGCATTTGGGGCGAGTTCCAACTCGGTGACATGGAAGGAGTCTTCTTTATGCCTGAGCGGCCCTGGAATATCACACGCACTAGCAATGGCAGATGCCCTTTCGAACGGCGTGGTGTTGAGCGAAAAGTTGACCGCGGGTATTATGCACCCAAGTGTACGGGCGAGATGATTTCTAGTAGACGGCAATGTCGACGGCACATTCTACTGGGTTATCACCGACGACGATTGCGGGGACGGCGAGCTCTTTGACTGCGGCTTTTCGGGCCATCGCACTTGAGGAAAGAATGAAACACGGCCTCATCGTAGTGCGTGTAGTTTGAGGGAGGAATTTATGCAGCTTGGAGGACATTACAGTTGAGAAATACTATCGATGGCTTTTTATAGCAGCTGTCACGTGCCGCCTACCCGGTACTCCAACGGCGTCATTTTTCCCTTTTGATTCCAATAGTAGTTGATTTACCAACTTTCCCAACGATAGGCTGTTCGAGCTTCTCTTGCTCTCCAAGACACTCTGTTCACTGCGTGGAGCTGCTTTGACTACTCCGCAGCCGCCCGTCTCTGCGCTACTCACTCAACGCCTGTAGCAGGCCAAAGCGACTTCCCCGCGATATCCCCCACCTCCCGAGCTCCGTACCTGTTCGACGCCAACGTCGCTCAAGATGCAGGCCGTACCCGAGTCACGACAGCAAACCTTCGAGGAGATCTACGGGCCTCCGGAGAACTTTCTCGAAATTGAAGTAAGAACCATTCTCCTACAGCTCCGCTACCCCACGTGGGCATGTGGCCCCCCGGCTGCCACCGTTTCCCCTTGCATCCTCTCTCTAGAAATCCAGACCAAGAGCGCAGTAATGATGTTTAAATGTGATATTGTCTACAGGTTCGAAACCCCCAAACCCACGGCACATCACGGAACATGTATACGTCCTACGAGATCGTCTGCCGCACAAACATCCCCGCATTCAAGCTGAAGCACTCCGTGGTGCGCCGCCGTTACTCCGACTTTGAGTATTTCCGCGATATCCTCGAGCGCGAGAGCACAAGGGTCACAATCCCTCCGCTTCCCGGGAAGGTCTTTACAAACCGATTCAGCGACGATGTGATTGAGCACCGTCGCGAGGGGCTGCAGCGGTTCCTGCAGATTGTTGCGGGCCATCCGCTTTTGCAGACGGGGAGCAAGGTGCTTGCTAGCTTTATACAAGGTACGGGCTGACATCACTGAGCGTGTTTCTTGGTTTTTTCTCCCTGAGATTTGGGATGAGTAGGAGAGGCTGACAAACGTGGCGTAGATCCTAACTGGGATCGCAATGCTTGGTAGTTTTGTGAGTTACCAGACTCATGTTATATTTCTCATCATGGCTTTCTTATCAGTTGTTACAACAGCGTTGTCTTTGTTTAATTTCATACCATTGAGGTGGTCACGGCGGTATCTGATCCTATCTACGCGATCATCAAGTTATCTTGCTTTCTGCCATTGGCGTATTTCAGCTACCTCGCGTTTCTTTAGCTAATTTCCCACACTGCCAATTGCTGTGTTGGCTCAGCCAAATTTCAGACAAGTTATCTGGATACCCAGTACTCCGTACTGTTCGCACCCCCACAAATGACAACATCGGAGAAATCGTCGAGTCTCAACTCCAATCATAGGCAAAACTCCCATTAAAAGTGATCAACGAATGCAACATGCAACAGCAACCAAAGAAGATGGCCCTGCGCCGTCATGAATGTTTACCCTTTGCGCCCCGTGGATGGCCCGCAAGAGCGTAGGGCAACCAACCAATACAGTATACATCACATCGTCAGATTCGTCACAGGTCTCAGGTCTTCGTAACCCGTGTCTCAGACTGAAAATTGTGATTAGGATCCGAGAATGTTGGTGACAGATGTGCGGACCATTCGACGGTCGAGTCAAGCTGTTCCGCGTGCGGTTGCCGCCGGGCCCCAGGATTGTTTACCCAAAAGGGAAAGGAGCCACGAAAAAGGGACTCGACGCAGTAAAGGCTAATTCCTAGCTTGGCCACAACCCAAATCCATCTGTGCAAAGACTTGTGCGCATTGTTGGGAAATCGGGGAGGATAAGAGAGGGCAGTGTTGACTCTGGGGTCTGGATTATCTGCACGACGAGCTCCATTCCCGATTCAGAACCCAACTCATCGATCATCAGAGGGAAACGGTCCCCAAACTGCAGAGTCTTGGCTTCATCTGAGATCTTAGGGACTGGCTCGCATTGCCAAGACCGCTACCAGAGTCAGGCGTCCTGGATACAAAAGAGCAGAGGGTCTGCCTGGGTGACGAAGGGGTCGGATTCCCTTGAGAAATTCATCAGTTTAGGCCGGCTGTGCTATCGTTGGAACTTATCATTTGTAAGCTTTAGGCAAGATTGTTGACGTCTCTTGACGCAAACAAGGTGCTGATCAACGGGTGGGTTGCCTGTTAAGCGCTCCGGGGTCGAGGGCTATATTTGTTCTGGCGGTTTTCTGCTGGGGGTACTATATGAGACCAGCGAGACAAAAGAAGGTAACGAGTGCAGCAAGCCACAGGAGGACCTGCAGCCCGGCTATTTATTCTCAATTCCCACACGATCAAACTCGACCCTTACGAATCTTTTATCAGTCAAGGTTTCCAATATTCCGAGTTGACTGCCAGGAGCTTGCCAGCACTCTCCGAAAAATGGTATATCCAGGCGGCCCGAGCAGGGGCTGCTATACATGTCGTGCTCGCAAAGTCAAGGTCCGCCATCACATCTACTTTCAATCTGTAGCTACCGTTGACCAAGCTCCTTTTGTCAGTGTGATGAAACGAAGCCCGTCTGCAAGCGATGCATCAAGGGCAACCGGACATGCGGTGGATATCGTGTCCTCGAACCCAGCACAACAGCCAACAAGCGTTCATCAGAATCCCCAAAAAGGGCAGCACGTCCTTCGATGCATGAGAAGCAGAAGGATCTCGTAACAAGAAGGCTAGCGAGTTTTTCAGAGTCCCCCACCATGATATTGAACCAGAGCCAGTGCCAGAACCAGAACGATGCCGAGGCTAGCTTGTATGCCGCCTTTTACTCGCAGATTATTCGCCTTCCACAGGTACAGAGCTTGCATGGCGGTTTCTTAACGACCGTGCCAACAATTCTTGCCGGGTTGAAGCAGCCGTGCATGTCACCGCTTCCACCAGCAGTCACGGCGCTGTTGTTGACGTTTGTCTCGGAGAAAAGAGACGCCAGAGGCCGATGCGCTGCAACAGAAGCCATGGGTTGCTATGGCAGAGCGCTCCAGCTGACCCGGCAGCTGGTGGAAGAGCGAGATGCAGAGAGAGCGACTGAAGTCATCATGACCATCTTTGTTCTCGGACTGTACGAGGTTGGTTCGTCTGCCCTCGATCTCGGAGCCAAAATCGTTTTTTTGGATGCAGGACTTTACATGTGAAGACCATACCAAGTTTACATCAAATTTTCATCTTGACGGCGCAATGGCTTTTGTTAGGACACAGCATTGCAAGAACTTTGTCGATGGGACAAGTAGGAAGATATACAGCGCGCTTGTGGCCAGAACTGTACGTCTGTGTAAACGCGCCAAACAAACAAGGGGAGTAACTGACCTAATTCACAAAAGCTCTTCACCTGCTTTGACGATATGAAAGGCAATAATACGCCGTTCATCTTGACGATAAACGAACTCCATGCACTCCGCGCCGCCCTGTCAGAGGAGAATGACGCCGATATTCTGATCCTCTACACCTGCACACTTCTCATTATCCATCTACAGCTCGGCCAAATCGAGAATGAGGCATGGTCGCCCTTTTCCTACGATGAAATAGTTGCTGCCACCGCGGCAAAAGCCAACGCAATCCTCCAAAGCATAGCATCCATCGAGCATCAAATATCGGAATGGCCCAACCTCCTCCCTCCAGAAGGGAAATACTTTACCATCCAGCTTCCGCTGGAAGATACCGTTGACGGCTTGAGCACAGACGCGCATATCTATCCAACATTCTCTGCGGCGAATGATTGGTCGCGATACCGCACGCTTCGGATCCTGATTCATAGTCTGCGCCTCCGTGCATTCCGACTGCTGGCTAATTCACTTTACACTTATGATCATGCAGAGTGTGGGTATCGAGCCGTGCAACTGGCAAGCCTGGCTAGTGATATGACCACCGCACATGGCGAAATCCGGACGCTCACATATGATATTTGCGCATCAATGTCGTACCATATCGGATATAGAACTAGAGCTGGGGCGGAGCAGTGTTATCCGAGTGAGGCATTTCCCAATGATAAGTATGCGCGCCTCATGTCAGCGTGTCAGGTTGCGTGGCCGCTGTACGTTTCGGGAATTGTGGAGGGAGTTGATGTTGCGCAGAGGCTCTGGGTTTCGCGGCAACTGGACCTTATCAATAGCGAAATGGGAATCGGAAAGGCCGCGGTCCTGGCAGAGTTGGTCAGGAGAGCTGCTGCTTTTGAAGTTCAGGATACGACGTGTAGTCTTATCTAATACCATTAATTCACAATATAGACAGATTTTACTGACTTGGCCATGGAATATAGCCTTTCAGCTTGCGAGTCGCAGCATGGTCAGGGAATGTCATCCCAGATCAGCGGCGGGAGGTCTACATTGACAGGGATTGTAGAGTTGTCATCCAGAGGAAGAGAGAAGCCGGCCGATGGGACATATGCCGAGCTCTCTCGGGTAGCTAGGGGGAATACTAGCGATGGCATAGCCGCATCCAATGTCCCCAGCCCATTCGGTCCATTGGGCTTGCCGAGATTTCTAGTCCGTTTATTTTCTGAAAGACGCTGTTCGCCCGAGGGCGAACCATTCTTTCCATCCTTTATGGGATAATCTTTAGCCATCTGGGCTAGAAGTGTTCCACCGCTAACAGAGCCTCCATCGCGATATGCATGAGGAAACTTGGTCCTGAACCGATCTCGCAGATCGGTCGCCCGTCGATGGCCGAGGTTCAACCGTTTGTCTTGCTGAATAAGGGTCCACTGGAACCCATGAACGGCATACCCTTTGAGTAATGCTTCATCCTCAGCCGCCGTGAAAGGGCGCCGGACACGGCGCCTACATTTCACAGGCTGTTCGGGTATTCCTGACGTGGATTCTGATGGATTGAAAAGTGTTGGTGTACAATTTTCGGGCAGATTATGCTCTCCGCTGCTTCGGCTGGTCTCGATCGAAGAGAAACTGGACATAGACCCACTTGGCGTAAGATCTGGAGTTCCCGTCAGTAGTAGCGGGGCTCCAGAGTCGGCGGAATGTTGTTGGGACTTGGAAAAAAGCTTCCCGGATGCGTCGCTCTCGGCTTTGGAGATTGCTTTGGCGAGAGCATCGCGCAGGTGCGATAGAGCTTCCTCGGGATCCGACGCCCTTGTAAAGGTTAGAAACAACAAATCACCTACAAGATGGACAGCGCTGGCTTACCTATACGCCCATGGACAGCAGACGCGAAACCTGTCTCAGTCAGTACTAAGTCTATAGTTGGTCAAGACGATATACCGTACCTGTCTTTCAAATTTGACGCACTGCGCTTGTTGAAATTCAACTCTGGCTGCGCCAGTATTTCTTTCCAATTCCCAATACCACACTTTACCACGCCCCTGAGCAAAGATATAGTCTCTTCATCGGTCCACTTCCGAAGATTCTTTCGTGAGCGACCTCTCGTCTTTGGCGAGATTGGCTCATGAGCTCCCTCTGACTCCTTTTCAAGAGTTCCAGAGTCGAATGCAGACTCGGCCTTTTCGTTGGCGGTGTCGAGGCTAAAATTGGGCTTCTCAGCGATGGGAGAGTCCAGAATATCTGCGATTCTTCCTTCCACTCTTTCCACTGATTGAGTATCCGGAACAGAACCAGCAGCTAGAGGCGCTGGTTCAACAACAGTACTATCGCGAGACGGCTTCGTTAAAAGTTGCGTAATCGATCCAGGTTCAATAGGCGGAAGCAAAGCAGCGTTAGGCGGAGGTTCATTCAACCCATTAAGGATAGCAAACGGTCCGAAAGGTGGAGGACGTTGTTCCTTTTGAGCTTGTGGGAATGGTAGTTGCAAATGCTCTCCAAACGTATCCGACTGTATATCAACCCGCCGCCGTTTCCGAGAATGAACGCCGTCGTCGTCAAATGAGGAATAGGGGAACCGCTCAAGGGCACGCAGGTTGACAAAAGCCGGCAATATAGGTCGTGGGGGGGGAGGTTCCGAAAGCGAATCAGAGAAATAGTCGTTCTTCTTCAGTCGAGAGGCGTTGTGGCCTTCCAAGACTGGACCACTGGGTTCATGATTGCGGGGAGGAGGGACTCCCGCTTTCGGCAGGGCATTTGACTCCCGAGACCCACTGGCGTTCGGTTCGAGGGTTGACGGGGTCCTGAGGCTGCGGGAGGGTACCGGCTCACGGAGAGGAGCGATACGGAGGTGAGGGAGCTCCCGAATCAGAGATTCATCAAAACTCCGGGCATAGATGCCTTTGGGATCCATGGCCTGAGATCACACCATCAGAGCACGGAGGAAGCACGGATCATGACAAACAGCTGGCACTGTAAGGAGTCTGTGAGACAACAAGCCCAGTCATATTGCATAGATTATCTGGTTTCTTGCTCAAGTCTTCCTTGACTCGAGCGAGAATAGAGAGGAGGAACGTCTGAAGGAACATAACTTGAGAGAAAGCTGCTCACGTGAGCGGCCGCTGAATCAGCATGTATAAAAGTGCACAATTTATCCATAATATTTCTACATCTATTTTAAACAACAGCCATATACTCATAAAGAGGATCTGACGAGCTCAGGGGTAAGAGACGGAAATTTTGCTGTCAGATAATAATAGCAATTTCACCCAACCTCCTCGTTAGACAGCCACAATAATGCCTACCACAATCTTCCCAACCTGGCCACACATCCTCTTCGCCGTCATCGAACCTCTCACTTTGTACGTACCCAGCGGCGGCCAGCCCAACCCCTCTCTATCCAGCATCTATCAGGCAACAGCAGTGCTTCTGATTAACTAACAGCACATTAGGATCGGCGGCTGGCTTTGCCCAGTTCTGGACCTCCAAAGGTTCATCACCGATCAAATTCCAACGGCATCCACATCCACCAAAGCGGAGGATGTGCACATCCACCCAACTTCCTTCGCTCTAGCCTATCAACTGGCGAACCTGTACGGCCTCCTAGCTATTCTCGGCACTGGGGTGATGCACGCCACGTCCGAGCCCAAGGTGTTGCTCAATTACCTGATCGCCCTGGCTGTCGCTGATGTAGGCCATATATATGTCACCTACCTGGCCATCGGGTGGGACGTGTTTTTCGATGTCAAAGGCTGGAATATCCTTACCTGGGGAAACATTGGTGTTACCGGGTTTTTGTTTGTCAATCGCTTGTTGTACTTCGCTGGTGCCTTTGGCTATGCGCAAAGTGGTGCTGACGAGGAGGAGAGCAAGAAGAGGGTTTGAGGGCACTAATTGTTCTTCGTGAGCGCCTGGTATACAGGTAAGTGAGAGGCATCCTATATCCAAAATTCTAGCGCATCTAAGTGTACATACTGTTGACATGAAGTTTCCGAAGTTTAGGAAAACGTTCCCCGTTTTTAAAAGAGAGATATGCCCAAAAAGATTCCCACGCCCTCACCCAGGCAGGATCACCCACGCCCGTTTATATATGAGCCAGAAAATTACCACGTTGTGCACAGCCGCCTGACTCGTATCCGTTTCGCATTCTCATAATACCTCGTTGCCAGTGTACGCCCCCTCGTCGTGTCCCTGCTAGACGCGCTGAGGCAAAACGGCTTTCAGTTGCTGGAACAGTATCTGAAGTACTACCGCATCGCCGCTTTTTCGGTACTCGCTCAGATGGGGGATTAGAAAAGGAATTCCAGGGACCGAGTTGAATTGCTGGCGGTATGCGGCATAGTTCTGGGCGGGGTCAATGAGGTACTGAAATTCGGGATCAAACACTGGGTTCGTAGCCAAGGTAGTGGTTCCGTTGTCTGTGCGCACGATTGCTGACTCCGAGATGCTGTATCTGTGTAGCCCGCTCAGAATGGCTGTCAACGAGTGATAATTTCGAAGAGCCAAAAGGGACTGCGACCGTTAGCCCTCTCAAAGCTTGATATGTTGGGACATGTACACCGACCTGAAGACTCTCTTGAATGTATTCTATCATCTTTGGAAGCGCCTTACAGCACTCCCAAACCTCAATGCTCAACTTCTCCCAACGCATGGACAATCGATGAGCCAGATCTTCATCAAACGACCCCTGATCAATCAGCCCAGCAAACTCTCGTTCGTCGGTAGTAGTCAAGGTGCGGGCAAAATCCGAGGGCGAAGTCGAGTTTAGGATGTCTTCAAGGAAGAAAAAGACAATACTAAAAGGTTGAGACCATTTCATCTCTCTGGAGTGCAAATACGTCCGCTCGAACCTGATTCCAAGTACACAAAGCACCCTTAGAATCGAGGTCAGATCTTGCGGGAGATCTCTGAAGAGGCGCTGGATCGGGGCCGCAATGAAGCCAAAGCCCGGTGTTGTATTGCCTATATCAACTTGAATTCCTGCACCCTGTAGCGCGTACGCCACGGCTCGGTGAGCAAAAGGGCTTTTACTCCGTAGGTGCTGCATTTGGTGAGCAAAGGTCAACCGTTACTATCGGAGTATGCTTACCTCTTCAACCTCCAAGTACTTCATACGTTCTTCAGGGAACGCGTTGAAATGATCCAACAAATGGGCATAGAAGACCGTGTGCTGTTGCAGAAACCATTCTACACGCAAGGCAGGATACCCCAGAGCATACCGCACCAGCTCTTCGAACGAAATCCGAGCAAATTGAAGATGACTTTCGGTGTCGATAGCATTTGCAAGAGCTAAAGAATCTAGGTTGCTGTCGTTCCTAGCTGGAAGCCAGCTCCACGCGATCAAAGGAGAAGTGACGGCTTTACATCGATAGAGAATCTCCTCCACTTTCTGCACGTGTGGTAGGGGGACGAGGTGAGGCCCTTCCTGGGGCAGGGCGAGTGAAAGAAGAAATTTTTCGACTGTGGCTTCGCTCCGGCTTTGAAGGGCCATGCGTGGAAGCTGCTCGTCGGGGAAAAGCGCATAGCGGATGACTTTCCTGATCTCTTCAATGTCGAAACCCCAGAGCATTGGGGGAGCTTCATCTTCCCACCATCGATACTGGACGTTGAACTGGGGCCGCTCATCACTCGATCGAAACGGGGACGTATAGCTAGGCTGGCCGAAATAGTACAGTGTGGTACCGGCTGAGCCCCCGGCAAGAAGATGGGACGAGAACTGGGCCATCATAGCCGGAAAATGCGTAATGACTTCCTACTCCAGTTGCAGTCGTATAATCTCAGCACTCCATCAGAGATGATATCATGATGGTGAAAAGGAAACGAAGCACAATAATAGAAAAAAGAGAAATGGAAAGCCACCAGGTTAGAAGAGACGCCAATACCTTTGTTTTCGACTTTCGTGCCCGTTTCTGTACGACCGAAGGGCTGCTATCAAGTTCGAGAATCCCGGAACCATGCGCCTAGTAGAGCCGGAGCATTGCTCGACCGCCGGATGCGTGCCAGAGACACAAGGATGTCGAGGAAGGCCGCTTGGGCAGAAGGCGAGATATCTACTCTCCCGCGCTTGGCAGCGATGGAACAAAAGAAAGCAACTTGGAGGGCCAATAAGATACAGAGAAATGAGCCACCGAAGTTAGGTGGAAGGAGAAATTGAGGCCTCTCTGATATCTGAGACCGAGAGGGGCTTTGAAAGCAGAAACCATGGAGGAGTAGGAGTGCAGGATGAAATTGGAGACCGAGGCAGGTTTCTATACTCGGCGGAGTCAAGAAAGAAAGGGGAACGACAGCCTACAGAAGACCAGTTCGAAAGCTCTCCATGGTTATTCGTCAATCTGCTCTTTCGAGTGACTCGCTTTCCCAATTTCTATCTAATTTTGCCAATCATGGATCCTTACACCTCACGTCTTCGCCACGCTCGAACATGGATCCCAGCTGGTCAACGAGTCAACGACCCGTGACAAGTCTGACGACCATCATTCCCGGTTCCATCCTGGGCACTGACCGGCGCTGAGCGCCGAAGGAGAATATTGTGGCCAGTGGCGCTTGTCTTCGCTAGATGATCTGGCCCAAGCTGCTGGGTCCTGGCTCCGAGAGCCAGGTAGCCCAAGCCAGATACCAAGTTAGCGGACGGAGATTACCTTCGAGGCGGAAACTGAAATGAAAAAAAACGAACTAGAAGTAAAATGGTAAAACAACATGGCTCATCAATCATCGAGGCATCATTGCTTTCACGCTAGGGTTGTAATAAAATAAGAATCCACCCTGGAAATTCAAGTGGAACGTGACCGGCAACCAATCAACCATATATCCGATGAGAGTCGACGTAAAGCGTCGCAGCGTGGCCTTGAGATAAACCCCTAAGGAACCGTTAGAAAAAGGTCTTTCTTTGGCCCATGTACAATGCGAGGCGAGGGAGCACTGATACTGGAATTCCCCACACGGGCAGCAAAAAGCAAAAAAAAAGAGCCCACCCCTCGCTCCCCTATCGATTTCCAGGGAGAAGCGGTTGCGATGTATGCGACCACCACCAATCGAGCTGTACGTTAGTATGCTCGTCGAATCGAGCCTTGAGACCGACGTTCACCGATGCTTTGTCTATTAAGACTGGCTGCCGAGAGGAGCAACAAGACTGCTCCAACTGCAACCGTTGACTTTGTCTTGGTGACATAGCAAAGGAGAAGCGGTCAGGAGCAACACCTGTGGCATTCCCGGCTGAGATAAATGGCTCAGCAGTGAGCACCAGCCATAGGGAATTCAGGGCTAAGATCCCAGAAGATTCCACTGAGTTTCTGATCAACGCCTCATCGAGTCATCGGTTCCTTGTGGACACCACTTTTGGGGCGCTACTCTAGCGGTGTGCCGGCCTTGTTGTAGGAGGTCGATCGATTGATACGAATTGACGTGCCAAAAAACGGAGCAGTACGTCGTACATGGATTCTCGTTGAATGCTGGATCTCGCCTCCCGTCAATCGGGAGTAGGAGGAGGAGGGGACGGTGAAGTTTGAGTATCGCAATGCCGTTTCATTACGGCGAGGGTATTATCGACCAAGACACTAGTAAGCTGTGATCATATTAATAATAGCATGTAGTGACGAGGGGTAGAAGTGAGATGTGATAGTGCTGGATGATGATCCATCCAGCCTGGAAGCCAAGCCACAGGGCCCGAAAGGATGGAAATAATAATAACAATAATAGTTAATCCTGGTCAACCAACACAGGGCAGTTGGGCGAGAAAGTCAAGGAGTCCTGCGTACTAGTGAGCGTCACTAGTGGCAGCCCAAAGCTGCAGCTAGTTTAGTGGTTCTTCACTTGGGACCCAGAAATTGAAACAGGGCTCGTCGGTCAAACCGAGTCTTCTGTGAGTTACACCCACATCCATGGATCACGATGGATCATAGAGCGGCTTCTCCGTCGTCCCGCAAGTCTATTGAGATCTTTCCATTGTCTTCCCCTCATCTTTCTAGCTCCCGAGGTCCACACCTCCAGCTCCTCGCCTTTTCTTTTTCTGATGTTTTTCTCCTTTTCCCTTACGAGGGTGTTGGCACTCAGGATTCAACGATAAAAGCAAAACGAGACTCGGGTCTGGTGGTGGCCGTCGGGAGAAGAGGCAAACTCCAGGCAACGCAGCTTGCAAGTGAGTATCCTCGGCCCATCAGGTGCAGTCCGAGCATTTCCGTAGTGCTTGGCCATGTACAGTTGGATCAGGAGTGATAAACCTGGGACATTATTCAAAACCGATCCGTCAAGCCGTGTGTTATCTCCAGCTCGCATCTAGCACTCCCTGGGGGCTCACACGCCTCTCATCAGACGCCGGCAGTGGCGTAGTGGCAGCATTAACACCAAAGCTGCGCTGCTGCAGCCGGAGTGCCCGTCTCCACATCCCTATACAAAATGTAGTGGGTTTCTGAGGCGATTGTCTGGACAAAGCATAGCCATCCAGCTGAACAAGCTGAGAAGGATGATCCAAGGAGGCAACCGAAACGCAGAATCTGCGGCGAAACGATCTTTGGGAAAATCTATCTTCTCGGCTAGTTGGTGGTGGGGTTGCTGCATTAAGCCATAAAACAATTCTGCATCAGTATTTTTCCTATACTCCGTAATGTCGTTCCAGGTCCGGCCGAGAACAGTCCAGGTGTCATAGCAAATAGCTAGGGCGAGACAAAAGCAAAGATTGGCCGCAGAAGGGCATGCATGTTGCTCGGACCTTCTTCACGAAGATTGTATTCACCACGCGCCGATCGCGGATGGAGAGAGAAAATTGAACCCTCGAAGAGCCAAAATGATCGCGAGACAGGAAGAAGGTTTGGGGACTCCTCAGCTTTGTGTGACCGGGTTGATTCCAAGTATGTTGTTGTTGTTATTGTTTTTGACAAGTCGAGATGTAGTAATCTGAGAATTCTAGAACGGTACTTGGTTGCCTCAGGCTAGTTCTGGCAGACTACAGTCCAGCCGGGTTGCCGATGCGAGCGACCTGCCAGGCGGGCTTCAGGCATGCATGTACATACAGGCCCTGTTTATACAACATTTGCTGGTCTTGCTGCGGGAACAACGGTTGGGTAGACGGCCTCCTTAAACCATGATAGGCTTGTTTGCTTGGATTGCTTGCGTCGTGTCAGACGTACGTGGGCTACTGGTATCCGAGGTGCAGGGTACTGGCTGACATCTGGGGAGAGTTCTTAAGCTGGTCGCAAGACCTACCTGCTCAGACAAGCGTCAAGGGTTCGAATTGATGTCCTCTTGTTGATTATGGGTTACTCTGTGTTCGGCGATTCGCGCATGGACCTCGTGCATGGGAAACAGATGGAAGAGATCAGGAGATTGAGGTGCACCCTCCCCCCATTTCGATGATGGATTGAGTTCACTAACACACCTTTCAGCGACGATAACAAGAGTACCTGGTGCGCCAGAGCCTTGGATATCACACATCAGTTGCTCCTCAATTGCCTACATAGGCAGGCCGATCCTCAGATGAACCCGATCGGATACATCGACTGCCGTTGGAGAGTTGAGCACAGAGTCTCTCGCATGTTCTTCTCTCTCCAGAGTGGTCCCATCAGTTTTGTCCTCGACATCGCATCAGGTGCAGAAGCCATTTCTCAACGGAACTATTTCCAACAGTTGGATAGTGAAGCAGTGCTTGTCTCTGGCTGTTCTCAACGCCCTACGATGAGGCGGAAAATAGTGCGGAGTATGATACCTATCAGAAAGATTCCGTTGAGCCCCCGCCCGGCCAGTGAGATTTCCGCGCGGAAACGAAATCAAAGATGACTCGTCAATTTGCAATCAATTTGAGGACTTCGAGTCAGTTGCAATCTCATATAGGATCTGAGACCTTACGGACCGCGGATTCTGCACTTCATCCAACGACCGCATGCAAAGGGCCTCTCCGCAACGCAAGGGCATCTGACCTGCACTCTACATACATACAATCCTGGTCATGACAATTAACGCGCTTCCGGGAATGCAGTCGGTGAGGGATCCCACCAAGGTCTTCTTTGGTGCGAGTGGTATCAGAAAACTGCAAGTTTACCGACATGGTCTTCGACGTGTTTATTCGCCACTTGTAGAGCGAAGCACCGATATCCCTGCTCGCCACGCTATTGAGGCAAGCGTTTGCGCTCAGACCCACGAACAATTCAGTCGGGAGACTTCTTCCTCACCCACATATAGTTGGCCGTGCATTGATGAGAGGGACGAGTCTATGTATCTATGCAATGCGGGCCGCGTGGACTGATGGGGATAACACTCCCACACCAGCGCAGAAGCAGCCATGGCATTGCGCCTGACCCGACCTAGTTTATACGTCTCGGAGGACGTGGCTGAAGGTTGGTCTAGAGGTGCTTGAACCAGGCCTTGGACAGAGTTTCCGGACGCTCGCTTGCACAACTGCTTGTGGTACGGTAGGTGGCACGGTAGCACTCAACCGGAGAGGAAAATTAATTATTGAAGGCAATGCAGGCAAGTCAAAGGACGTGGGGGTAGATCTGTTCGACGATTCTACAACTTGGAGTTATAAGAGCGGCTTGGAAAGTACTTGACTCAAAATTGGTAAACTTCGTTGGTGGTATCATCAAAAAAAGAAAGGTGCACCAATAAGAACAAGGCCATTGTTGGGGGTCGCTCTAAGTATGATGCAAGCTTACAAAGGTGAAGCAAAGCTTAGAGACAACTTTTGTTCATTCATAGTAGCAGGCGTCATACAGTCCAGGAAGCAAGACAAGAACCTGTCTATCCCGGCGGATTGGTTTTTTCTTACAATAAAGAAGCGCTTTGCTTACCCGTAGCCCCGTCCACTTACCGGACTACATCTACTGGGCAATAGCATAAGCACGACGGCGGTCACGCTCCTCAGCGATGGAGAGCTGCGTATTATGTTAGCAAATCTTCTTTGGAAGGCGTAATGGATTATAGAACGTACCTTGACACCCTTGCCCTTGGGGAGAGAGATCCAGGGCTTGTCGTGACCAATGACGAAGACGTTGCCCTCACGGGTAGCGAAGGTGTTGTCAATGGCGTCCTTGATGTGGACAATGTTGAAACCACCATCGTGACGCTCACGGTGAGTAACGACACCAACACGACCCATGTTGCGACCACCAGTGACCATGCAGACAACGCCAGTGTCGAAGCGGACAAAGTCGGAGATCTTGCCAGTAGCAATGTCAACCTTGACGGTGTCGTTGACCTTGATGGCAGGGTCGGGGTAGCGGATGCTGTAGTACCTCAATTAGCACAAAATGTCCTCAAGCGTTCAGACCCTTACTGGGAGTATAAGGATTCATTGAACAAAAGTTCTCTCGTCCTCCGCCGATCAACCAAAGCTTGGTCCAACGACTGAATGACGCGGAACTTTTGGAGAGCATTCACTCACGTTCGCGCATCGTGCGTAACCAAGAATGGGATCCCGCCCTTGCCGAGCTGCACCTTCTTGACCTTGCAGAGCTTGTACTCGGCCTCCTCAGCCTGGATGCGGTGGACGGTGAAGCGACCCTTGGTGTCGTAGATGAGACGGAAGTTCTCGCCGGTCTTCTCGATGCCGATGACGTCCATGAAACCGGCAGGGTAGGTAGGGTCGGTGCGGACCTTGCCATCGACCTGGATGAGGCGCTGCATCATGATCGCCTTGGTCTCACGGCCGTTAAGGGCGTACTTGAGACTATAAACCACCGCCGTCAGCCATATATCCTTCGCCAGCACAGATGATCGAGAGGTAAATTGAGTGTTTCGTACCGGTTGCGGATGAAGACGATCAGGGGCAGGCAGTCCCGGAGCTTGTGAGGACCGGGGGAGGCCTTGGGAGCATAGGTTCCGGACATTTTGTCCAGGAGCCAGTGCGAGGGCGCACTGAGGCGCTTTTGGTGCTTCTTACTGTTCGATCATTTCAGTCAGAATCAGATTCTCTCCAATGCTGTTAGGGACGGTTTTGTCCCAGGACAAAAATTCCTCCCAAGACGCATAAGGCGCCAGTCGAGAATCAGAATTGTCGCAAAGGTGGGAAACTCACGGTCCGCGAGGCATCTTGACTGCTTTGTCGACTGAAACCCGGTAAGTTGTCGGAAGTGTCGCAAGGAGAAGAAACGGGAAGCAAAGAAACCTTGATCTTTGATATGAGATCCACCCGCGTATTTCGCTAAGATTCTTTGTGGGATTATGCCCTAACGCTAGGCCCAAACCAGCCCCATTGGCCTAAACCAAACCAAGGTTGGCATCCTTCATTAAAGACATAACTTTTGAGATTATCTAATATGAAGTTTTATACAACAAGGAATATTTGTATAGAAAAAAGGATAGGTCTAGCGCTTTCTAAAGAAGTATGTGCTTTTACGCCTTTAAATGTATCCCTTGATAACAGCCACCTCGGCATTGAGGATCGACGAACCCGCCGCTCCAATGACAGTGTTGTGCGAAAGGGCTGCGAATCTGATGTCGAAATAACCACCAGGGTTACCTTCACGTACTCGCCCCACGCTGACCGTATACCCTCTGTTGATATCACGGTCTAATCTTGGCTGCGGCCTGTCGGGCTCATCAAAGACCTTGATTGCCACTTCCGGGGCGGAGGGGCAACCTAGCTTCTGGGCTTCAGACTGATAATCCCTCATTGCTTGCGCCACTTCTTCGGCGCTGGGCGCTGGGCGGTTCTTGAAGCGGAGCGAAACGAATGCCATATGTCCGTCGGTGACACCCACCCGGGTGCATGTCGCTCCAACCCGGAGCCCTTCTTGCTCGCTGAAGGCGGTCGCATCTGCATTCAAGGAGCCAAGAATCTTCTGTGCCTCGTTCTCGAGCTTATCTTCTTCACCGCTGATGTATGGGATGACATTATCCATGATGTCCATGCTGGGCACGCCGGGATAGCCAGCCCCCGAAACGGCCTGTTCCGTGAACACCTCTACTTCCTCCACAGGTCCAAACTTGGCTTGAAGAGCGGCGAACGGAATTACAATTCCGATGACAGCGCAGTTTGAGTTGCAAACAAGGAAGCCCTTCTTGAGCCCAAAGTGTTTCCTTTGGTGAGGAATAAGGTCAAGGTGTTGAGGGTTCACTGTAGGAACAACAAGGGGGACAATGGGATCTTTGCGATAGTTCTTTGCATTCGAGAAAACAGGAATCTCGGCTTTGATGAATTGCATCTCTAAAGTGGACAAACGAGGTTCTTGGTCAGCGAAGGCTTCAAGGGTCGTTGTTCAAACGGGTTCAACCTACCGAGATCGCCCGCAACATCACTGTTCAAGCCGGAGAATACAAGGTCACAGTCACTGAATTGATCCGCCTTGCAATCCCGCAAGACCAAGTTGCTAAGTTTCTCCGACATTGCCGTGCTCTGCTTCCATCTCACGGCATCCTTGTACTTCTTTCCCGCAGACCGTTCTGAGGCTCCGATGGCTTGAAGCTCCAAGAAGGGATGGTCGGCGAGCAGAAGAATAAACCTCTGGCCTACAGAGCCAGTAGCACCGAGAACACCTATACATCATGAGTACTGTGAACGTTCAGTTGTCCGATTGCGAAAGGGCGCATACCGCACTTCTTCTTGGGAAACGTAGCCATTTTGCTTGGGATGTCGGTGACACGATAGGCCGTAATAACCTAGTTCATGTGTTAGCTCGAATGCTGTAAAGTAGTGAACTGGAAGCAACGCAATGAAGCAGGGCAAACGAAGCGTCAATTCAAGAATCTTGCTTGGTGCAAGCCCCGCAATTTTCAACCTTGACACTTGACAAGCCTCGGGGGTAAAATTCGGAGTCTAGCTACCGACCCAGCCCATTACTTCAGTTAAGGAGGTAAAGAATCACCGGACTTACCACTCAGCTTTTGAATAATGAAGCTTTGAAGAGAGACAAATGTGGCAATTGAGAATCGAACAGCGATATCGCTCCGAGGGGAGTCATCGCCCCGCGATGAGTCAGCCTTTTTCAGGGCCCCGCCAACTCTAATTGGATCAGTGCCCCACAGCCCGAGTTTTCATACTTCGCCGGACCTTGCTACTCGCATACTAATCCGAATACCACGGCGATGTGACTTTTGTGATGAAAATCTAGGTACATTGATCTGTGGCTTTATCTCTCTCTAACTATTCATCTTTGAACTCAAAGATCTTCCCTGGATTAAGCAGCCAGAAAGGGTCAAATGCTTTTTTGACACTGCGCATCACCCCAATTGTCTCAGGACCAAGCTCCTTTCTGAGAGACGACTTCTTCCCTAAACCGACGCCATGCTCGCCCTATTACATTATCAGCATTGGCTAATGTATCCATTACACCAAGGGCAATCGGTGACCTACCGTGCAGGATCCCTCCATGTCGAGTGCGCGGTCAACCATGTCATATACCACCTTCTCAACACGCGCTTTCTCTTCCGGATTCTTGGGGTCATACATAATGCTCGCGTGAAAGTTACCATCGCCGATATGCCCAAGGATACTTGCAAACAGGCCAAGGTCGTCGAGCTCTGTCTTTGAGATTTCTGTTGCTCGGTTAGCAAGCAGTATCACAAAACCCAACGGCGCCGGCATACCAATTATATCCGGCAGTCTTGAGATCGGAACTGCGACGTCTGTAGACCACACTTCAGATCCTTCTTTCCTCAGAGCCATCATACTCCAGAGTGACTGCTTTCTTGCAGACCACAGGTCATGCGCTTCTCTCTCTGACCTTGCAAACTCAAAAGACTCAGCGTTATTGCTCTTTGAGAGGTTTTTAGTCAGACTGATACTGTCCGCAACACCGGCCTTGGTGCCTGAGAATTTGAAGAAAAGTGTGGGTAATGTCTTCCATGTCCTTCCCGTGCCACCCGCCTGATTGATGACATCCATCTGGACATCATCAAGGATTTCCATGCACTGCACGGGGATTCCTTTCCTTATGAGCTGCATGGCAGTGGATGCAGCATCACGAATTGTTGGGAAGGCGACGACGCCAACACGAGTCTCCTCCGGGATTGGAGCGAGCTTAAGCGTAGCTTCGGTGACAATACCAAGCGTCCCTTCAGAACCGACAAATAACCCCGTTAGATTGTATCCAGCTGATGTCTTGCGGGGCCGCCGGCGAGTCTGAATCACCCGGCCATCTGCCAGAACCACCGTAAGGTTGATGACCCAGTCCTTCATGGTACCATACCGCACAGCATTCGTTCCACTACAGTTGGTCCCAACCATGCCTCCTATCATAGCAGATGGGCCCGGATCCACGGGAAAGAATAGGCCACTGTCCTTGATCTTTTCATTCAGTTCCATCCATTGGATCGATGGTTGAACAACGACGTCCATGTCTGCTTCATGTAGTTGTATAATCCGATTCATGTTTGCGAAATCAATGGTCAATCCGCCATAAGGAGCCGAAAAATTAGCCTCGAGGCTGGAGCCACCAGAGTATGGCACGATTGGCATCTTGTATGCGTAGCAGATTTTCGCAATCTCAGACACTTCCTCCGTAGTGGATGGGTATGCAATAGCGACCGGTAGTCGATCTGCGTTCAAGCTCGACCACTCAGAGAAACCATGTCGTAGCAGATCATCTTCGTCGGTCACAATTGCCTCTTCTCCGAGTTTGGCTCGTAACTCAGCAATGGCCTGGGAAGGAAAGACAGTTGTCAGCCAGATTCTTGAACAAGTACCCGCTGATGAAAAATGCGCACTTACCTTCTCAAAGTCCTTTGCGGTCCCGTATTGTGGAATCCCGGTCTCTCTGGTTTGGGTTAATTGAGACGCGGCGAGGCCATAGCCGATGCCAGCAGCGAGGGTGGAGAGGAGAATTGTTTGGCCCGTAACCCAGGAAGACGAACTCCCTTTTGATGATCCAGAGCTCGGATCATGAGCTTTATTCTCCCTCCGGTCTCCTGGGCTGGAGCTGTTCAAACGAACGGTCTTCGAAGGTAGGTAGAGCTGAGCACCTGGTCGGCGAGAGAGGATGCAGGGATTTGCGGGGAAGCCCCGGGACAGGATATTAAGCCTTCGTGTAGCTCTCATCTCACAGGATCGCGAGAATTATGATAATTCAGATAGTAACACCGTATTTTTGTTGCGCCAGCGGTGTAATCGTTGTCGTTTTATCCTGAGAGCGACTTGCGAAAGCGCTCTCGGCTGCTGTGCGGGGAGAAACTCCATCGGCAAAGACAGGCCAGGATCACGGAATTCGGCCGAGTGAGAGGACGACGAAGGCGAATGGTAGTGGGATGGCGAGCTTTGCTGACCTTCCCCCACGCTTGTCTGGCTGATCCCTCGACCGCGGTCGGACTGAAGTCCGAGAGCCATCCGTGGAATTCGAGAGTCTTCCCACAACAATCTAAGAAAAGCCTTGGCAGTTCGCTGCTGACGAGTCCATGGAGGAAGCGGAGAGTATGGCACCTGTACAGATTGGAGGGATGCGCTCTGAACTGAAGCAAGCAAACGGCGTGGAATTTTTATTTTTTTTGTGGTATAGGACAGAGCTAATCTAGACAATAATGGCGATAATGGTCCCGGATACCACTACCCACCTGTCAAGGCCACATCATTTTGCTTCCGAGGAGGTACCTACGTACCTTGGAGTTCCTGTCAAGATCCGGGGGAAAAGAATGGGGTGGAACTGGGTGACTGGTGGCTGCCGAAACCAGCCCGTTGAGGGGGCAACCAACCACAGCAGAGTTCGAACCTCGTCAACATAATCATTCACTCTTCTCGCCCGCACAAAGCCCCAGTGACTAACAGGTTGATCAGAGCTGAGTACTTACCAGTTTAGAATTGATAACGCCTGATCTTCCGGACACTCATCAGAATGACGGCTGGGTCAGGTACATTCTCTCTGGGGCGAGAAGTGGAACGCTTGGTGACGGCGACATATGCACCATCACTCCAGGTAGACCCCACTCCTAACGATTAGCAGAAGGATAGATAAACTGATTATGTGGCTCGAGAATCTCTACAACTTGACTCAAGAAGTCACTCCGACCTTGATTGATTCATGGGCTTCCCACAAACCTTGCCAACTCGGAGCTCTAGCTGAAGTTCTTGTTGATGGTCTCTCACGCTCGCGCCTGGCTCTGTCCATTCTTTCCAGCTTCGGTAGCTAAGCCATAATGACCTTTTGCAACTCTTTCTAACGCCATTGACAGGGAGAGCGCCTGGGTTCAGGGACTATTTACTCCGACAACATCCGTACCTTTTGGATCAGTTCCTTCAACAATCAACTGGAAATGATGAAGCCGAGGTAAGCCTATTGCTAGTCGACGGTAAGCAGGACTAAACGTATGGCAGTACGTTCCAGTATGCATCTCGCTGCTCTCTTCTCCATTGCCTCGCAGCACCGTTCCACCAGCAAGCCTTGTACCTTTTGTCATGAAGATGGTTGGCAGGATACAGGAGAGCCCGTCAGTGGACAATGTACGGTCCCTCTACTCGATATCAGGCTGTTTAACAGACATCTTGCGCGAGCTACCACAGGACGTAATGTCCTGCTTGCAAATAGAACTAACAAAGACACTCCGTGACCTCAAAGATCACATGGGAAACCTCCTGTGTCTCGCAACATTCGCAAGGCTTGCATCTTCCTGGAGCTCTGTGGAGTCTCCATCCTGGTTGCAGAATGTCAAAAACTTCTTTGGGCCCAAACGTGGTCTCAAGACATTAGACCTTGTAGTTCTGAGGGTCATCCTAGCCTGTTCGGCCAACTGTGAAGGCTTGACGGCTGAACAGTCCGCGGAAAGCATCTATCTTGCAATTGAGATATGCAATACAGTTGATATGGCACAGCGCCGCTGCTGGATCGAAGGAAATTCGATCAAGATAGCCAAGCTTATCGAGAAGGCTACGCGAGATGGCATTAACCACAGCGTACAGACTCTGGTAATAACGTTCCTGCCGCCCATATAATGTCCGTTCAATACCGCTCACGCCTCTACTAGGGTCTATCATTCCTTGCATCACTTCTTCCCGAATCTGCACTGTCCCCTTATCTCGCGAGATTACCCCTGGAATGGATTGTGCCTGAGAATAGCGCAAATGTGCTCGAGGTCCTCCCATCACATATTTTACCTCACTTAGTCGAAGCCAACGCCGTGAGTGTGTATTCTTGACTGCTGTAGCCTCCTACTAAATGCTACTAGGCTCACTCACATCAGTATGCGCTGAATAAAGTGTTGGGCTACGTCTTCGCAGTTCTTTCGACCAGCAAATCGGACGACATCGCCGTTGATGGATTGCGATTGGCAAGATCATTATTAGACGGCTTGCGAGCTTTAGAATTGCCGCCTCTTCCTCCCGCGTTTATAAGTTCAATGTCTAAGAGATATGGCGATGCCGTTCAGGACTTGGTGGAGAATTACCCCAGGCAACCCAGTTTCTCAGACTGTGAGGGAGTCGCCGCATGCTATCATGCGGTTTCGAATCTCGAAAATGAATTGATCTTTGATTTGCTTACATTCTGGCTGAAGATGACCCTATCGCAAAGGATTGAACAAGTGGCGTCACCATCATCCGAGTTGAACATACTTATGAAGATTATGACAAAGAGCAAGAGCATGCTACCCCAATCGAGATGCACATTCTCGGATGCCAGACCTCTTGCTCTGCGCAATTGTCCCCCTCTCCATAGAGTCCTTGAAAAGACAAATATCTCAAGAGGTGATTGGAGAGCAGGGATGAAAGATATCATGGCGGCCAATTCTCGCATGGTAAATGACAGCATCATGCAGAAAGTTGAACACATTTGCTATGAGCTAGAGCAACGCTGTGGCAGCATTGAAGCTCCTCTCAAGAAGGCGGAGGAAGAACGCAGTCAACAGTATCTGGAGGCCGAGAGACTGAAACGACAGACTAAAGATCTGGAAGACGAATTACAGGTAGCCTCAAACACAATCTCGGAGCTGCGGGAGGAGATGTCTCGCCTAGAAATATACGCCAATTCAGCTACTAGCCGTGCCGAAGAGCTTTCTATGAGCTTAACTGAGGCAAGACAGGCGCTTGAAGACCTTCAAAGTACCTCGGAAGGTACTCTCGCCGGCGAACGAGAGGCCTTTAGGACTAGGGAGCTCGACATGATCGCTTCCTTGAGCGCAAAGGACGACCACCTGGAAGAACTTCAGGAACAGCTCAAATCCCAGACGGAAGAGCATGCGCAATTGGAGACGATGCTCGTCGCGATATCTAAGGAAAAGGATTCCTTCCATGAAAGTATCGTCACGCTAAAGCATGAGGTCTCAATTCTACGAGCAGAGGTCGAAGAAAGGGACAAGGAAATTCAAAGCCTGATGACAGGGAAAGAAGTCGCGGACAACCAGACTGAGGAGCTACAAGCCAAGGTTAGTAAATGGCCTGTGTCTAGTACAGCTCAGTACGCACTGACTCATAGTACCATCATCTACAGTTGCATGAAGAGGTGACAGAGTCAGAAGGGCTTAGGGCTGCTCTCCGAGACACAATCGAAAAATCAAAGGCAGAGTTAGAAGAGATCAGAATGCAGTCCGAGCTTCAACATTCAAAAATGGCTGAGGAGGTAAGCTCCTTAGTAGCTGCGTTGTCTGCTCCTCGCTGACGCTCACAGGCAACACAACAAAAGTCCAAAATCATGACTTTGCAACGTGCGATGCAGGAGGCAACCTCAAACGCGACAAGAGACCTACAAACGAGGGAGAAGCGGATTCAACGCCTGGAAAGAAAGGTACAACCCCATCGCCATCCATTTATCTCTTTTTCTAACAATGGCACAGGTTCAGCATCTACGAGATGAACGGGCGGCCAAAGCTCGTGAATTTATAGAAGCACAGCAGCATATTAGCCGACTCATGAGTGTCATGGGATTTAAACCTACCTCTCCAGATAACCGAGCCTCGAGCAAACACCGCGCCCGGCCTTTGCCAGAGCCGTCGCACTTTGCCATGATGCAAACACAAACGGACACAGTTGCCGGTGACTCTCAAAGTCAAAGTCGAGGGGATGATCTGCTTGCCACATCCATGGAAATCAGCACGCCTCGCCCTGGGCCTTGTAGCCCTAAGCGATCCGGGAACACCGCATTTCCCTCGGCCCAACCGTCACCTCCCCGGTCTCAGGAAACGAACAAAAAATCAAAAGAGTCGGCATTTCGGGACACTGCTACCTTACGCAGGGAGCGAAGGCCTCTCGCAGAGGCCGATGCAAATAGCCAGCCCAACTCACAGTTAACCCAGGTATCCATAACTAACCCCCGTGATGAGTTCCACGGCAGCCAGTGCTGCAACCAGGCAGATCAGAATTATCTTGATGACATTGACTTGGAGTTTTCAAAGGAGTTCGTCTTTACAAGCACCTCTCTTTCTGAATTGAATGGCCATACACATGGCCGAGGCTGAGCGTGTAATGTTATATAATTTTTATGACTGAAGCAGTATAAACCATCAAATTAAGTGTTACTAGACTTTCTTTTCTCTATCTTCCATTCACTTCTGACATAACTTCTTGCATGTATTGCTTTGTCTAGCGGGTGCCTGCAGGAGTCTCGGCGTCGTCAACTGTTTTGATCTACTTCACATCTGCCTTCCAATTTCTCTGGCGGCAACCCCTAGTCTCAACCTATTCCATCTCGACAAGAACAGGAACGCGAGCTAAGCTCAAAGGCATACCAGTGAGCTCAATTCTACCAGCTTTACCCTCCTTTTTAAGTAGAGAGCTACCTCTAATTAACTGCTGAGCTAGTTCAGCGTTCACTTGTGAGGAGAAATCGCGAACACATCTCAGTACCCTTCTGCAAGCCTACGTCTTGAACCTCAAATACACCTCACCTTCGTCCTCGTCCTCATCCTCGAACAATCCTCAGAGTGCTTACTCTGTACCACTTCACGACCTTTGGTTCTTTGGAACCACTGCCTGCCGCTCATTCCAGTACGATGCGTCTACCCAGGAACAGACCGGGCTCTGTCCCTCAGCTCCCACAACCAATCATGGCACCTTGGGCGTCGTGGGAATCAGTTTCTGTCAGACTTACGAATGTTCCTGATAAATTGAGTACCTTTGAGCTCTTCCGGGCATTCAAAAATGAAGGTGTTATTACCTCCATCGACCTCTTTGAGGATTCGCATGGAAACAAAACCTCAAAAGGCAAGATCCGCTTCAGGTAAGGTGAATCCTTCTCTTTTGCTCTTCACGGTTCTGATTTAAGTAGCCCGCCTCCCAAGGATGACTTTTGGAGGAGAGGCTCAAAAACTGTCTTCGGTCAGGACGGGAAGTCGTACACTATATACCTGAATCTTGAAGACAGACCTCCTGAGTGGGATGTACCAAGTCCAGTCCGTCCTGGTATCAAATACCCTGCAGAACTTGTGAGTTACTCCCCAATAAACCATACTGGTATCCAATACGCCTTAGCTAATCCCGCACATTCAGAAAGTACCAATCTCTTCGATGGAGATCGGCTTCCTCGTCAATGAAACAACGATGATGCCGATGCGCACAGTGGGATCATCAACAAACGAACAGGCCTCTGTGGTGTTGAACTTAAGACGCAAGGATCTAATTGTATACTTCAGGCTTCCCATACTCGGTAGACAACACTCGCAAGAGTATCGCCTCAAAGTTCCATTTTCGCAGCTTGACAGGTTCTTCCAGACGCAAGACCCATCGACTGGTAACATCTCCCATTACACTTTCCTGAGTTCTCCCCCACATTACCATCGTCGAATCAACAACACTGAGAGTACATTTATTGAAGAGACGAGCTGGCGAGAGTCGGATACTTGGTTCAGGCAAGCGCATATCGTTCATAATCCGCAGGAGCATGCTACGCTTCCGGTCAGCCTCCGGAAACAGAATCCAGTCATTGATATTGGTGAGGCAGCTTCCCTAAGCCCGCAGCAGTTTTGTGATTGACTAGCTAACCCAATATAGGTCGCTGGAATGCCTTTCGGATAAACTACCCTCCAAATAGCGACGCGAAAAGAAGTTTCAGTTCCTTCTGTGACATCTTGAGCGATTATAATGTCGCTGTGGAAAAATCTGATCGCTTCACCACATGCGCCAACACCGAAGAACGGCGTACACCAGTCTGGAAATGGATTGATCTCAACTCTAGGTCTTCAGCTACATCGATACAAGACCTTTGGGATCCGGACCACATTCATCTGTCTTTTCCAGTTCGTTACCAATTAGAGGTGTGCATATCTCAGGGCTTCCTGTCGGAATTCAATATGACCCGTGAATTCGCGCTCAAGCTGGCTGAACTTGAGGAGTCGCACGCAAAAAAGCTGCTCGAGCATGTTGCTCTTCAAAAGAAAATCTACTACAACCCGATGGAGATCTTCGACCTTCAATTCATAAAGGGGGCAACGGGAGCAAACATACCATCCTACTGTTGCCAGATGCGTTCTGCAAGGATCACTCCAAGCACAATATACTTCAACATACCCTCGGTTGACATATCAAACCGTGTCATCCGAAGGTATATCCATCTCGTTGACAACTTTCTCCGAGTCAGATTCACAGATGAGAAGCACTGGGGTCGCATACACGCTGCTTCAGATAATAGCATGGACGAGGTGTTCACTCGGATCAAAAGAGCCCTAGCTAATGGCATCGTAGTCGGGAGCGCTCGCTACGAGTTTCTCGCATTTGGAAACTCGCAATTCCGCGAGCATGGGGCGTATTTCTTCGCACCGAAAGACGGTGTTACGGCTGCCAGTATCCGTGCTTGGATGGGAAAGTTTAGCGAAATAAGAAACATTGCGAAGCATGCCGCAAGATTAGGGCAGTGCTTCTCAACCACTCGGGCCATCGCTGGATGTTCGGTACATATCAAGAGAATTGACGACATTGAGAGAAATGGTTACACTTTCTCTGACGGTGTCGGAAAAATTTCAGCATTTCTCGCCCAAATGGCAACGTCGGAGCTGAAGATCAAAACACCCACGGGTGAACCTCCATCGGGATATCAGTTCCGCCTGGGGGGTTGCAAAGGAATGCTCATAGTCTCTCCGGATGCCCGCCGACAAGAAGTCCACATACGCAAAAGCCAATTCAAGTTTGCAGCTCTTCATCAAGGACTAGAGATTATCCGTTGGTCTCAGTTCTCCATCGCAACCCTCAATCGGCAGCTCATCCTTGTGCTATCCACCCTGGGAGTTACTGACCAGGTATTTCACTCGAAACTCAGAACAATGCTCAGAAACCTGGATGAAGCTATGCAGAGCGACCCAAAGGCGGTTTACCTACTCAGAAAATACGTGGATCCCAACCAGACTACACTCACCATCAGTCAGATGGTCCTCGACGGCTTTAGGAGGTCAAGCGAGCCGTTTGTGACCTCCCTTTTGACTCTCTGGAGGGCATGGCATCTGAAATATCTAAAGGAAAAGGCAAAGATAGTCCTTGATCAAGGTGCATGTCTGTTGGGTTGTATGGACGAAACTGCGACGCTGAGGGGGCATTTCTATGACAAAATTCCAAAAGCAGGTACATCGCGTGAAGAGAAGATTGCAGCGCTGCCTGAAATTTTTGTTCAAGTCTGGCGCACCGAGGACGGCGGGAAATATGAGGTGATTGAAGGGTTGTGCATCCTAGCCCGTAACCCTTCACTGCACCCCGGAGATATCCGGGTTGTCAAAGCAGTCAATGTCCCCAGTCTCCAGCATCTCAAGGACGTCGTTGTTCTACCCCAAACTGGCGATCGAGATATCGCAAGTATGTGTTCCGGTGGCGACCTTGATGGAGACGATTACTTGGTGATTTGGGACGAAGACCTCTTGCCGGACGGCTGGTTTCGAGAGCCAATGAATTACACAGGCAAGAAAGCTCAGGATCTCGACCACGACGTCACGGTTGACGAGATTACTTCATTTTTCGTCACATACATGAAGAACGATTGTCTACCCACGATTGCACATGCGCACCTTGCATGGGGGGATTACTTAGAGAACGGGGTGAACGAAGCCAAGTGCATTCAACTCGCTCAACTTCATTCAGATGCCGTCGACTACAACAAGACAGGCAATGCAGCGGTCATGACACGCGCCTTGCGACCCCGCAAATGGCCCCATTTCATGGAGAAGAACAACAAGCCAGAGCATTGCACCTATCATTCGGGTACTGTTCTCGGTCAACTGTACGATGCGATAGAGCGTATCGACTTTGTCCCAAGTCTAGAGAAGGATTTCGATCGACGAATCCTAAACTGCAAAATAAATGTTACCGAAGATCAGTACGAGTTTGCAAGGGAGCTCAAGGTTCAATATGACATTACCATCCGTCGGGTCATGGCGCAGCATGAGATCAAGACAGAGTTCGAGGTATGGTCTACCTTTGTGCTTGGCCACTCCAACATGGCCAGAGACTACAAATTCCACGAGGATATGGGAACAATCTCCGCGGGGCTTCTGGAAGACTTTCGAAAGCGTGTCTATGAAGAAGCCGGTGGTCGAAACTTCGACGTGCTTGCCCCTCTTGTCGTCGCAATGTATAAAACCACACATGAAGAAATGGCTGTGGCGCTGGCCAAGCATAGAAAGGACAACCCACACGATGGAAGACTCTTCAATAGCTCCTCGACCCTGAAGATTGAGCATCTGCCTCTCATCAGCTTCCCATGGATTTTCCACAAAGTCCTAGGTCAGATTGCAGTCGGTCACTACGATCATCCAGAGGCTGCAGATACTGTTACGCTCAGTCAGCTTAATGAGGGCAAACCAGAGAAATTCAATTCCGGTGATACTGGTAGAGATCTTACCACACCTGGACTGACGCAGCCGGTCCTACCCGCCGGAAACGATGATCCGTTTGGACTTAACTTGCAAGATGCCGCCACAGTTAGGTCAAACCACGCCATGTCCTGGGATGAGGGCGACATTGGTTCTCTCGAGCAGCTCCTCGATTTTGGCCTCCTGAAACCCCCAAGTACACCATCCTCGTCATTGATCATTACCAAGTCGGAAAGGGAGTCTAGCTTGCTAGATCTGGGTGCCGGATGGGTGGCCGACCCCATAAACGTCATGCAAAACTTGAAAGAGAACGTGAAGGGCAATGGGATGTCGCAGGAGTTGTTGGAACACAAAGTCGAGCGGTCTCGTATAATCGAAGTCGAAGAGGAAGAGTGCAGCGTTGGTGATACGCTCGGCATTAACAAGTTGAGCGAGCTGGCTGGTCTTTGATCTCGTTTTGGCAAGATGAGAGGTGGTATCTAGAGCATTTCCATCTTCGAGTTTAGTGCCAACCATGTATCCCATATCTTCCATTACACCTAGAAATACTACCTAGGTTGAGCATGCGATTCAGTAAATTCATTATGCCAAAAGTGGTGGTGTCCAAGAGATTCCTGTTTCGCTTCCAAAATCAGACATCTAACCAATATACGAGACTACCACTCCAAGCTATCCCGACAATTATCTTGCAATAGACCGATCACAGGGCCCAGAACCGCATTTGTATGTCTCCAATGGGAAGAACTTCGAGTTCTTGCATAAAACACGGGACAGTCCAAGCTGTCACACTTGACGTCGTCCCCGAATGGAATATCCATGCAGGATCGGCAGACACGCTCGAGGTTGGCGACTCTCTGCTCAGCTTGCCGCTGACGTGCGACGATGTCTAGCAATGAGATGTGCGAATGGTGCATGCAATTTACGCAGAGTGGAACTTCAGAATCTTCGAGCTTAACCTTGCAAACGATGCAGGTGGAAGACTTCATGTATGACTCTAGGGTCTTTGAAGGGTTGTTGCTCTTTCCTCCAGCGACGGCGACGGCCGCTCCATCCACCCGGCGGATACGGTGGAATTTTGGCATCTCGTCGTACCATTGGCGGACGTTTGCCCCTACCAGATTGAAGATGCGCTCTAATGGGGGTATCAAATTTTTGGTGATGTAGTACTCTGCGTCGAGATCGAGCTGGGCGTCTTGGAGGAGGGTCTCGGGGGTCACACAACGATCGATCAGTCTTGACCCTGGGGCTCCAGTAACCACGACATAGGGAACACGTTCGCCATATTGAGGTTCCGCACGCGGGTCCTCAAGCATTTTCTTGGTACTGATGAGAGCACCTGCAGGGAGTGTTCCTTTTTCGCTATATGTTCCCAGCTTCACTGCCCTGGCAAAGCAAAAATCTTGTACGGAGACACGACCCTGCATGATCTTTGTACACTGGCTTTGAAAGTAACTTTTGACCTGGCTCAGATCCGCTGTCCTGAAAAGAAGCTTGAGTGCTTTCTCCTCAATCTTTTGCTCGGCTGGTGTACCGTCGCGCCGGACGGTCTCGATACCTTTGGCGTCGAATTCGGGTTCTTTCTGATCTCTATGTTCGTACTTGAAACCGACATAACGCTTCTTGGCAAGTAAAACGCATGGATGATAAACCTTCTCGAACTTGAGTTTCACAGGGTGTGGGTTCATGTCTGTGACAGCTCGCGCAATTTCTTCTCCGATGTCAAAAGCCTCTTCTCGACTCCGTCCTTTGAGGTACACAAACAGACTGTCTGTATCTCCATACACTACTTCGGCGCCCCATCTCTCAATCGAGTGAATGAAAGCAATCGCTCTTTCAAGTGTCTCGCGACCTGATTGGACGATGCTATCTGCTATCTCAGAACAAGGCATCCTCCCTGAGAATGATGCCGAGGTGTACCCGTATGTAACGTTTGCGATTAGCTTGAGCGCAAGTTGTCGATTGTTGAGAAGGCGTTGCAGTGCCTTGTCGTCCTTGTCCAACTTCATGCCAGTCTTCACCATGACGCGAGTCTCTAGTATCTCGGCAAGCATTTTGGCGAGCAGGGATTTGCGCACGGCAGGCTTTGCATAAATCATGCCATTTGGGGCAACATTGATCTGGTCTTGTAGTAACTCCAAAACCCTCGGTTGTCGATTGTAGTC
Organism: Aspergillus pseudodeflectus; assembly: GCF_044049435.1. Classification (NCBI taxonomy): domain Eukaryota; kingdom Fungi; phylum Ascomycota; class Eurotiomycetes; order Eurotiales; family Aspergillaceae; genus Aspergillus; species Aspergillus pseudodeflectus. Next base: position 655,331 of record NW_027263778.1, on the reverse strand, counting down.
TGTAAAGCCCATTTTATTCCGTCCTCTCCAGGAATGGACTCTCCCGAGAAACGTCGAGTAACAATAGTTATAAGCGATCATGATACTAGGATACAAGGACTGAAAGTCCAAAACCAAGAGAGGACTTGTGTAAAAGTCGCTTTGGGGTTCCATAACCAACGGGAGGCATTCGAGAGCATTCTGCTGACCGACTTGTTTCCTACTTGGGGAAACAAGCATAAAGTTTTCGGGTTTCGCAATGCGAAACATCAAGGACTCGACCTTGAACTGAGATCCTCGAGAGAATACGGAGTAGAAATCAATCCCGAGCAATCTGGCCTGCTCACTGGTCCTCGGGATCAACTCGTTTGCGTCTAGAATCTCAATGTTGAGTTTGACGCGTGAGATAAAATAATTGACCACTTTCATAAAGTCTCGGGGCCTATCACTCTGATACCATGCGGTAAGATCGCGGAACGAGTAATGTGGAATCCTGCGGTGCAGGAGGTGGAATACAACGTTTTCCATTGTGTATTGCAACAAGTTCATCTCGCTCCTCATGGCACGCCAGATGTTGACCATGTGCCGGCCGGTAATTCGGATTGACGAGGTGTGGTTGAAGCCCCATTTATCAGCCTCCATGCCAAATCTTCCATGTGCCTGCGACTTTACTCGAGAAAGTTCGTCGCAAAGATCGAATTCATACTTGTTTCTTGCTCTTTCAATCACGTATCCCCAAGAGCCATTGTGAACCTCGTACCCGGTGATGATATCTGGGTCGTACAATCGGACAAGGTCAACTAGCCTGTTGATTAGGTCCAATTCCGTTGGCTCATGCTCCCAAGCAATACTCAACGCTTTGGATACCTTCAATTCAGGCCGCTCTCCCTCTCCCTGAAATACAACTCCCGCCTGAGAGCATGATGGATCGTCTTCAGCATCATCATCTTCTGAGCCGACACACCAGAAGAAAGACACTATTTCGTCTTCCTCTGGGTTTGGTGAAAGTTGTCCACGTGTGTTTACATGAAGCTCTAAGCTCATGGTGCTCATGTATTGTGCCTGATGCTCAACATTTGTCGATTTCTGATTCTGCGAATATTTGAAGCCGTACTCATTGTTCTGTGTTGGCCCCTCAATTTGTGAGAGCGCTTTTAACCTCGCCTCTCTCTCTTCACGTTGCTTTTCTGACTTGGCCTTTTGGTTCGCGAGTTCACGTTCCTGGGTCTCAACCCAAGCGACCACCTCAGCACGGCTAGGTGGTACGGGAGCGAATTCCCAGAACCTGGATGTGGATGCCGCCCGCAGCTGTTTGTCCAACTCTTGCCAGTCACTTTTACTACTGAACGCTGAGGTTTCATCCCGCAGTGCGTGTGAGCGGCCCAACGGATCGAATTTGGGGAGATGATGTATCCCTATTCCTTCGAGTCGAAATTCCTTTCCTGCGTAGTCGCGTGGACGTTCGGGCACATCATCGTCGCAGCTATAGTGAGGCTTTTGGTAGACGATGGTGGGATATCCGTAATTAGACAGCGTTGAAGATACCTCATTAGAGCTAGGACAGGGTCGGCGCAAGCAACCTAGACGAGTGCTTTGAGGAATGTTGAATGCATCGGACACAAGGACGGAGAATTCAGACGCGCTGATATCTGCTGAATCAAAGTTCTTGACGGTAGAAGAAGAAGTAGACAACTGTGATGTGCTCTCGCTTTTCTGGGTGTAGCTTGTTCGCGGTCCTATATCTTCAGGCAGAGCTTTCGAACCCGATGCTTCCTGGCTAAACCGCAATATCGTCATAGGATCGTTGGGGTCTTTGACGACAGGAAAATTCAATATCCTGTTTTGGCCAATTCCTCTAGGACGGATTGTGTGTTGAGAGGATAGGGTTTTCGTCTGCGAAGACATTTGCACTGCAGCAGAAGTTGACAGGACACTGCCTAACGCAGTTTCGTTGCGCCGTTTGCGCTGGATAGAGTCATTTCGGCCTCGAGAGCCACTAGTATCTGTCTTGAGCAAATGTCCATCATCATGAGTGGAAGCTGCGGCGGGCACTTGTACTTGTTTCCGAGACTTGTGAGCATTCCTTGAATCCGAATCGCCCACATCCACAACAGTGTCCAGCGTATTCGAGCCACGCAAGTTGCTTTGTTCTGAAGGCGGACTAGTTGTGCAAGGTGTGTCGAGATATTCTGCATCAGGATTTTCATCCTGAGGCATGTCGTCGCCTACCATGATCATTTCATCCAAATAGTCCTCTTCCTCAGATAACATGTCGACCATACTGTCATTATCAGAAAAATAAGAGTCCCAGTCTGAATCGGTTGGTCGAACGGCATTTTCATCCACCAAATCCTCTCCCCGCTCCCTTGTTTGATCACTCCTAGCGTTGTAGGACAGTTGCAGGTTAGCAAACCCGTCTGCGCCCGGATAAAAATCCTCGACGCTCTCGAGTGCAGATTTGATATCTTTGGCGAGGGGAGTTTCCTGAACAAGCCCATTCAGCGTGACGTCCCGGTCATAGTCCTGCTTTCTCTCTTCAACGATGATTTGATGAACCAGGCGTTTCAACTCATCCCCATGGATCCACTCTCCTTGAGAAGTATTCCCTGGGTTAGCCGACAATGAGACCAAATCTTCGTCACTAAATGGGCTGCTCTCGGGATCGACAAGACCAAGGCGCTTCTTCCTTCGCTGCTTCTCGTCCTGCCATAGCCCTGCTAGACTTGGCACAAGTTTTTCGTTTGAGGACACGGGCCCCAGGAGCTCACCAAAGTCCTGGTGGATGGAACGTTGGCTGATTTCCAATCTATTAAGGATATCTTGAACGCACACATCTGCTTCCAAAGAACAATGGCTTTGCTTGGGCAATATGCTTTCGTCGGTTATCCAACCAGATGGTATGGAACGATCATGCCAACGAGAGGTCAAATCAGGCAGATCTAGATACTCCGGTATGGGAGAGCGAAATCTAACCTTGCTGCACTTCATGAAGGCGCAACCATACAAACTGTAATCGCACATCCATTGCGGAACGTATTGCAGGTGACTTTCGAACGGTTGAATTGGGCGTTTCATTACAGCTCCTTGGAGAAGCAAGTCCGCCAGTCTATTGATATACATGGGATTCAAAAGGTAAATCTTGAAAAAGAACCGGAAGCCCACGTGGTAGCCATAGAATGGGACACCCTTGACCAGGGTGATATGCGCAACAAAGGCTGCCTTCTTGTCGTATGCATTCCGCCGATAGCTAAGCGCCAAAGCATGGTCGGCAGAAATGTGTAGGCTTCTTGCGGCCGAGCGCACTGACGGATGGGTAAGTTTTAAGATTAGCAGCGGTTTGATACAGGGAAGACTAACCTGCCTCAGGATCAAGGTCCCCATCATACTGAACATAGAGATATGGAAAGGCACCATGCACATGAACGCAGACCTTTTGACCAGTCTCCGTAGTGCCGAATATCCGAATCACCGGAACTTTAGGCCTATAGGATTTCTCACTCGCGCCATCCGTAAAAGGCAGAGGAGGGTCAAATTCCGTTGGGTTTGCTTGATAATGGTCCACACAGTTTAGACGCACTTGAAACGGCTCCATGGAGTATGCTCGTTATGCGACAGCCAACGCTGTCAGCAAGAGGAGGAGGGACTCATATGCAACGATCATATCATGACAAAAGACTCCATGATCAGGTCGCACGATGAGTTCGCATAAAACAGGGAAAATGAAAGCTGGTCATGGAATGAGGCAGGCGTTGACGCGTTTGGGTTGGGTGGCGCGAAAACGCCAGATCACGTGCTACCAATAATCTATTGATGCCGAAGCTTCCACTCACTGTCAAAGATTCTCACCCTTTTGCACAACAGTGCTGGACATTGTTGGGAGCTCCATTCATGACCTTGCTCTAAATACTCTTCATAAGTACACTTTATTCCACGGCCGTTTCTTGCCCGCCGCATATATATCGTCGCCATGTCGCGAAAACCTGCAGACGTCGCATCGAAAGAGCGCAACGAGTATATCCCGGCTTTCATTTCCAAGAAGCCCTTTTACGTCGACGATGATTCCTCAGCAAATGATTATCTAGAGCATCAGCGGCTTCAGAAATCAACGGCAGATCAATCGAAATGGTACGAGCGCGGGAAGCGTGCCGGTCCAGCTGCCACCAAATATCGCAAAGGCGCTTGTGAGAACTGTGGTGCCATGACCCACAAAACCAAGGAATGCTTGAGCCGGCCGAGGAAGCAAGGTGCAAAGTGGACAGGCAAAGACATCCAAGCCGACGAAATTATACAAAACGTCGACCTGGGCTGGGACGCCAAAAGAGACCGATGGAATGGGTACGATGCCGGCGAGTATCGACAAGTAGTGGAGGAATATGAGGAACTGGAAAAGCTCAAACGCCAAACGAAAAAGGACCCCACGGCCGCGAACGATGATCTAGATGAGGATGCCACCGAGCAGGAAGCTCGATATGCGGAGGAGTCTGATATGGGGAGACAACAAAGCACGGCGACCCGCAACCTACGACTTCGAGAAGATACCGCAAAGTACCTGCTGAATCTCGATTTGGATTCGGCCAAGTACGATCCGAAGACGCGACGCATGGTAGACATGGGCGCCCAAGAGGATATGGCCGCTGCTCTTGTGGCTGAAGAAAACTTTGTGCGTTCTTCGGGTGATGCAGCTGAATTCGAAAGAGCCCAACGATATGCATGGGAAGCACAAGAACGTGGTATTCAGAAAATCCACCTACAGGCCAACCCAACCTCAGGCGAAATCATGCGGAAGAAGGAGCTGGCCGAGGAGACTGCGAAGCGCGAAACACAACGCAAGGCGCTTCTCGAAAAGTACGGTGGTGAACAGCATCTGAAACCAAAACCGCTCGGCGACACGATTGTTATCGAGAATGAACGATTTGTTGAATACGATGAAACAGGAGCGATCAAAGGCGCGCCGAAGAAGGCAGCAAAGTCAAAGTATCCTGAAGATATCCTTACGAACAACCACAAATCTGTATGGGGAAGTTGGTGGCATAATTTTCAATGGGGTTATGCGTGCTGTTTCTCGACCGTCAAAAATAGCTACTGTACGGGTGAAGAGGGGAAAAGAGCATTCGAGGAGGGAGGTAACATGTTGCTACTTCCCGAGGCCGACGCAGAGAAGCCCTCGCATGCCATTGATACGCCTGCCAACCCAGACGAAGCTACAAACTCTGAGAGCACGAGTCAACAGCGGGATTCGACCACGAAGAAGCGAACCCTAATGGAGGTTCAAACAGGAATCTCAGAGGAAGAGTTTGACTCTTATAAGCGCAGCAGACTGGCCGCCGATGATCCCATGGCTTCATTTATAGGCCAAGACGATGGTAAATAGTTCAGCGGTCCTGCTGAGGAATTATCGCAATGTGATCGGTTTAGCGTCTGTAATTTGTACTACATACCATGAAACAATGAACTTCGCAAATGGATTAACTCCCTAGAGATCGAGCTCACGATAAGATCGCTCCTATATACTCAGACGGGACAGCGATGTCACGTGTTGGGGTTGGTCATGTGATGATTGTCTCTTGGTCTCTTGGTCTCTTGGCGCCCCCAGGGCTTGTGCCCTTGCCCACTATCGCTTAGCAGGACGCCCCGATCCAGCGCAACTTTCGATCCGCCTAGAAGCGACGACGACAACGACAACCAGCCCTTCAACGGAATCGCCAGGTAAGTTCTGACGGAGATATCTTGATTGTTTCTTGCAAACCGGACTTTTGTACTAACAAGTCATTTGTTCACAGTTCCCGTAATTCAAGATGAGTACGTCCGCCGCTGAACCGAATCCGCGAGAGAAATTTGCGAACTGACAACGAATATAGCGAAGGGTACCTCCAGCTTCGGCAAGCGCCACAACAAGACTCACACTCTGTGCCGCCGTTGTGGTCAGTAATCCCATTCCTCCGAACCGTTTCCCGACGTTACAAGAAGATCTTTGAAGATTGGATTCAATTGAAGAATGAGTCGGGGTGCAGACACATAGGGCTAACGACCTCTGTCACCGAATCCAGGCCGCCGCTCCTACCACATCCAGAAGTCGACTTGCTCGAACTGCGGATACCCCGCTGCTAAGACTCGCAAGTGTACGAATAACCCCTACATCCTTTTCCTTGAGCGCGTGATTGGAGGAATTTTTTTTGGGAGTGTGTTATGAGCATGGGCTTACGAGAATATCTGGGCAATAGTCAACTGGAGCGAGAAGGCCAAGCGACGCAAGACCACCGGTACCGGCAGAATGTCCCACCTCCGTGAAGTCCACCGCCGCTTCAAGAACGGCTTCCAGGTCGGCACTCCCAAGGGCGCCCGTGGCCCTGAGAACCACTAAATCGACTTCGATGCGGCGTTTCTGTTCCCAAGGGCTGGAGAGTGGTCGGTATGAGTGAGGAGCCTCGCATTTGAAGCAAGCGGTTTTCATATGCGGGGGGCGCAAAAGATGCTTTCCCCGTGGAGTTGGTGTTGGGACAAGTCTTCGCTTTTGCCGTCAGGGCACTTTTATCTTAGAATGAAGGGCACCGAATTGACGGTATCTGGAAGACAGAAAATTTTCAAATCTCATGGGCCTTCGAAATGGATCAAGTTCAAAAAAAGGGACAAACATGAATGAATTTCCTTGCTTGTTTATGGCTGGCGAATATACCGTCTTGTGGCCGAGTCGATATTGAGATATCCATTCAATGCGATCTGTCTCTGAATCCATCCAGCGGACTACAGCGTACGAGGCCATGCCTTTTAAAGACCCAGCGTGCCCGGCCACGGTATTGGATAAACATACTAGCCTATTCCCCGCGTCCAAACACATTGGCACCACCATCTCTCTGGACAAAATACAGTACTTCCTTCTCTTCCCAGCTTTCTGTCCCACTGGCACTCTCTCTCTGCCCCCAAGCCCCTCCTTTACTGACTCTCAGCACCCCACTCACGTCCCTCGCAGCGCCTGTCTCTAGGTTTCGAAGCTGCATAATCATGCTAGCTCTGTGAGCCATCCCAACAGCGAACGCCGCATGCTCCGTCTCTAATGGCGTCGTTGCCTGGTGAACAAATGTAGATGCATTGTGTATTAGCGGAGAGTCGGCGGAGATCGTTGCAATGGTCGCAGAAGCAGCCTAGACGTTCAGTGGAGGGCACCGTCAGCTGGATCCGGCTCGTATCTCTCATTACATCTTCTCGAACATACCTGCTGTAGACCCATGATCCATTCCCCCATTTCCGTAGCGCCTATGCCCTTTCTCAGCCCAGTCGCAGCGAGTAGGAAATCTGGCTGATCAATGACCAGTAGAATCTCGGAATCATCTTCATCTTCCTCTGGTCCTGAAGCTTTCAGTTCGTTTATCACCATTGTAATCTCCTTTTCAATCGTATCCAACGCGGCAAGGCCACTGCCCGCAAAGTGCAGTCTTTTTATCGGGTCAGACTGCCTCACAGCCCGAGGCGAAGCGCCATCGCTACCAGTAGATGCGGGCACTGGCTGGCGTGACCGTGCTGGGGCAGGCTGTGATCGTATGGGAAGTGTCGTTCGAGGAGCTATGCCAGTTCCGGGGTAGTGTTGCGGCGTAGGTGCTGGCTGTGAAGAAGTAGATGGAGCGGAGAAAAGTTCGGAGAGTCCGTCAACAAATGCGAATTGGCGCTTTTCTGTAAGGCGTGCTAGGTCAAGGCCCTTGAGATTTACCTACACGTTAGCCAAATTCTTGCTCTTGATCTCCAGGAGTTGGAGGATAGCACATTAAGGCTCAGGAGGGGCATACCAATCGTTTTGCTTCCGACCTCCAGAACTCCCATCCCCGGAGAAAACTCACGAGCACCACTCTCCTCGTCTTTCGAGTTTCGGCTTCTGGGCCCCCATATCCAGGATTGGAGGCAGGCGAGTTGCCTAATGCTGCATATAGAAATCGCAGTACCAACCAATTGCCAGTGGCTCCCAGGATAGACGACACAAGTGTGAGTGTAGATTGTGGCGGGGAAACCACATATGGCGTGAGTAGATGGGGGAGTGCTAGTTGGCTGGGCATCGCTGCAACCTAGTATGCAATGATATGGAGTCAGGAATATAGTCCCGTCTCTCGGGTGCCATCGAACTGCATCAGATAGATGAATTTTGGCGTTAACTCGAAATATTCCAGTCCCAAATGACGTCGTGAAAATTGGAGGCACAAAAGGATGATTGATTGGCCAGATCTGGTACCTGAGTTGCCCCACGTTTAAGGTATCCAGCGAAGTATAGGTACACCTAGTTGCTTGTTGTGCTATTCAGTACTAGATATGATAGACCAACGGCTGGGAGTGGTAAGACTAGGATACCATGCAGTTCTAATATATAGTCCTTATGAACAGATACCATCTTTTTGTAATTGCTCAAGCAAACAATTGGCTGTTGAGGGAAAATATGGCATGGTCACATGACCAGCTCCCCCACCCAAGTCTCAACCCATCTTCAATCTTCATCTCTCAAAGTTCTCCAGGCTTATTCCCGTCCATCTGACCGTCAAGCGCGCGCTTTTCTTGTCTCTCATGGGCTCCATAAGAATAAATGCGCCGGCCGCCGCTTAGACCTTGGAGTGCACATCAAATTCCGCCTCTGCCGACCGTGAGTCCACCTTCATATCCGTGCTCTATGTACCCCACTGCAGCGACTGCTCCTCGAGGCCAAGTTCTTCCCCGCGGAACTTCTCGCTGCTACGGCATGTGTCTGCGCCTTGGCTGAACTTTTCCCCCATCACGTTCTGTCCATCATATTATCCGGAACAGACGTCCCTATGATCAATATTCCTTCCTATCCCAATCTGGTGGAAGCACGTTTAGTTGTTGTTCGAGCATCTATCTATACGCTCAATTCGACCCATATGGCAACATCTCCCACCCTGCTAACCCCCAATGCGCAGATGATCCCAGTTCTCTGTCATTGTCAAAGAGCGCGAAATACCTGGTGTCGAAAAACAAGATAAACATGGCTAGTACTCGCGATTCTCATTCTTATGCAGTAAGTTTCTCACTGGGAAGCACGGTACAAGTTCTAACTCTACATAACAGTGTGATGAATGTCGTTTACGAAAGTCCAAGGTAGTAGATCCTCGATCCTAGCTTAAAGGCTGAAACTAAAGACTTATAGTGCTCCAAGGAGAAGCCCACTTGTCAACAATGCAAGCAGTTGAACAAGGAGTGCAAGTATAGCCCAAAGGTTACTAGAAGCCCCTTGACACGCCAGTGAGTCTTTTGCATATGTCTTCCCTTCTCTTCTACTTTAATGTTAACAACTACAGGCACTTGACCTATGTGGAAGACCGCTTGCATATCTTCGAAACTGCCCTCGGGAGGCTGTTCCCCGGAGGTGATCTGGACGCGACGGTTCGCTCTCTCTTGCATGATCAAGAATCACTTCCAAAAGCCAGTTCCTCATCCAAGTCTTCATCAAGGCATTCGACACCCGCAAAGGCTGAGGCAGATCGGCACGAACCCGCTCCGGAAGCCCTACCCCAACAAGCGGATGGGTTTGACTGGACTGAAAACAGGATTACGGTCGGTGACTTGACAGATGGAATGGCTGCTTTGTCCATAAAGCCAGAGGGCGCGGGTTACTTTGGTATGTCAGGCTTTTTTTTGTTCCCTTTCATATCCTATGCTAACGATATAAGGGGCATCCTCAAGCGTCGTGCCGCTCCGAGCGCTGCTCAAGCATGGTTTCGATCTCAACATCCCATCTGGTTCATCAAGGCCAGTGGACAACTCGGATAGGATTCCCTTGAAATCCCAACTTCTGAACATTGCCCCGTCTGGCGTTGTTGAACAGGCATTCATGGATGCTTTCTTTTTAAACTACCACACAAGTTATCCATTTGTTCACGAGGCCACGTTCCGAGCTCAATTTTACGAACAACTCCCCCGACCCCATGGGCCGGCGTGGCATGTCCTTTTAAACACGATTCTCGCCCTGGGGGCATGGTGCATTGGGGACGATAATTCCGACCTAGACATCACATTCTACCAAGAAGCCAGAAGCCGGTTACAACAAATGTCCGTGTTTGAAGCCGGTAATCTCACTCTTGTTCAAGCACTGTTGTTCCTGAGCAATTATGCGCAAAAGAGGAACAAGCCAAATACAGGCTGGAACTTTCTGGGGCTTGCAGTCAGAATGTCTATGAGCCTTGGACTGCACAAGGAATTCCATGGGTGGAAGATCAGTCTCCTGCAACGAGAAGTCCGTAGGCGACTATGGTGGGGTGTCTACATATTTGACAGTGGTGCTGCAAAGACGTTCGGTCGACCCATCCTTCTCCCAGAGGATAGTGTCATGGATGTGAAACACGTTGTCAACATTCATGATGAAGCGCTCACCGCGAGTTCTGTGGCTCTACCCCCAGAGGTCAACGAGCCCACCTTGTACTCCGGAATGATTGCGCAGGCTAGATTCCATTTGTTGACAAACAGTGTCTACCAGCGCCTTATTTCTGGTCCCAGCCTGACCCCTGAGGAGACGCTGAATCTCCAGAAACCCATCGAGGAATGGTACAACGCACTCCCCGACTATATAAAGCAGCCCAACTCCCTTCCGGTATCGGATAACTTTGCTCTGGTTCGCAACCGACTTCTGTGGCGGGACTGGAATCTAAGAATTCTCATTTACCGCCCCGTTCTTCTAAGGTGGGCGTCTCGAAGATGGACTCCAAATACACCCACAGAACCAGAAGACCCCTTTGAACTCGACTGTAGGATGCTGTGCCTCCGGAACGCACGACTCACCATATCATCGATCACGGACTTTGTAAACAACCATCTCTGCACACGCCTCGGTGCATGGTATATGCTGTATGTCCCCGTTCAGAATCGATAATTCTAGCTAACGTTCGGAACAGCTACTTTCTCTTCCAAGCTGGTCTAATCCCAATCATTCTTCTGATGACGGATCCAACAAGTGCGGACGCCCCGAGCTGGCTTCAAGAAATTGAATCCACAAAAGCGCTTCTGATGCATCCCTCGCTCAGCCACAATCACCTCGCTGGCCGCTGTCTTGACGTTATCAATCGTCTAATCTCACCTGTATACTCGACGACTCCTACATCCCCAGCCGGATCTGTCGGAGCGCCACACCATCGACAACAATCACAGCCAATATATATGCCCTTTGCGGATCAACTCTTCAATGACCCAACTTTTGGAAGCATGTTCCCCGATGTCGACCAGGAATTGAACATCACCACTGGAATGGACTTCTCTGAATGGGTGAACTTTGCGCCAACGCCCCGAAATGAATTCACCTGACACACTATACCTTCAGCATAATGAGTTGCCATTTCTGAGATCACACATGAGGGAGGACAAACGAAGGATATTGCGCATGAAGTAACCTTCTGCCGCCAGTTCAAAACTGATACCATAGCATGTCCGGGTCCATCTCCCCACTTTGGTTGTTACGTACTGCACGCGTACCCACCCAAGGTGCTCGGCAACCGCAAGTTAAGCGTCGGCCAATTGGGTGCGATTTCTCCTTGCTTTTTCACCCATGAACGACAAATCAAGAGCTCGAACCGAGGCCATTTATACCTCATAGCCCAAATTATCTTTGGAGGGAATGCTAGTCCCGTGTGAAACCCGCGCATGACGTCTCATCTTGCTACCGGCTGCTCAAGTTCTACGGTTGTGTCTTCTCTTCAGCGCCATATACAGATGACGGGACCACTTTTGGTGATGGGAAATTAACGCATATCCGGCTGTACAGTCTAAACTCCGTAGTACATTGCTTCCGCTTGTTCTTGAAAGATGGAGCTCAATTCTGCAAGGGGTCTCAACTCGGCTCAGGTACTCGCTACCTCAAGCTATCGGTACTGCTAGGGGCATTAATGTACGGCTAACAAGCTTGTAGCTTTTCTTGTTTACACTTTCCAATAGCAAGCTAAGTAATGCGAGTATTGAGAACTCAGTGTAAGATCGAAAACAGACCGTGTCAAAGTTGTTGTTTGTGTAAAAATTCACAAAAGCCTCGCACTCTTTCATTAGTGTTGAGAACCAAGTGGTTCCCTTGAAAGCTCAGATAGCAATCAAATCCGCTCACACCTATGCAACTAGCACACGCTAATAGATGGAAAGACGAAGTAGTACGAACAAAACAAGAGAAAACAGCAAATAATTTGGCTAGTGGCGCATTGTATCTCAGTTTCGCCGCCAGGGCAAGGCATCTGTGGCATGTGGAGTTCGTATCGCGGGGTCATACAGTTCGTGGGTCATGGAAGTTTGGTGGAGAATGATCACAAGATATGTTGCATCAACTTATTTTCTGGATTCGTGAGGCTCCCAGTGAATTGGTTCGAAATCTTGATTCTGAAAATGGGCTTGATTATACGGGGAACTGGCAACCAGTTAGTCAACTCTGAGAGAATTGCAGGTGTAGGTAAAAGGCGCGTACTTTTTGAATGGGGCAGTGACTGGAAGTGAATGGCTCAAATTAGGTTTCATGACGAGCGGGTTTAACCGGATTTGAGGCCCATCGTTGGACCGCGGAGGCAATGCGCTCATGATTGGAGGAGGCCCGGTCAATCGAATAGGCGGCTGTGGCGGGGCAATCGTTGTTGGTGGTGGTGTATGTACAGGAGGCTGATAAACTTCCTGAGGTGGAGACACCCGGAACGGATCAGAGGGAGGTTGGGGCATTGAATGTGCCAGTCCAAATGACGTGTCCATCATCAAATTGGGAATCGCCATCAGGCTAGAATTGACGTCGAATGAGAGTTGATCAGTTCCCCAAGTTGAGTAATCAGAAGACATGGCATATTGAATGTTGACCATGGGCTGCATGTTCAGAGTCGGCTGATAAAGCAGGTCATAATGGCCTCTAAGTTGGATTTAGTCATGTTCGCAGACCAAACTAGCATCGGGTAAACTTACGGTCGGTAGAGGAGGCGAATAGCCCCGTGGCCCGGCCTTGGTGGTGAGAGAACGTGCGAAGTCACTGCGTCACCTTCGCTACGATCGAGATAGAGGATTTCCACCGTGAGCCCGGAAGCCTCAATCACTCCGTCGACCAAGCCTTGTAGACCAACTTCGTCAATCTCCGTCTTGACTGTCTCTATCCGGGTCGCACAGTATTGGTCTAGAGGCATCGACAGGAACGCCTGGTAACGGTGAGGGTTCAGTTTCATCCAAGCACTGGTCAGAAGCTATCCCGAACGATTAGCATGAGGACTATCATCAATCTCGTGTTCGAGCGCGGGTACAACGACGGGGTTACTGACGCGGAAATGAGTGATAATGGCATTAGAGTTGTATTCATCATTGAAGAGCGCGACAAGGAAGGAGTCGTCGCGCTCGCCCCGCTCGATGGCACCGATTATTTGACCAAAGACCTCCTCCGTAGCATCCACAAAAATCTCATACAGATGCTCTTCCTGGCCAACCTGATCGAGAATCGTGTTTAGAGACTTGATTCGTACCAGTTCCTGTTGTGCTTGCATGGGATTACGAAAGTTGAAAAGGCTCTCAAAGTATCCAAAAGCGACAGCTAAGATACGTGTAAGCTTCTTATCATGGCTTGGGATGTGGATTATGCCGTTTACCTCTCCAGCCACAATTGCCATCACCTTTCATGATGCGCGATTGAGGGTGCGTCACAGCCAGCGCCTATAGGCAGTCAATATCATGGTCGCCAGCAAAAGGGCCCATCTTTATCATACGTTTGTCTTGGTTGCAAAAGCGGGATCCGCATTGGCGTATTCAACGGCAATCGCTTCGGTAGACTGTTTGTGGGAGACGAGGGGCCCCTGCTCGATGTGTTAGCTATGCCTTACGTCCGTGTCAATGCTTTAATTTGCTTACCGGGAGCTCCGGCTCGAACTTGTTGGAGAGCTCCTGGTACCGCTCCATCTCTTCGGTCGACATCGGGTTCATGTTGTAAGCGGCAACGTAAAGAGCACTTGACAGCTGAGAGATGCCGTGATTGATAAAAACGGGCGAAGACAGCGGTTGAGAGTAAAACCCAGGGACCGATTCCTCTCTAGGGTGAAAGTGATTTAAAGGATCGAAATGATTCCTATGAAGATCCGATAGGGACATCGCACAAAGCCAAGTTCGAGATATGTTCGGAAATGGGCAGTGCGGCACGAGACAAGGTCGGGAAGAAGCGATCAGGGCGTGTCTTAGTCCAAGGACATCGTCTGAGGAAGGCACTATCCTCTCCTGCGTCCAATCCTTCCTTGAAAAGTTGTGTTTAGTAGTGGTGAAACCTGCTGATATCTAATGGGAGCCTTAGCATCTTCAAGCTTCGTCACAAGGAAATATCGTGGTCGGGCGGTGGTGGTGAATGGGGGAAATCAATTATACAACAACTAGCAGGTGCTAGAGGATGGTACAGAGGAATTGAAGGCAGGGGCTGGCTGGGGGTCGAGATGGAAGAAGTGTAAAGCAGACGAAGCTTCGAGCCAGATCGCCCATCAAGCATGTGACACAGCAGCCATCCACTTTCCAAGGTTGTTCACCAACAAGTTTTCTTCGAATCAAATGAGATCAGGGAGATGGAATATAAGTCCGCCCCAATGGGCGTTTAGAGGAGGCCGAAGAGACGGAGGTTGTGTACATATACACTTGCACACGGGGGGAGGAGGGGCAGTTCTGACCTTTGTTGAAGGAGTCTTATTATAGCCTGTCCTCCATCGCAGCGGGGGGAGAGACCAGGAAAGATAGGCGAGGGTGCCGGATAAATAATAAAGGGAGGGAAAGCGAGGGAAGGCGCGACGCAAGACTGGGAGAGCGAGAGAGATGGAAGTCGCGGGGAGCAGCAGCACCAGCAGCGGGGTTTGGTTCACGGACTAGCTACGCAGCGTCCAGTCACTCACCTTCAGTATCCACGGGCAGACTATGAGGGGCAATCAGAACAGGATCGATTCAAGATAAGGCTGTGGATCGCGTCTTACAAATAATACCAAGCTCGTCAACACTCTACTTTGTTGTTGTTGTTCTTCTCCATCCACATCCACGGTCAGATCATCCTCCTGGCCGATGTTGTCACAAATGCCGGATCCTCCTCTGCCAGCCAGTAACATTTGCTCTCCGCTGGTGCTCAGACCGCATCCCCCCTCAGCCTTCTCCATGGGATGGGGACTCGCCATCCTGGGTGTTAATGGTCGAAATTGAAATCACAATTTGCCCCATCACCGTCCATGCCGTGATAAAGCGAGGGTAAAAAAAAAAAGAACAAAAATGGAGAGAGAGAACCCGTCCCATTGCATGCACTCGAAAGCGACCACATGTCCGGGCACCACACCGCGCTTGACTGGGCCGATGCTTGCTGCAACTAATCCTAGTGCAAACCTGCGAGTAGGATGGCTGGCTTTCAGATCCAAATTCCCTCGTCTAGGAATCCTTGGTCCGTTTCTCAACTGCAAAGACGTGGCCATTCATCCATTCAGAAGACGAGCCTCTGTCGACCTTCTTTGGTCTCCGCGCGCTCGCGGCGGTTGTCCTTGTGCTAGCAGGGGCAGTTAATCTAACTATGTACTAAACGAGCACCTGGGTTGCTCCGGACCGTCCAGGTCCTCGCTGTATCTAGCTTTCCGACCCGGCTTGCATGCAGTAAGCATTTACGAGGGTGGGCTGGAAAGCAAACGCACGATGCCAGGAATCAATCGACGCCGAATCGCCGACGCCTTTCAACCCAATTTGCCTTTTTTTTCTCACGGCCTTGCCAGATAACTAAAAGAAATAATGCCATCGGCTGCGCAGCTCTTTGACAATCACCATGCGAGGACGATAAGACCTCGAAACAAAGTTTCAACTATGCATTGCTTTGGCCCCGTATGCCATCCTTCGTTTCCAGCTGCATTACAGGTTCGCCAGATCAGCAGAGTTTGGAGTCGCACTTTCAGAGGAGACGAATCGTCGAAGGATTCCTTTGACGTCCGTTAATGAGCTATGGAGCACACTAGACTGCGGCGTAAGGCTTCCAATAGCCATACTCTGCCCGAAGAAGCAACGTCAACCCCTTCGCTCGAGGCCTGCAGTCGATTAGTCCACCAACCCTATCTCGTTGCGTTCACCTCTAGGACTGCGTATTCTCTGGCAAGGTGCCAGGGTCCGATCTACATCTATATCAAGTGGTCTTATTGAAGGGGATCAGGCCACTGTGGCGCTGTCTTAGGACCGTTCTGCTGGGTAACTCTAGCATCTTTCTCGTCCTCGTGGACATCCTCGGCCGCCTGTATGGAATTCAAATCCTGAAGACTCACCAATAACTCTTGGTCAACGTTATCTGGACAAGTCATCCAAGTGAACTATTCTGGGAGATGGAACATTCTTCTCGAGCTGGGACAGACCGACCTTGCATAAGCTACCTCGGAAAGCCTGCCTGAACCATTCATCTTTCCAGTAGTCGAGTCCACTACATATTATATATCACAGACATGCTAAGGACGGATGGTTGCCTTTTTACCCTATGGTTATCGCCTCTGTCCACCGTACCTGCCGAGATCATCCTCTCTTTTCCTTCGCTTTCAAGCTTACATGCGTGGCAAGGACAGTTCCGATTCGTCTCATGTATGCACAGCTGGTGCACTCGGCGTTGAAGGTTTAATTGCTGTGATCGTACCTTTTGACAGATCTTCGATATTTTGATTAAAGTACTCCGCACAATGGAGCAGCTCGGTTTCTCCCGACATTTTTGCTTCTTCCCGCGTCCTGGACTTTTTTTTGCTCTAGCCTCTCTCAGGCCGTCGATTATTTATTGACAGTTAGTTTGTTTGTCACCAAGATCTTGCCTTCAGTTTGACTCAAGACCCAACGATCACGAAACGGAGTCAGAAACGGGGGTATGGCGGCAGGATCGCTTCCTGCCTCGGCGCAGGTTTGAAATGTCATCCACTCACGGCGCATGCATTGTTTGGCATTAGTGGTTTGGGCGAGACAGCCGATCGTCAAGCACCGGAGAAAAGGCCACCGCAAGTACCTTATCTGGCTCTGAATTTGGAGAGAGCTTTGCCAAAGAAGACCTTGGGGTTGCTAGCAAACTCCAGTTGGCTAGAAGCGGCATTATTAGCATTGCTCGGGGATACGTACAGACATACATCCAATGGCTCACTTTATTATATATCCTTCTGCCAACCAAAAGGTCATTCGCCCAACTAAAATCACAAAAGACCGCGACGGACTCGGAGCTAGCATAATCAACCGCAATTTCGGTATGGACGGAGTAGGCGAGCAACCTCCAGTCGTTCTTTTTCTAGGCTCCACTAGCAAGTCTACAGCTGCAGCTTTGTTCATATAATTGTCATTCCTCAACCATGCATTTCATCCCCACGAATCAGCAAACCTCGTCCCCGACAAACAACGGGCGGATCATGCTTCCTTCGTCCCTTCTGAGATCCTACAGGTCACCGGGAGCTGTGGATTCGTTCGTCGTGCAGCATGTACCGCCAGATGCTCAGCACTATTGGTAATTTGGTGCTCCCG
This sequence comes from Aspergillus pseudodeflectus, assembly GCF_044049435.1. Taxonomy (NCBI): domain Eukaryota; kingdom Fungi; phylum Ascomycota; class Eurotiomycetes; order Eurotiales; family Aspergillaceae; genus Aspergillus; species Aspergillus pseudodeflectus. The sequence goes on along the minus strand of NW_027263778.1, from coordinate 637,895 downwards.
GTGTGTGAGGACTTACATATGATATTATGTACACGGCAGTCACCACCACACGGCAACGAAAGGACCGAGAAATTCAATAATGATAGTATCTTGATTTCTGCAGGCCACGGGCCACAGACCAGCGCCCAGCCAGCAGCCCGCCGGGATTAATGGACATCACTCCATGATTCGACAATCGTCCAAGTACCAGTAGTACCATTTCTGTCTCCCGTACAACCTCCGATCGTTCTCTTGCGCCCTTTTGTCTTCTTTCCCCCCCTCCAGCTCAAAAGGTGTCATCATCCGGGTCAGTCTTGGTCCCATGTCCTGGTCCTGCTCTGCTACTACCCTTAGCCCCTCTCCGGAATCGGTGGCTGGAACGTAGACCCCCTGTAGTAACATCGTTAGAAAAGGCCGATTGGTAGAGCATGCCACTTCGCATCCCATATCCCGGCGGAAACGCGCTGAGACCCTGCGATACATCTTCGTTTTTGAATCCGTCGCCGTCGTTGAGAGTCGCTTGCCAGAGCGCTCGTAGAGATTCGTTCCACTCTTCCAGGGACTGGAGTCGATCCACGTCGCTTGTGCTCTTGCTTTCGACCACGACCGTCCCACTTTCCTCGTCAATCTTGGCGTTGAGCTTCTTGTCAAGAATGAGGAAGCTCAAAATGTCCTGCGCCTCTGTGTCCGAGATCTTAATGTGTTTGGAGATGAACCTGAGTGTGAACCGGGTATAAGGTGCAATCAGTTTTAGAATGGCCTTGGTGCGCATGTTCCTGCTGACCTCATCGATATTCTCTGCAATAAAAGGATCAGCCAAGACGTCCGGGTTCTTGCTTAGCACGTCTTCGTATGCGTGAATGTCATCTCTCTGGAATGCATCCACTAGATCGGTCATGGCAGAGATGCGGGGGTCGTTCTTGTATGGTTTCGTCTCTTGCGAATGAAAGGGATTGATATCCGATTTCATCAGCATGGTGGTCAGCACGAGATATTTGAGCACCTGGATCCGCTGCATCGAGCCCGCCTCGTCGTAGTTTCGGAACGATTCAAAGAAATCGCTCTGCGCCTCTTCCCAATTCTCCTCACTCATATGCATTTTGCCCCCGCATTCTCGGATAATCCCCATGATCTTGGGATGCGGCACCGCCGATCGCACACGAAGAGCGCGCTGGTACAGGGCTTTGAGTCGTTTGTTGTTCTTCGTCTCGGCGTACATTTGGATCTCTAGCGCGTATAGTTCCAGTAGATATGTGCCCTTGCTGGTGTCATCCGATCCATCCTCCTTCTGACAAGCCCGGTGTAACTCTTTGACTTTTTTGCTTAGCTGGCCATACTCCTTTCGTTCTAACCAGAGGCGGGCCAGTTTGATATTCGTCTTGAGCCACAATCGCTCGTTGTTTGTGTTCTGGAAGGAGTTAAGGGTGAGCGAGTAGAATTCCTCCATGCACTGATACGCCTTGTCGTCATCCGAACCCTTTTCGATATAATCCAGCATGTTGTTGATCGACTTTTCGGAATAATTTCGCGTAACGGCGGACTTGACATATGTTAAGAGTTCCCTGTAGTGTTCGACGGACTAATAAGGGTGAGTATCGCGCGGCTGCTGTCAACGGAAAGCGTACATCACTGTATTTCCCCAGCTTAAACTCCAGCTTAATCGCTTGTTTCAACCCTTTGAAGCCCCTGTCATACATTTAGCATTCAAAAAACCGGAGTCCGAATAGAGGATAAATATCTACCAATCTCCTTTGTCCTGTTCCAGGGCGGGCACTCCCAGGAACTCGTCGATCGCCTCCTCGGGATTATCGACCTTGATCTGCTTGGCATTGTAGTATTTGTTCTCGATTCCAATGTCTTGTGTCTCGTCATCGTCGGCGTCCTCGTATTCAAAATCGTACCTAGCGGTAGATCTCGTGAGATGGGTGATTCAAAACCAAAGGTTGCGGCGAAGCGGATACTAACTCCTCGTCGCTATCGTGCATGAAATCATCGTCGTCGGACATCTTGAGGGCAGAATGATTCTAATGAAGGAATAATAAGGTGTGAGAGCAAAGTCCAGGTGCTGATTTCACGGGTGTAGGGATCTGTCAAAAAAAGAGAATAGCGCTTGTGTTGTTACAGATAAAGGTGAGCTTGCGTGCTGTTGTGAAAGAGTCTCGGAGCTTCCGCTGCGATCAGCCATTCAGGGCCTTCCCCGCCTTCAAGCCTCTGGTGGGTCCTACCAGCTGAATCTTTGTTGTATACCATGGCGTATATATGGACTATTGAAGCTTGGTATCTTTTCTTGCTACTGCTTACAATGCGGATACATACTTGAGATGGCTCAGAGGCCGAGCAGAGCCATTCTCTGGTAATGATGCAAGTAACAGTGCGTGTTTGTTCGACATATATATTTGATGTCACGGACCCATCGCTCATCAGTTTCAAAATCTACCTCAGTTGACTTGATATCAAGGAACTACTCAAACTACTTCGCTCTTTCACGATCATTACCTAACTACCTACTTCGTACCTTGAGGTATCGAATACAACGAGTCATGAAGGTGAAGAATCGAGGCTGACAGCACCAAGCCAAACATCCAAAGCAGAGTGGAGCACGTCAAAGAGGCCCAGAACATCGCCGTTGCCCTCAAGACAGCCGTGGATGGGGAGCCACGGTCTGAAGTGAGACATGACGATCTTATAGTACTTCAAAGCCATTTTTCTAGGAATAGATGAGATGGACAAGGATTTCTGGTTCAGGCACCAGGAAGAAATGAAATCTCGCGACCGCTTGGCAGATGACGATCATCCTATTCGTCCCCCAAGTAGGTTTGATGACATCGCCATCATTGCGGGCCACGCCCGAGGCGCAGTCTTTAATTCTTCGACTCCCACAAGCATCTCTGTATTAACCTCATCCTCTCTTTCACACGCTTACGATTCGCTATATACATTTCTTATTCTTTTTATATAACAGCTGCGAGCAGCCTGCCTTTGTCGAACCCCGAATCCCCTTCCCCTGGACTCTCTCGCATTTCCCCAACCTCGTCTTGCGCACACGATGGATCTCTGCGGACGCCAGAAAGTTGTTCGGCGCAAGATGGTGCTATTGTCAGTGCGAAGACGATAAACATGGCTTCTTCAACAGTTCTGACTATCAAATAGAGGCGACGGTGCTTGCGGTAAAACCTCGGCCTTGAACGTGTTCACCAGAGGGTTGGTCTCCTACCCCCTCACGCTCTGTATTTACTCCCACTGACCTACGTCTAGTTATTTCCCAACAGTCTAGTAAGAACCCGATGCATGCGCTGCTTCACTAGATATGCGAATACTTACTGACCACCGCAAACTTGCATAGTGAACCGACCGTCTTTGGTTCGTGGCTTCCCGCAGAATATATGTACAATAAAGATATAAGCTGACTTTCCGTGACCCTAGAAAACTACGTTCACGGTACTTCCCCATTCTTCGGAACCTGTTGTTGAAGCCGTACTCATCCTTACAAGACATCTTCGTCGATAACGTTCACATGGAATTGTCGTTATGGGACACCGCCGGCCAGGAAGAATTCGACCGCTTACGGGCCCTGTCATACGAAGACACGCATGTCATTATGCTCTGCTTTAGCGTGAGTAGTCCTCAAGCAATACCAAGGATGAATGGCTAAGATATGCGACAGGTTGACAGCCCCGATTCCTTCGAAAACGTGGCCAGCAAATGGATTGAGGAGATATCGGAAAACTGCCCTGGTGTGAAACTGGTCCTCACAGCTCTCAAGTGTGATTTGCGTAAAGATGAATTCTTAAACGACAACCCAAACGTCATTACTTACGAGCAAGGACTGGCAAAGGCCAAGGAAATCGGGGCCGTCAAGTACCTAGGTGAGACACCATCTTTTATAACGTCTAGTAACGGCATTGACGGCGGATAGAATGCTCTGCTGTGCAAAACAGAGGCATTAGAGAAGCCTTTTACGAAGCCGCCAAAGTCGCCCTCGACGTCAAGACACAGAGTTCCGGCTCGCAAAATCGCTGTGTCATCCAATGATCTTCACAGCACAACCGCTTCTCACATTTATCCATCCATTATATACCCGGCTTGACTTGCTTTCAACGACCTTTTCTTCTTTGCTTCGTGCTTGAACGACGAGAGCCTTTCTCGTTCATGGCTTACGACTCGGCACTCCAGCTCATGCGGCGTCGGCATTTATTCTCTTCGCTATATATAATTCCACAACGTGGGTTCCTACTACTACTTAATGTCTAACTTCTGGCAAGATTCGCCCTGCGTCAACTGACGCGCATTCGAATTAGAGTGCGGATCCCTTGGCTGCCGGACCATCCATTGACTTTCATTGACCATCTAAGCGGATTCTTCCTTGTGTCTTCTAGACATTGTACACGTATCGCTGTGCATGTATTTGTATCTCGATGTCTCTTTTGATGTACTCCTGGATCGGCTTTGTTTCAATTCAAGTCTTGTTTCATTATTGTGGTCGTTCTTACAATATGTACAAGTCTATAGTGACCACTAGTCAAGGTCTTTTTCTTCGACCTTATAAACACCCTCTATCCTTTCTCCCGTAGCACTCCCGCCACACGCCAAATCTGCATTCACCCTCCGCACAAAGGCATCAACAAACCTCCCAGCAACATCTTCAATTGAGACACCCTTAACCCCTTGACCCTCCAAGCTCGTCGCCTCCCTCCCCTCGAGTCCACACGCAACAATCTGTTGGAAATACCACATCGGCTCCTCTGTAACATTGAATCCGATTCCATAGCTGCTGATATTCCGCCGCAAATGTACTCCAACAGCTGTAATCTTTCTTGGCAGCGAACCATCCGTAGACCTCCCAGGAACCCAAACGCCCGGATCCTCTGTAACAGTCCCTGTCACTCCATAACCCGAGAGCATATCCAGTACACTATTCTCCAATAACCGAATATGGCATCTCGGGGTTAGGCCGAGCCGGCGGAGATCGAGGATTGTATACGCAACCATCTGCCCGGGGCCATGGTACGTCGTCTGGCCGCCGCGGAGGGTCGGGTGGTATTCCGCTACCGGATTGTCATTGTGGGACGATAATGGTGCTGTGAGGAGATGACGGATTGGCTCGAGGGAGGGAGGAAGAGAGAGCGTTGTCTCGGTTGTGGTGGAGGTCGGAGTTGTGTTTGAGGGCGGGAGGTCTCGTCGGCCCGTTGTGTATACTGGATTTGGGGTAAAGGTAATTATTGTCGGGTCCGGGGCTGGTGGCGTTGGGGAGCTTGGTGAGCTGAGGAGTTTTTTGTGCGCGAGCAGGCGGGTCGTGAGGGTTTGTTGGAGGTTTGCGACAAGCGTGAAAGGGGTGATGGATGGGAAGTGGAGGTGGGCGAGGCGCATGATAGGAGAAGTGATTTGATAGTTAGAGGGTGATATAGCTGTCAGACCATTTCAAGGTATTTCACGAGCATAGAAAGCAATTGTGACTGGAAATGAAGGATGTGGTCTGTGAGTTGTTTCCATTTGGAGTAGCTCGGAGGAGTTGCGATAATCGACGTCACCGAGCACTTTTGTACAGCATCATGTGATGAACGCTGGAGCCATTCTTACAATTGGCATTGGCATATATTATTGCTGTCCACTGAAAAACTTCCTATTCGATGTAATCCATTGTAATTCGCTCGGCCTATGGACTTTCCCTATGATCGAGCTAGCATATGATACGCAGCTCTGACGCCCCAATAGAATCCCAAGGTGCCGACTTGAATGGACCGTTATGGAGCTGGACACTTCAGACAAGGGTGCAGAATCAAGATAAGATGGGTGGCAAACTGCGACCACGGTCCTTAGACCATATGCGAAGAGACTGACGCGCGATAAGGAAAAAAAAATTGCACGATTTATGGCTTGTTCTATAGAACAACACCATTTATTGCGGGCTGACTTGAAGGTTCTTCGCCCTCCTGTACAACAATCCAGTCTCTCACACCACCCTTCCAGTCAGCGATCCGGCCTTCGCGTACTCGGACAGTGACCACTCGAACATCCTCGTCAATCGAGAGGCTAGGCCGGCGCTGACCGGCCTGTTGCTGCTGTGCCTGACCGAATGTGCTCAATTCCTCCTCAAATGTGTTGTTCTCCAGATGCCTCTCTTTGCACCAGGTCTCTTCCTCAGAGCCGGACTCCAAAAAGCGAGCCTCTGCTGTAATGGTCGTGGAAATGCTTGACATTGCACTCGTATTCAGAGCCAAAAGTAAACTACCCAGCGAAGATCGGGTTGCTGCAGGTGGTGGCGATCCATCGCGGGCGCCCCCAGGATTTGTGCGGGTTGGTGGACGATGTGACACCCAGTCGTGTACCAGAAGCGACACTCGAGGATTGGTCTGTAAGTGGATTGTTTTACGAGAAGACGGGTTCGTAGTCATAATTATCGTGGGGTATGGGTCAAACGGCGTGGAGGGCAGGTAGGTGTAGGACATGAGGGAGATGTGGGGGGTTAAGCCGTCACATGTAGCTAGATGAAGCTTTGAAAATATTAGTTTTAAAACAGTTTTAAGTAAAGTGGCACACGTGGTACATACAAATCGGGAGTTCTTGAGGCATGAAATGACCTCTGGTGGGAGAGTCGTTGCGACATGTCGATGAGTGGTCGTGGCGGAGGCCTCATACGAGAGGGGAGGGTTCACCGTATCGCCCATTTGTGTCGGCTCAATCACCAATGCAAAGGCTAGGTAGGGGTGGATATGATCTGAAGGAAAGAGTTGTGGTGATGAGAGCTGCCGACTTTGAGGTGTGATTACTTCATTGGAGGGGCAAATAATCACCATGGATCATGGATGATGGTCCCGAAAGATGGGGCGCGGCTTTACCGGATTCGGTCCGCTTCCGCCTGAGCTTCAAGTTCCCGCGCCGCTGGGCTTGACCTGGTGAGTGTCTAATACTTTGTTGAAACTCCATAGAACTACATTGGTAGAAGTTCGAATACATCAATTAAACTGTGGACTGCAGGAAATCACTAGCTGTACAACAGAACTATGCAAATTGACCTCAAACCAGCTGTAGCACTTGTGCCACAGGCAATTCCGTGGGTGTGGGGATCACTCGTCCTCGAAGGATTAATCTGATGATCAGAAACCAGGTCGATTGACACTAATCATTATTATTCAACGTTAGTGAGATCAGTTCATGGGTACTCTCCATATTGCCGCATGATCTGGTCGAACATGCTCCCAAACAGAGCAGCGCAGCAGGTGATCAGCAAGCCACGTGACAGTATGCGCAAGCTGTGCCTAGTCGGACAGGTGAGAAAGGCCAAAAAGAACCGTGCTTTGCTCTGTACAGATAGAAACTGCAGCCTGCATGTCGTCATAGATAGCAGGTCCAGCTGCAAGACCTGGACCGCAAATCGCCAAAGCCACAGTTGGTGAACGAAGGGGTGGATCTCAATCTCAATCTGAACCGGCTGGGGTCTTGCTCAACAACACCGAGCGCCGACCGGCCATAAAAGTCCTCGAGTTCCTCCTGCAACCTCAGTCAGTCCTCAATAATAATCCCAGTCAGCTTATGTACTCTAGTCTCCAAGCAGCGCGCTAAGACGCTAAGACCTTCCCCCGCACGTTGACTCCAGGCAAGCTACGAGGTTGCAGTGCGATCCCCCAGCTTACTTCTACCCCCTCTCCCCTCTTTCTCATCGCCTCCATCGCCATTGGTGTGTTAATATCATTAATCTGCCTTTGCACCATCCGTGGTCGAGCTCCGCTGTCATTCCTGGGGAAATATCCTACTCCGCTCGGCGACCCAAACTCACTTTGCTGATCCTGGTCTCTGAGCGAGTCTGCTTCCTCACTGGTTCTGAGTGTTACTCCTGCCTTGTGTCGCACCTGCCGTTTGGCCAGTCGGTTCAACGCGTGTCATCTTCATATCACATCCCTGCTCCTTGTCTGTCAAATCCCCCCTCATTTGAGAGTTCAGAGCCCCTCTTGTGCCCATTTGCCGCCTAGGGATAGGTGTTACCTCTGTGTTCTCTTTTGCCGCTGAAAACCGTTTGTCGTCTGCTTCTTCATTAATCAACACTGGTGTTATTCTTCTCTTCGTGTCTTCGTTTCTGTATTTCTTGCTCAACCTTTTTTTTTTCGTGATTGTTGTTGAGATTGCACTGTAATTGTACCAACCGCGACAATGCTTGCCCCCCGAGTCTTTCGGCCTGCTACCTCGCTGGTCCGACCTTTCCATACCTCTGTCCCTTTCTATCGTTCGCCCTCTATCCGTGACATCACCCCGGATTCAGCTGAAGAGTTCAGTGCACGCCAGAAGGAGTTTCGCGAGAACCTGGAAGTAGCTCGCAAGAAGAGAGAGCAGCAAGAGAGTCAGTCAGTCGGTGCTTCTGCTTCCACCTCTGCCAATGCCCCATCATCCCCTGTTGCCCGTGATCGCCTCCGTGAGTACGCTAACGCTCCCGCTGCTCCCCTCAAGAGCAACGCGAGCGATGCCAAAAGTCCCGTCTTTGATGCCGCCGATGTTCTTGACAACCAAGCATTGGGCTCACTTTCTACCCACCGTTCTTTAGGAGATGAACACTTGTTAGAGGCCAACCGATCGCCCAAACGCGGCCCTTTGTCTTCCTTGATTTACGGCACGAAAGAAGGCCAGCAGCTTGACAAGGACATTGAACGCTCATTCTCCCAAGTCCTCGCCCGCGGCAAATACGTCCACTCCATTGTCTTCCACGAAGTGAAACCCGACCGAGTAGACGAATATGTCGACCTTGTTGGCCAGTGGTACCCTCGAATGGCCGCCGCAGAAGAGAACCGTGTGAATCTGGTCGGGAGCTGGCGCACACAAGTCGGAGATAACGAGACTTTTGGTACGAACCCAATAGAATAGAATGGACCAGACCCTCTTCTAACGATGGCAGTCCACATCTGGGAGTACCAGCGGTATGAAGGATATCACGCTTCGCTTCACAATATCTCTCGCCACCCAGAGTTCCCTGCATTTGACAAGAAACTCAAGAGTTTGATCAAGAGCAAAAAGACGTCACTGATGCAAGAGTTTTCGTTCTGGCCGACAACACCTCCACGTCGCCTCGGGGGTCTCTTTGAACTGAGATCTTATACTCTTCACCCTGGAAACCTTTTAGAATGGGAAACTCATTGGCGGCGCGGTCTCAAGGCCCGCCGGGAGGTCATGGAAGGGGTTGGGGCATGGTTCGTGCAAATTGGTGACTTGAACACAGTGCATCATTTGTGGCAGTTTGCGAATCTGGAGGAGCGCAAAATCCGCCGAGAGCAATCTTGGGGCATTGAAGGCTGGGCCGAGACCGTGCACAAGACCGTTCCCCTCATCCAGACCATGCAAAGCCGCATTCTGATCCCGATGCCGTGGAGTCCTGTTGGCTAAGCTTCGATCATTATCTCGGGGAGACCTCGTAAGTAGATTTTTCAGAGGGATGGCCCGAGCATCATGCGAATCTGCGAGTGCGATGTGATTCAAGTTGTCGTCCTGGCTTTCCCGGAACGAGGTCGATGACTTTGCCCACTGTTACTTGGCAGTGCTTAGTGTATGAAACATAGCATTTAGCGCTTTCGAAAATTGTCCACTGCATGCTGGGTAGACCAATCCCAAGGACCAAATGCTTAAAGAAACATCTTCCGCCAGCCTTACCAAAGTTTACTGCCCATCCCGTATTATTAGACAGACTCGAAACATGAACACTATGCAGTCCGGCGTCGTCATATGGCAGCCTCGGATAATTGTTGGCAGCCAACCCAGGGCTACCCCACCTTGTCCTTTAATTTATTCGACGGCGATCAACAGGATGCGGGAGCCTTTTGACTTGATCCAAGCGCAAGTTGCGGTGCACGCCTTGTATTGGGGGAGTTGACACGTGGGCGGCCGATACCCACCATACAGCCGATTCAAGGAATCCCACTGGGCTAAACACCAGAGCCATGGTTCTGTGACATTCTGCGTACTTCCTGTAAAGTATTCTAGACAAACTCCGAGCTCGTGCCCGCCCCAAGGGGAGCTTTTCCGCCGGCAGAAAAAAAAAGTGTTGTAATAATAAATAACCTTGAAAGCTGCTGGCTTTGCGCGAACAGGAACTCGTCAAGGCATACTTTTCCGGGGCGTTGCAGCATCCTTTTCCTCTCTCCTCATCCCCTCCTCTGCTGCCAGAAGTACGACTTTTGCCCGGCGCTCTATCATTACTCCTTTCATTCACCCTTTGTTTGGACACCACTTTTGGCCACCTTGCACTCATCATATACAAAAGAACCCTTATAGAAAAGCCCGAGTAGGTCTCACGGTCAAAATGGTATACCTGCGACAGCATCAGTTACCGAACCTGAAAGACTATCGATATGCGGGCGTGGATCTGTCCCTTGTTAGCCGATATGTCCTCAAGCCGTTCTATAATAACTTCGTGATCAAATTCTTTCCCATGAGCATGGCGTGAGTAGCGACAAGGCTGTACTTTATGTCTTTGCTTTGGCTAACGAGCTTATTCGCTTCTCTTAGTCCTAATGCTGTAAGTCTTTTAGTCCAGCCCTACGCGCCAAAACAACAAAAATCCCGCTTAGCATGAAAGACCTGATAATAATCGAGGGTAGATTACCTTGACGGGTCTTATTTTCGTCCTGATCAACTTTGCCACCGTTCTATACTACAATCCAACGCTAGACCAGGACTGCCCCCCTTGGGTTTATGCCAGTTGCGCCGTGGGGTTGTTCCTGTACCAGACGTTCGACGGTGTAGACGGCATTCAGGCGTATGAGTTCCAGTTTCCATGGTGGAAACAATCACTGACGGTATATTAGGCGGAGAACTAAGCAGAGCGGTCCCCTAGGCGAGCTCTTCGATCACAGTATGTCGACAAGCTGAATCAAGCAATAGGAACGACTAACTCCTTGATTAGGTGTCGATGCGTGCAACACTGCTCTGGGGGTTTTGATCTTCGCCGCTGTTATGAACCTTGGCCAGTCCTGGGCTACCGTGTTGACCCTTTTTGGATGTACGTACCTAGAAGACTGATCTGGAGCTCAGGTTACTGATCTGGTATCATAGCTACCATGACATTCTACGTTCAAACCTGGGACATGTACTATACCCAGGTCTTGACGCTTGGGATAATATCTGGACCCGTTGAAGGCGTACTGACGCTTTGTGTTGTCTTTGGAATCACTGCATACATGGGAGGGGGCAGCTTTTGGCATCAGCCCATGCTCGAGACCATCGGTATCCCCCAGTTCGGGTTCATTCCTCAGCGAATCTATGAGGTCCCTTTTACTCAGTGGTATCTCATTTACGGCGCGTTTGTTCTCTTTTTTGCCGTTGGCTCGAGCATAGCCCATGTCGTGCAGGTTCGAAAGGAGAAAGGAAAGGACTCCATCAAGCCCCTCTACGGCCTTCTTCCGCTTGTTTTGACTTGGGTCCTTGTGCCGGCTTATCTCTATCTCAACCCGACCGTCCTTGATAACTACCTGGTCCCATTCGGCCTGTATGTCGGCTTGGTGAATGCGTACGCTGTTGGGCGAATGATTTGTGCCCACCTCGTCAAGTCCGAGTTCCCCTACTCCAACATTCTTCTTACCCCTGTCGCTCTGGGTGTCATCGATGGCACTGCTGTACTTTTTGGTCTTTGGTCGAAGCCTTTGCTTGATACTATTGGACATCCCGCGTTCGTCTTTTTGTCTCTGGGACTGGGCCTTGGTGTTTATGGAAGCTTCGTGGTAAGCTACTCAAAATCGGCGAGAGCACTCACGCTGTTACTGACACGTCTAGCACGATATTATTACCACAATCTGCGACTACATCGATATCTGGTGCTTGACTATCAAGCATCCGTACATGCCGGAAGAGACCGCCAACGGCGATGTTGTTCGTGCATCCAAGAAGACGTTATAGACAGAGAGTTGCGGCAGTGCCTCGTAGCTCGACATTTGCGACGCTTTCATGGTGTTAAGAATCTACGACGACTCTCCTTTGTGGTGGCTAAAATCCTTTGAAATCCCTCGCTGTATCTATTATGCCTTATGTCTTAGCGGAGTGGAATATTACTAGCGATAAAGTAGACAATAAACTTGATGTGATGGAGAGTACTAAAGAAAATTATGATCATAGATCCAAAACCTTACATAAGCTATACACTGGTGGAAAATGCTTTGTTAGCGAGGGCTGAGCCCTACAGACGCCCCCCAAACGGGTCAACCGGGTCCCGCAAAGTTCTCAAATCGAATTCTCGCCATCTCCACGAGACCTCTTCAGTTGCTTCACACCCCAAGCAGGCCATCGCCCATCAGCGCTCTCTTCAACTACCTTCGCTGATCGACATTTTTTCTCGTCAAGATGGTGAGTTATTCTTGCCTTTTGGCTTCGCACCACATCAAGAGCACCCTCCATACCGGCCTCGATTATATTGGTCACGTTCCTTCAGCGTGGTCATCGTCGCCCTCATCGCCACCGTCCAATTCGGATCGACTCTCGAACTTTTCGACTTTAGCACAGCTTTGCTAACACATCTGCGAATAGGTTCTCGCGGTCGACCTTCTCAACCCTACTCCTCAGGCTGAGGCCCGCAAGCACAAGCTTAAGGTATGATCTCGTCGGATCCGGATACACAATATCGACATGGGTAACTAATGCGGGAACTTTTATGAAACGATAGACCCTTGTGCCTGCTCCTCGCTCCTTCTTCATGGATGTCAAGTGCCCCGGCTGCTTCACAATCACCACCGTCTTCTCCCACGCCCAGACCGTCGTCGTGTGCGCCGGCTGCTCTACCGTCCTCTGCCAGCCCACCGGTGGCAAGGCCCGTCTCACCGAGGGCTGCTCTTTCCGCAGAAAGTAGATGTCACGTTAACGGAGTTGGAACGATGACGATTGCAACGTGGCGTTCTTCGATGATGATGGATTAATACTATTTTTTTGAGAAAGCACCTGCAGATAGAAGATGGAATCCTCGCCCCCTGCGAGAAACCCCGACAACACTCCTGGGCAATGAGAAAAATGTTTCTACAACCTCACTTCACCGTTCCAATACCAAAAAGCATTTTCTTCACATCGAGGGGAGTTCCGGATATCTGGCACTTGATCGGTCCAATACTCTGTCAACTTTTGTGCTCTGTTTCCGTCAAAATCCAGTTTCTTCTCTCCTTTTTTGTGCTTGTGCTTTTATCCTCTTGCACGTCGTTGACTCGACGAGCGTACTGAGTTTGTGCACCATGGATATTATGCAACAGGTTCGCCCGCCTGAGCCGTGCCAATCAATGCGGATTTGGGATGTCAAGGAGTCGGGAAGAGCATTTTCTCGTTGGTGAAATATGGGATGCCTGTTTCCGTGGCATGTGCTCAGGCGGGCTCGCATGTCTTTTTCTCAGTCCTGGACAGTTGCGCTTGAAAAGGACTACTGGGCCTGGCCCATGAGGGAGACTGCAACCTGTAACATTCATGGTGTAGTAGCAAATCGTACCATTATTCAAATCGACCCGAACAACGTAGTCTGGCCCTCTAGTGTTGTAGTACATAGTACGTATCCACAGGACGATTCCGGGATTGTCTGGGGCCCCGGCTCCACACCCATTGCTTTTCGACTTGTCAAGGAATTCTATCTCTAGTAGTATAATCGTTATACTCTCTACACATGCAATGGATCGTATCCAACTTATCTATAACAAGCTGTAGCAAGCATGGGACAGGATTGTGGAGTGACGCTTCTGCAGCAGGATTAGTTATCTTATCTCCGTCGCCGCGACCCCAATCTCAAACCCCTCACACCTTTTTTCCTCTCCGTTTGGACCTCTCTCTACCTACCTCTCTCCTGTCCTCAGTCTGGCCCCCGGCGACAGTCTGCACTCCAATTAGAAATGGCAACCCGCCCGCCCCTCAAACTCCTCATGCTTCACGGATATACTCAATCCGGACCCCTCTTCCACGCCAAATCCCGCGCCCTGATAAAACACATAACAAAGGCCTTTCCCCTCCACGAAGTCTCCGCCCTATACCCCACCGGTCCCCTGCGACTGAATCCCGCCGACATCCCGGGGTACACCCCACAAGAAGGATCTGGCTCCGGCGCAGCGGACAGCGAGGAAACCGAGATTGAATCATACGGGTGGTACAGGCGCTCCAACACCGCCGAACCACCCCTCTACGTTGGGCTCGAAGATGGGCTGGATACGATTGCCAAGGTCCTTAGCGAAGAAGGCCCGTTTGACGGCGTGATTGGGTTCTCGCAGGGTGCTGCGATGGCGGCGATGGTGGTGTCGTTGTTGGAGGAGAAGCGGCAGGACGCTTTTGCGCATTTTGCGTCTTCTTCCTCTTCTGGAGTGGAGGGGTTTGCGTACCCTGCTTCATTTGCCAAGTTGAGCCATCCGGCGTTGAAGTTTGCTGTGTGTTATAGTGGGTTCCGTTCGCCGGGGGATCGGTACCGAGCTTTCTACGAGAGTCCGCCTATTCAAACGCCGGTCTTGCATGTTTTGGGTTCGCTGGATGCTGTCGTAGAAGAAAGCAGGAGTCGGTCGCTGATAGAGGCTTGTGTTGGGGATCCAGAAGCAGAGGGCAAGGTGGTTTGGCATCCTGGCGGTCATTTCCTGCCGAGTCAGAGACCGTATCTCGATGCTGCTGTGAGGTTTATCCGAGAGTGCTTGGATGGTGCTGTGCAGAAGGATAACGCTAATCATGAGGAGGATGTCAACGACATGGATTTGCCGTTTTAGATGCTGTTTCTTCCCTATACTATACCTGCTTGCTCGATTTTAGATTTATACTGCTTAATAGAAGGATAAAGTATATAATGAGTAATCTCAGTTTTCGACGGATAAGTGGATAAAATCAATTCTACTATTGTATAATTTACACCCATTGAGTGACTCATGCGAAATACGACAGCACTTAGCGAGCCTTTGCCTTTTCCCGAGGTGGGAGGATGCGCGCCATCATCTCTTCCTTGGTAATGAGATGATCAATGCGCTCCAAGAGGCCCAGTAGACTCTTCATGTCGCTGCTCCATTCGTTCAGCACGTCGTCGGCATCACGGGGTTTGGCAAAGTTCACTAGCCGTGCAGGCCGGTCAATCTTTGCATAGATCGTCTTGGAAGTGACAAGCTGGCTAATGTACTTTTCCGTTTCCTCCTCAGTCAGGTCCAAAAGCTGAGTTAGACGACCCATCTGAATGCGAGTGTAGTACTTTGCCACCACACGCACGTTATGCTCAATGACACGCTTGCGAAGGTCCTGCCACCTCGTGTAAGGCTGGTCCTCGGCAGACTGGCTCGGCTTGGGACTGAAGACATCGGTGTTGCACAGATGGGGCCCAAACGACTCTGCGACGATGGGCCACCGCATAAGTTCGGGAACTGTGAAAAGCTTCACGAGACGAGACTCAACAGGAACCGCAGAAAGTCTTGAATCTTGCTGAATGCGGTGCAGCAGGTCAGACTGTTCGTTGTCATATGGTGACAAAACAATGTAATATATAATGCGTGCAAGTACCTGGGAATGTTAGCTGGCTAGCTGTTATATGGATCGAGATCTAGTTACCGCTCGAAGTTGTTCTGGGTTGTTCTGCACCGAATCCGTATCAAGTACCTCCCTGTAGTGCTTGCAGACTTCTAGATACTTGTAGTCGTGATTGGCAAGAATGATCTGTTGTTCGTAATAGCGAAGCTTCAGGTCCGTTACGTCGTCATCGACCTCCATGGGAGGCTCGTCAGGCCCGCGAGTCTTCTCCCTCTCTTCAGCTGCTTTCTTGAGCTTTTCGATCTCCTCGGGGCTCTTCTTCGGCTTTCGGGCAAAGTATCGTCGGTTAATCTTACGGCTTAGAACCGTCGCCTGGGTCCAGTCGCCTCGTTCTATGCAAAGCGCAACTTGTTCCAGAATGAACTCAGTCTTCTCCCTTCTCGTCATCGACCCGAATGTCTCAACCTGTAACTCGCAGAGAATATCGGCGGCGGCGTTCAAGTCGCCTTGCGACTTTTTGATTTGAGATAAGATACGTGTAACACGAGCTCTTTCCACTTCGACGAAGATCTGAAGACGTCATTAGCCAAGGATAGCAATAGAGATACCAATGTACCGACCTTTCCCTCTGTGACTGTCCGCAGGGTCTGGATGACCGACAATTTGGTATCCAGATTCGGTGTCTCATCCAGGAATTTCATCACTGTCTGCACCATCCTTGTGATGGCTTGTTTAAGCTGGCCATGCTTCTTGGAAAGGAGAAGGACTTGGTCGTTGAGGAGGTTCCAGTCGCCGGAGTTCTTGCTGATTGTGACAATCGTAACGAGTAGTCGAGATGTCGTGGGCAAGTCAGATGACTATGAGTATATACAGTCAGATCTAGCCGGCCGTACATGGCAGGATGATATGGTACCTGTCTTGCTTGCTTCTCCAACACCAACAGCTTGTCAATCGCTCCTTGAACATCGGTCTGGTAGAGCAGTTAGCACTGCGTGATGTATGAAGATGCCCAGGTAAGCGATCTGTACCTTTGCAAGCTGCTCCGACTCCGGAATCAGCTTGTCAGCATCTTTGGAGAAGTCCTTCTCCGGCTTCAAGAGTCCGTCGGACATGGCGACCACTGAAAGTGTGTTCCTGGTTGATAACAGGATATGATAGGGATAGGACCAAAGACCGGAGACGAGAGGGTGGAAACGCCTGTGGTAATGCGAGCGTGATGGGAAATGACGGCGGAGTGTTCGTGAGGTATGATTGCATCTGGAGCTCTTGCGGCGTCAATTCGAGCTGGCCAAAGCTCCAGGTCACGTGAAACATCACCCTTTCAGTAGTCTAAACAACACACAAACATCTTTCTGATTCGACTTTGCATCATTATTATTCAACGCCCGAAACGAGTACCTTTCAGTATGACATCTGAGGACTCTATCTGCTACAGTTCATAGTTTGAATTCCTCTTTGCGCTCAGCATGTTGTCTGCTTATGCTTTGGCTGGTAGCGAAGAGGATGGACGGTTGGCGATCTCAGGAGAGATACTCACCGATTGATGAAGCTACTTCTATCCACACATTTTGAGATCTATTTGGCATCTCCACGGACGGCAGGGAAAACACTGGGCAGTCTGACAGTCCTCTCTTTCCTCGGAGATGCGAGCCTTATAATTGCCTTATTCCTCAGGCATAAATTGTTACTCAGCCATCACGCCATCACGCCATCACGCCATCGTAACTAACTGCTTTGGGTTGAGGTTGTATAAAACCTACAGAGAAGAGAAAATCCGATAGTTTTCTGGACGCTGTTTTTGTGCTCTGAAATGCTGTGTCTTTGAATCTACTAATAATACTCGGAGATACCTTATCGACAAGGCTTCATCAGGAATATCAATTGAAAACGGGTTCAAACCTCGATCCGTTATCTCGATTTGCCTCTTAACCAATTGGCTTCTTCTTATTTCCGCGGAGCACTGATTCATCGACTTTTTTTTAAATACTTCTGCTCCGCGACACAAGCAATCTTCGAGATACGCTATTATACTCCGACCGCATTCATCTTTGAACTACGAATCTTGCACTTTTTGCAAAGTTGAGCAGAAGCCGCTGAGCCCCCTCGTTGGGAGTACTTTCAAAATCTTGACACCATGAAGGATGCATCATCACAGGGTGAAGCTCAGGTGCCACTGCTGGCTTCTTTAAACACGGAGTCCCAAGTGCATCTTATTGTGGGATCGAATCCCCTTGCTGCAGCTCGTTGCGCCAAAAGCGTGGGCTCTGGGGCGAGACCCACCATTATATCGCCTGATGCGGACAGTTTACAGTACACATTGGCTGCGTACATTGAACAAGGCTCTGCGCAATGGATTCGGAGGGACTTTCAAGACAGTGACTTGACGAGTCTAGGCAGAGAGGAAGTCGATCATGTTGTGGATATGGTTTTTGTAACCCTTGGCGCCGGCCATCCTTTGAGTATGCGTCGAACCTAATATTGATACCAATCAACTGCTAATATACTTGCAGGCACACATATCTCAAAATTATGCCGGCGTCAAAGAATCCCAGTGAATGTATCAGATGCCCCGGAGCTGTGTACTTTCAGCTTGCTTTCCACTTACTCCGATGGTCCTCTTCATATCGGCATTACGACTTCGGGACGAGGCTGCAAGATGGCGTCAAGATTAAAGAGAGAAATATCATCTACACTACCACCTCACCTTGGCAGCGCTATAGATCGTCTAGGTACTGTGAGAAGACGTCTATGGGAAGAAGACTTTGCTGCAGGGCTCTGTGATGTGAACTTTGATGTCGACGAGGACGACTCCACTGGGCAGAAGCACACATTCAACAATTTGGTCACGGAAGACGATGTCAATGCAGCAAAGACTCGGCGCATGCGTTGGCTATCACAGATCTGCGAATACTGGCCCCTTTCCAAGCTCGCCGCTATCACCGACTCGGATATCGACAGCATTCTCCAGGCGTACAGCTCAGGAAAGGTAAAGGACACAGATGTTAACGGAGTGCACCTATCTGAGAAGAAGGGGAGGATAATTCTTGCTGGTTCTGGCCCAGGACACCCCGATTTGCTCACTCGGGCAACGTATAATGCTATTCAGAGCGCCGACATTATCCTGGCCGACAAGCTCGTACCTGCACCCGTCCTAGAATTGATCCCACGGAGGACAGAAGTACATATTGCCCGAAAATTCCCCGGGAATGCCGATCAAGCACAGGAGGAATTTCTTCGCATGGGCTTGAATGCTCTCACCAAAGGCCGCCAGGTCCTCCGCCTAAAACAAGGTGACCCGTATCTATATGGACGCGGAGGAGAGGAACTCGAGTTCTTCCGAGCGGAGGGATACGCACCTATCGTGTTGCCCGGAATCACCAGTGCTCTGAGCGCTCCATTGTTTGCGGAGATCCCTGCAACCCATCGAGGAGTATCTGACCAGGTTCTGGTTTGCACAGGGACTGGAAGAAAAGGCGCCGCACCTGAGCCTCCGACGTACGTTCCCACACAAACGGTTGTGTTCTTGATGGCGCTTCACCGAATTTCTGCCCTCGTCAACTCCTTGACCACTTTACCTGAAGGAGACTGTGGCTCACCACCACAGAAGCGGACACTATGGCCGAAAGAAACGCCGTGTGCTATTATTGAGCGTGCTTCTTGCAGTGATCAGCGGGTGATTCGCTCCACACTCGAGCATGTCTGCCAGGCGTTCGAGGCTGAAGGATCGCGGCCGCCCGGTTTGCTTGTAGTAGGAGCTAGCTGCCACGTTCTTCACAAGCCAGACGACCAGAAGTGGATCGTTGAGGAGGGATTTAGAGGACTGGATGAAATACAAAACGCGATTGATGTGCCAGTGATGAACGGAACAGCTTAGGGTTCGGGTGGTCGTCATTGATGTTGCTGAGTTATATTGATACCCATAGATCTTTTTAGAATTGAATATAGAACAGTACAGTCATGAGATTAGAACGAGCCTGCGCCAGGGTTGTGTCAGTACACCGTTCCCTCATCAATATCAGACCTGGGTTGCAAGATGATTTCCCAAGTAGGAATAGAAACAAAGTCCAGGTCACCTGCTAGCGCCAAGACTACTGTTGCCTTCCTGTCATCTCGAACTTGACCAACGTTCATCCAGACAACAAATCCATCGTCACTCTGAAGTTAGTGCATATCCATCATGGCCTCGAATCAGCCCTCAAAACCTGGTGTGTATTTGCACAATGGACAGATTCTCCAAGCGTACGCATCAAAATACCCCTCTCGCCGTGCCGACCACTAATGCCATGGTCTCTTATCCACAGTCCTCCGCTTTCCGTCCAGATAAGACGCTTCCTCGAAAACATCTACTTGTTCTTCGGTCTCTACTTCACGAGCTTCTTCTCGGTATGCGCCCATCGAATGCTCAGCCCTGGTTTTGTGGAGCCGCATCTTGCCGCCGAACCCTTCAACTAACCGTTCAACTCCTAGCTCGATCCGTATACTGCCGCTGAAAACTCGTCGTTCAATATTACTAGATCCTCGAACCAGTCTAATAACAAGCCTCGCTGGTCTAGCTCAGGGGGACCTCGAGGAGGAGGTGGTGGTGGTGGTGGCGGCGGCCCTGGCGGTGGTGGTGGATTTGGAAGTTTCGGATCAGGCAAATTCGGCCGGGTGGATGATATCAATGGCACCTGCAAGACCGGCTGTTGCTGATGTCCAAAGAAAGTGAGCTCTAGAGGCCATCCTGGACTGCTGAAATCTTAAAGCACGTCTAAGGGAATCTCGTCGTCAACCCAAGAGCTTCGTTAGGAGGCGTGAAGCGGACTTTTATTCCCCTACTTTCGCTTTGAATATCGCGTTTGTGGAATTTTTGATGCTTCTCTGTACTAAGATAGTGGCTTAGAAAGTTTTGTTAACATCTCTTAGCTCTTGGAAAGCTGCGACAGACTCCAGGTAGTACAAGGATGCGAATTCGCCGTAGCTTCTCGAACCCTAATTCCTTTGTCAGATCCTTCTTAGGACAGCAACCACAACTCACTGGATCATAGCAGTCTACGTTCACCCGTCCTAAAGTGAACTGAAGCCTTTACTGCTATCCTTTCTGCTGGGTTACTTCTCCAGATATCATCACGTGAAGCTCCACGTTCTCCGCAGAATAGAGGGGCAATTTATGTTCTAGAATTTCTCCCACTTTGTTGACACTCATATCTCAAAGTTCCCCCGACAGCAAAATGTCTATCCCAAATGACAATGCCGGGTGGGAGGCCCTGATCTCCTCGTATCAAAACTCCTTGACCGAGGTTTCCACCGAACAGCGCGCATCAATCACCTCCCAAGTCAACCGGACAATCGACCACACCCAGCTAGCTCTAGCAGCAACAGAGGAACAAATCGACGAGCTGTGCACTCAAGCCTCAAAGTACCAATTCGCAACGGTATGCGTCCGCCTTAACTACGTTCAGCAAGCTGTGCAGAAACTCAGTCAATCGCCTGGTGTCGGGGTCGCATGCGTGGTTGGTTTCCACGAGGGCATGTACGAGACCTCCGAGAAAAAAGATGAAGCCCGGAAAGCAGCTGAACTTGGCGCTACGGAGCTGGATATGGTACTGAAGTACCCATTGCTCAAGACCAAGCAATACGTCGACGTCTACGAGGATATTTTGGGTGTGCGCAATGCGGCTCCTTCTCCCATTGGATTGAAGGTTATTCTGGAAACCTCACAATTGACTCGAGAAGAGATCATTGCGGGGTCTGTGATTTCGTGCTTGGCTGGGGTTGATTACATTAAGACGAGCACGGGTTTCAACGGCGCGGGCGCGACGGCTGAAAATGTGGCTTTGATGTATGAGACCGCAAAGCTCGTGGGCAAGGGGACGAAGGTCAAGGCTAGTGGTGGTGTCCGAACTGCGGCAGATTGCCTAAAGATGCTGAAAGCTGGCGCTGAGCGGATTGGTGCTAGCTCTGGGGTGAAGATTGTGCAGGAGCTGGAGGGTGCTGAGATCCGGGAGCAGGGACCGTCTGATGGGTACTAAGGGTCATTATCATGCGACTTTTTCAACTGCATAGATAGCTCACGGTTATGAGAGACTCACTGTATAGTTACGCTCTCTTCCTTGTTCCTCGCAAAGACTCACTTCATACTTGCTGCCTGAATTAGAGGTATCTGCTGTTCTATGCTGTAAGCTGGAATGCAAGCATAGCCTGTCATTAAACCCTCAAAACATCCCGCGAATCTGTAGATTATAAGAGTAGAGCCATGCCCAAGAATGTGGCAAACGTATTTGCATAACATTAGCGCCCAACTTTCCCTTGTGTCGTTTCCCTAAAGCTATGTAGACCAAGAAGACCAAAGTAATCTTTTGGTCAGAACAAGCGTATACTATATAAAGTCCAATTCGATTATCGCTGATAATATGCTAGTGTCATCAAGGTCTATGCTCAACCCAAACTTTTTAAGCCGTTGCGCCGTGGACTCACCCATACCCTAGTAGTGTTTGTGCAGCCCAATGAAACATCTAGGCATTCCCAAAGAATTATGAAAAAGTACAATGATCACTCGTCGCTACTTTGATCATCAGCGCCACTTGTTTCAGAACCTTCTTCAACATCTAGGCGACGGAGCGCTGTATCTCCGTTCTTCCCTTTCTTCTCCGCAGCGAACCAGGCCTCTCGTCGCCGAGCTGCCCGCTCCTCCTTGCGGGCTTCACGCTGAATTTTCTCTCGGTGTGACTGCTCCTGTTTCTCTTGGAGCTCGTTGATATAATCATGGAGATTGGCCAGGTCCGATCGCAATTTGGTTACTTCTTCAGTAGTAACCTGACGAGCGATTTGGCTTACCGAGACCTTTTGTTTCAAATTGGCGATTTCGCTCTCCAAATCAGCAATCTGGGAATCCTTCGCAGAGTCATCAATGTCCATTGTAACGTTCGAAGATGTGGCTGTAGCAGCCGACGCTGGCTGGCCCACAGTAGCAAGCTCAGCTAGGCCCTGTTCCAGCATTGATGTTGGGAAGGAGGCATTAGAAAATGCATTCATGAACCAGTCTGGCCCTGCGGACGTCGCGTCAGGTAGAATGTGGGTATTGAATTCGTAGTCGGCAGGAATCGTTCCCGCAAATTGGGAGTTTTCGGATAGAGAATGGTCGAATCTGGGTTTGACGATAGTATGTGATACTCTCTTCAAACTAGCGGCCTGCTGATACAGCCCACTGAGAGGCTGCATGATGACGTTCGTGACTGGATGTGTCAAGTCGGCTATTGTTGAGGCGTATTTCCGCCGCCCGACATTCCAGGAATAGACTTTGCCATTTTCATGGCCGGAAAGCAAGACCATGCCATCGTAAGAAAGTGTCAAGGTATGCGCGGCACCGCTATCGGCGGAAGGAGGGAGCCAACGTTCTTCAGCGGGTATCTGGGCCGGGGTCGTTTGTAAATAAGGATCATGAAGAGGGTGCTGAACAGATTGGTCCTTGTAAAAGTCTACCGACTGCAAGCTTCCATCCTCATAGCCGACGTAAAAGGCTCGGTCAACCGGGTCAAGCGAAAGAGAGACGGCGTTAGCCGGCAGGAGGAAATTCCGCAGGACATGACCGGTCTGATAGTCCCAAGCAATGGCAGTATTATCCTGAGCTGTAGAGACCACGATATTGTATCTACCGGTGCTGTGTCCCACTGCGATTGCTGTAACGGCGGCGCGGTGGTTCGAGAATGTGCGGAGAGGCGAGTTCGGGGGTTGCTTTTCGCGGCCGGATGGAGGTTTTGTGAAAGAAAGAAGATCTACCAAGGACCATACGTGGATGGTGGCATCCGCGGAGCCGGAAAGAATAAAATTGGAGGTGGGATCAACCGCGACAGCTGTGACGGGTCGTAGATGCGATGCGGTTGTAACGACTTGGCGTCCCGTGCAGACCTTTTCCCAGAGCACCGTCAGCCTTAATCATACGTCTCTGATGATTGTACTCACCTCCCATAGAATCAAGCGACCCCCCTCTGTTCCCAGAACCACAATGTCGCCATTCTTAGACCCAACAACCGCGATGCTGCGAATGCGCTCATGGAATGGAACTGTAGCTTCTTGATTTCCCTTATCCCTACTATAAACGTGCACGGTTGCCTTTTCTGATTGCGCCGCGAATATGTGCGACGCCGTCACAGCCAGACAATTGGGGGCGGTTGAGCTCCTCTTAAAGGTTGAGCGTAGGGTAGCCGACGGTTGGAGTTCATGAAGACAAATGCCCACGTCTCTGAGTGACGCCGAGGCAGGGGTCTTCGCGGACGCCAAGGTCGACGCGATGAAGCATTCTGAGAGCATGAGGAGCTGTTTATGAGTCCGGAATTGACCGTCCAGCAACAATTAGAGAAAGCCGTTCCATATCTTTTTTTTTTGCGATGCGATAAGCGGGAGTTTGCACTGTTTGCACACGCATCCTTTACCCTGTTGTACATGAGTCACGTGCTGTTTATTCTCTTTCGAGAAGCAGAAGGCATTAACTTTCCATGAGCTTAATGCTTGATCAACACCAATTCAACCCTCGGGCAGGAACCTTCCTGGATCCATTCACTCCTTCATCTTGAAAACAAGGCTAGCTTGGCCGTGTCCGCCAAGTGGTCTAGAGCATAGTAACAATGCCCTAACCAGCGTCAACATGGGTCAGCCCTCTTCAGGAACTCAGGTCGTGTCAAGCAAATTTATACGCCTTTTTGAGAAATCTTAGCCATGGGCGTCAACTGCAGAGTCACAATTCTCCGCCACAGCTTGGTTGGAATTCCTGCACATGCTGCTGAGATTAATCGCCCTCTCCAGCTATGGACCCTCCATGCAACGGCACCCACAGCAACCGAAGCAAGGGGCCCTCTCTAGGGGCTGCATCTTTTGATTGCCCGGTGCAACAGCTTTATTGGATCGAGACATCGTGACGTTCCCCCAGTGCCCTCGCTAGGGGTTTTCCTGGTCTATTCGCCTGCGTCCTGCATGTCTCATTCCTTCTGTAATGACGAAATGCAAAGTCCCTGCAAAGCCCTTCGCCCACGTTTCGATGCGGCCCTGTGCCCAATGATCTAGATCCAGTATGCTCTGACTGGCTCTTACCTCTCTTTGGAATGCAAGGACGGCGAGCGGAGTGGCCCTTTAGGGCCTACACACTTGGCTTATGTTCCAGAGTTCCTCTGGAAGGGGGCGATGAACATGCCCGTTGTCTGGCGTACTGTGCAAGGTAGCCAAGGGGTGTTTTTAATCTGGCCGAGGTCGCGGTATAAGGGCTCCTCGGCCGCTTTTTACGCCCGTTTGGTCTGAAAGCTTTTGCTGGCTTTTGCTTTGTTTTCCGTCTTCCCTTTACTGATCGAGAGGTCCAGCAGATTCATCAAACATCCTCATATCACCATGTCCTCGACGGACTATAACCTGGCAGACCCGCATACGAAGCATCGTCATAGTCACAACCGCCACCACCCCGTGGCCGCAAGCCCTGTTCCGACATATGCTAACAGGGGTGTTCCGACGTATAGTATGCTGAACCAGGAACCTATAGGCCACTCTAGCAACCTACCTTCACCACGCTACTCTCCGAACGTGCAACCATGGAAAAGACAGCAGCCTCAGAACTCCCTCTCTTTTATTCCATCCACATCTCCCCGTTCTGAACAATCCGAGTACACCACATCTCAACCAAGACGAATAGCGGACCGTGGGGCAGCTTGCATCTCTCCATTTCGCTCAGTGCGCAAGATGAAAGAGCCTTTTCAACTTCGTCTGCCGACTTCACCGTCTATTGAGAACGGCTCTAGCTCTATTGGGGACGCCCGAGTGACTTCACGTCAACCTGAGCTACGGTCATTGCGGGCCTGGAGATCGGACCAGAACCTCATGGCTTCCAGTTTAGAGACATTCGGCCTTCTCCCTAGCCCTCCACTGTCCGACTCGCATACTCCTCAGGCATCTCCATCATCGACATACTTTTCATCAAAACCAGGGCGTGGAATTGAGAGCTTCCCTCTGACAACAGGACGCTGCACTCCTCACGCTACGGCAACTGATATCCCGGCGCAGCATCATTCCACCGAAAGCACAAATGTTCATATGGCGCATTCGAACCTTGTAAGACAGTATGAGATGAGTGATGGGCAGTTTACCCCGTCAACAACGGACTCAGGATGTATGTCGCCGCCTGCGACCTGCTCGGATACAGACTCGGTTGGAACCCGAAACTTTTCCGGGTCATCCGCAGCGACACATCGAAGTCGGTCTGGCACAGTCTCAAGCGAAGGTAGTTGGGTTCCAAGTAGCCTATCTTACTGTGAAACATGGCTTCAGGGTGCTCCCATTGATTCAGCAGAGGAAGAACCGGGAAAATCGACCGTCCTGAACCGGAGGAAATTCCAAATCGTTCAACAAAGCCCCTTTCTCCCGGACTGGAAGCGAGCACACAATGATGCGGTAGGGTTAGTCCAAGCCAGAGTATTACATCTTACTAAGTATTGGCAATAGGTCCTCGCAGTGAAGAGCAAAACCAAGCCAAAGTTGGTTGATATTTCTCGACAATCCTCACCAGCGATGAGTTACTCGCTTCCCACGCCGACCCATATACTTCCTGCCACGCCTGATCAAAGCCTACCGGAAGTTTCAGCTTTCAGCCCTGACACGCCTCTAGAAATGTCCGATAGTGGTTATGCTACGAATAATCTGGCACGGCCTCCAAAGGAACAGGAAGCTAATAAGGAAAATACACCTACAGAGTCCGGCTCAGTGGTTTCAGGAGACGCTGGCGAAACAGTTATTTGTGATGTCTCAGCTGAAAATAATGCCCGTCAGAAACCACACTCGACGACTGACATGCTATCTGAAGCCGTTGCCTCACAACCACAGGCATCTCCGAGTGCTTCGTCGAGTAAGGTGGAGAAAGAAGAATTGGAAAAATGGTGGGATCTTGAATGGACGATCGACCAGCTCGAGCACTCGGTGAAGGAATTCCCTCAAAACATACTTCGACTGACTTCTCCTGTTGTGATGTTCCTCCGCCGCAACCAGGAACGATCCCTGATCCGTCCTTTTCGCCAAATATTTCCTGATGCTCCAGAATCTCTCCTCGACTCGCTTTGTGCTGTTCTGATCGCGAAAAACTATCTGCTCTCATTGCCATCGTCCAGCCGCCGGGCGGCCAGTATACCTCCACGTGCGCAGTTTACCAAATTAGACACGGTTCCAGAAAAGGCCTCTTCGATTCTGGGGATGAAGTTTGCACAGCCGCCACCGTCACGCATCCGAGATCAGGTCCTTGGTTCTCGAAGCGGCAAGCTTCACCAGGATTTCGACCGAATCGTTGATGATTTACTATCCACTCTTCACGGTCCGCCTGACGAGGCTCTGAAATCAGCTACACTAGTTCTAATCCAGGTCCTGGAGACCAAGGCATAGACCGTTGCTTTACTTGACATCGTGCAATTTGCTGTTTGAACTTTATTCTTGAAGCGAGCTACTTTAGTATAGATATCTTTACCTCACCCGGCCTTTTTTTTTCATTTGCAATTCCAGCGTCTGTATGCAGCCTTTCTTTCCTATGCCTCTTATACTGATAGCGGCTGCTGGACTATGTCCGCCTGTTCAGCTGTAGGTACTTAGCCCCAGCCATAATGTGTAATTAATCGCTAGACATCTGACAATGTGAAACAATATATACCAAGTCGAATGTCAGTATATTCAATGTTTACACTCACTAGCAACCATCAATTCCGACTCATAGATCGGGATTACTCAGCTGTTGCCACCTGAGGCATGAAACCGCCTATTCCGGACTAGTGCAGTCAAGATAACTGTGACGGTTTCCCGCGGAATTCATTCTTCTTGCAAACAACATTGAGCTTCAAGCAATCCTCGCCATGGCCGCTGCGACAAACCGACTGAGAGTACTGTACTCATCATCTAGGGCCGCGGCCTCTCACACAGGGAGCGTTTCCCACCTCACCTCCCGCGGCTACGCAACCACAGATTCCTCCTCCGCCACCGGCGGAGCTTCAACAGCACCCCCAAGGAAACGGACAACATTTACGGACAAGCTCAACACCGGCCCTTCCTTTGCGGACTTTGTCACTGGCGGAAATGACAATGCGCCTCTTGATCCATCCGAATCTTACGCCCTCAAGACCGCAATGGTCGGCCCCGCCGGCCGCAAGAAGGAAATGACCCGCTTGCCGTCATGGCTCAAGACACCAATTCCCGATTCGAAGAACTACCAGCGACTGAAGAAGGACCTCCGAGGATTGAACTTACATACCGTGTGCGAGGAGGCGCGGTGCCCCAACATTTCCGACTGCTGGGGCGGCGGCGACAAGGCCTCCGCTACCGCGACGATCATGCTTATGGGCGATACTTGCACGCGCGGTTGCAGGTTTTGCAGTGTAAAGACCTCCCGGACACCGCCGCCGCTTGATCCACACGAGCCCGAGAATACAGCAGAAGCAATCTCCAGATGGGGTCTGGGTTATGTGGTGTTGACGACTGTTGATCGAGACGACCTTGTCGATGGTGGCGCTCGCCATTTCGCCGAAACCGTGATCAAAATCAAGCAAAAGGCCCCGAATATTCTAGTGGAATGCTTGACCGGCGACTATGCTGGGGATACAGAAATGGTTGCTCTCATGGCTCGGTCCGGCCTTGATGTGTACGCCCACAACGTCGAGACTGTCGAGGCCTTAACGCCGTATGTCCGTGACCGCCGGGCCACATTCCAGCAGTCACTCCGTGTCCTCGACGCTGCGAAGAAGACCACCCCGTCGCTCATTACAAAGACCTCGCTCATGCTTGGGCTTGGTGAGACTGAAGACCAGCTCTGGGATGCGTTACGCCAGCTGCGGGCTGTCAATGTCGACGTCGTCACATTTGGTCAGTACATGCGGCCGACCAAGCGACACATGGCTGTTCATGAGTATGTTACGCCGGATCAGTTCGAGCTGTGGCGCCAGCGTGCTCTCGAGATGGGCTTCCTCTACTGTGCGTCGGGTCCTCTGGTCCGGAGCAGCTACAAGGCAGGAGAGGCATTCATTGAGAATGTGCTGAAGAAGAGGCGGACTGGAGCTCCGGGGCAGGCTCTGGGAGAGACTCTCTCCGCTGATGCAACTCGGTGATTGCCCTAATCTTTAGGCTTTTTTTTTCAACATTCTCGGCGCAGGGTATAGGCATTACTGGCTCTTGGTTGTATAAAGATTTCTCACTAGATATATGTTAATAGCGCAGTTCAACACAAATCAATTTGACTCGAACCCATCAAATCTTATCCTTCGCCCTTCTACTCTATGGAGCATATCTAAACCCCTCCACTCCCTCCAATGCAGCAATCTGCCCTTCATCCGCCAACCGATTTCGACGACGAAGATACATAGACATGCTAAACGTCCCAACCGTGTACAGCATCTGCATCGCAATCGTGCTCCTGTTGCGATGAGCGAGTTAGCCTGTCCTCTTCTTTATCCACATTATACATCGATAATATACATACCACATCCCCGGAAGATACATCGGTGCATCCTGTGCACGGAAAATCGTGCTCCCTGTAACACCTCCCGCAGCACCAACGGCAATCATCGCCGCAGACACGACGCCCTTCCGTACTGGCTGCGCGGTCTGGTTTTGGCCGTAGGCTAGGGTTGCGGGACTAACTCGTGGCGTCAGCACTAGTCAGTGCTTGGATTGTATATGCTGGAGTTTATTTGTAATGGGATGGGAGACGTACACGTTTGCTTGCGTGCCGAAGACGGCGAGGAAGGTTCCGAAGTAGCGGACCCCGGGGGGCACAGCGTAGAGGGTTATTAGGAGGCCGACGACGCTAAGGGGTTTTCAGCAGTGAGGGGTCTAGGAGGGATAGGTGGTACATACGCGGTCACTGACTGGGTGCATAGAATGCTAGATGGTGTTTAGTCAATAGCCGTAGGAGTGTAGTGTTAATGGGCTGGGCGCTTCACGTACACCCATCGAACGCGGAATTTATCGGAGATCCAGGCCATGAGGAGGCTAAGGACGACAGCAACTAACTATTCGGCAGGTCAGATTAGACAGTGACGACTACAAGCATGAGAAGTTCTGAAAACATACATAAGGCGGGCTAGTCAGAACCTGAGCAAGAGCATAGGTAAAGCCCATTCCCTCTCTCAGGATGATGGGCATGAAGAATGCTAGCGAGTATACGCTTGATGCGCAGATAAAGTATTGCAGTGCACTGGCTAGCATCAGCGAGCCTGCTTGATACTCGGTCTCTATGAACTCACTAGAACCCTAGCTTCCAATCCATCAGATAGACTAGACTCTGTTTGACAGTGATATGCTCATACTCTCGGCCACCGTGTTGGTTGGCGATTCTGGTAAGGGCAATTTGCTTCTCGCGACTGCTTAACCAGCTTGCCTTTTCGGGGACTTTATATTGGGATGGTTAGCCGAGGGCAAGGTGGTTAGGGTTAGGCCAGGCAGGAGCCTTACATTGTCCGAGAGTGAAGATGGCGATGAACCCTGCAGCGATCGTGACTGCACCTTCGATAATGAAGATCCACCTCCAGCCTTGTCGGTATATTCCATCACCCGCTCGAATCAGAGAGAGGCCGTATGCGATCTATGTCAATTGTCAGCATCACAAGTCAATCTTGAGTGTCAGTGGGTAGTTGAGAGAACATACAATGCCACCAAACCCCGACGCGAACAACGAGGCCATGTAGAAGATAGAGACTCGCCTCGCCGTTTCATACGTTCTGTACCAGGACGAGATGATGAACACGGCACCGGGGAACACTTAGGTCTTCTGTCAGCCTGTCGTGGTTTCAAAAGAGGGCCGTGTGTTTGGTAGACTCACATCCAGCCTCAAACGCTCCGAGCAAAATCCGCAGTATAGCAAGAGGGACCCAATGCCGGACAAATCCCATTCCGAGAACACATACGCCCCAGGCGATGATAAGGCCACTAAGCCATATTCTGGCGCCGATGCGCCGGATGACGAGGTTCGAGGGGAGCTCGAAGAGGGCGTACGGGACGAAGAAGAGGAGGAGGGCGATGTTATACCGGGCACCTGGAAGAGGAAGCGTGGTAAGATACTGTACATTGAAGACTAGTGGGAGTGGCCTGGAACAACACATACCTACGCTTAGCTCCAGATCCTGGGCCATGCCTGCAATATAGGCTGAGGATATGTTGGTCCGGTCCAGCAGCGAGAGGGCGAATACGACGCATAGCACTGGGAGGACATGCCAGTCGATTCTCTTTCTTTTGGAAGTCAGCGGCAAATATTGTACTCGCTCCTGGCATCGAAGTCATACACGAGTGCTCTCTCCTCCGAGTCACTCCAATCCTGCGTATTGGTTCCCGAAACAGCCTGCTGCTCAGCCTCCTCCAGATGGTAGGCGTTGGCGTCTTTATCTGCCATAGTGAGCACAATGATTGCATGCAAATAGTATAGACTAATTCCTGCTTATTCTACGCGGTGACATGTTGTTGCTTTTTAAGAATTCAAAACACTCTGCTCCGCTCTTTGCGTGACATAGCCTTGGGCCGAGGGCAACCCCTCTCCAAAGGATAACCTGCTAGCGGGGAACAACTTGGCGTAAAAGGCTTTTTGGATGTGAATGCCGTATCTAAGATCATCAAGTGATGGAATCTTGAGTCTGGACCTAACCGGTGTACTTCTCCCCCGCAATCGAAGCCCTTGTCCTCCAACTTAGGGCAACGGCAGCCGGCGGGCCCAATCGGGTCATTCTCAACCTTTGGCGTTACCCTCGGATCAAATAATCTGGTCTTTGTCTTCTTTGACTATAGCATGTTTATGTTTGAATCGTGTTACACCAACGCTAGGTTACAGCCGGTTCCGTATTCGACGGTTCGTTTCGACGTCCTGAACAGCATATCCAAATACATGTACAGGCAAGAACTGAGATAATATGAAGAAGATATGAAGGTTGGCTAGCCGCGCCCAAGCGGGAAGCGAAGGAGAAGAATCTCCTGCTCTACAGGAAGATGTCTTATTGAACCTAGGCGATGAGCTCCTGGATTTCATCATTGCCCAAACCAAAAAGGTAGAGAATGTCCAGGAGGCTTTCGCTGTTGAGGCGAGTGGGTGCCTCGAGCTGAACCTTGCTCTTGGCCTTAAATGCAACACCAAGCCCAGCAGCGTGAAGCATGAGCAAGTCATTCGCGCCATCGCCCACGGCTACGGTTTGCACAATGTCAACTCCGTTCTCCGCTGCGATGGAGTGGAGCAGAGAACGTTTTTGGTTCGCATCAATGATTGGATAGGTTGGGACAAGTTTGCCCGTCAAGGTCTGCGATGTGGGATCAATCTCGAGCTGGGAAATATGTGAGCTCACATCGACAAGGGCAATGTTGAGGGGACGCGTATACATACATGGTTTGCATGGGCGTAGTCGATACCAAGCTCACCAGCCAGCCACTCCGCAAGTGGTTGGAACCCACCACTGAGGACTGCGAGCTTGCAGCCAAGCTTCTTGAGTCCTTTGCACAGTTCCCTGGCGCCAGGAGCGATAGTGATGACGGATTTCAGCTTTTCAAATACATCCGCGGGGACTCCCTTCAGGAGGCTAACTCGCTCCTTGAGCGATGCGGAAAAGTCAAGCTCGCCATTCATCGCACGTTCGGTAATTTCCTATCAATATTAGAGCCGGCACACTGGGCTGAGCTTTGAGATACGAACAGAAACTTCCTTCTCAACTCCAATAAATCTGGCTATCTCATCAATCACTTCGTTCTGAATCAAAGTGCTGTCCATGTCGAAGACAACCAATCGCTTATGTTTGCGGAAAACACTCTCCTTTTGCAGCACAACTTCCACGTTCCATTCCCTTTCAAAACGCCAGATGCTTTCGTGCTTCCGCAGATCCGCAAATGTGAGATAATCTGGGTTTGGTGGTGGGGAGAACGTAACCTCCACGACGCGAGGCTGATCATGTTGGTCGAGACAGCGGTGGGAGGTGTTCATGCGATGGTACGGGGTAGGAAGAGATTCGATGATTTGAAGAAAGTTTGTCAGGCACAGCTGTGACACATACGGGCCGTATAGGTGATCAAGTGGCTCGGGCTCCGGTGCCGGTGGTTCGCGCGGGATCTTCTCAATATCGAGGGTCGGAGCCGAACCGACAGGAACCGTGGGGTGTGGAAGCTTATCCCCGGGTCGAGCATTGGGGGAGGAATCGGGATGAACGTGGGGATGGACTGGCTCGGAAGACTTGTAAAATAATGTTGCGACCAGCTTTGGGGTACCCTGAGGGAGAAGACCTTCCTGGTGATGGAAGATGCTGTGGATGATGCCACTCTCGGTCACCCTCTTAGGATCGGGACTGATGGGATTTGCATTTCGGGAAATGGCCGATGGCGGAGACTCATTAAGGTTGCCGAGCACATTTCCTATGGTTTGGGTAACGGTAGCGGGGGCGGGAGCAGGGGGTTTGTATTGCTGGTGGTCATGGATGAAAGAGCTGCTCGAGAAGCTCTGGCGCAGGACAGGACGGGCCGGACGAGATCCCGCGGGGTTGGGTGATGACATCTCGCAAAGCTTATGC
This sequence comes from Aspergillus pseudodeflectus, assembly GCF_044049435.1. Taxonomy (NCBI): domain Eukaryota; kingdom Fungi; phylum Ascomycota; class Eurotiomycetes; order Eurotiales; family Aspergillaceae; genus Aspergillus; species Aspergillus pseudodeflectus. The sequence goes on along the minus strand of NW_027263778.1, from coordinate 604,974 downwards.
AAGAGTGTGGGGGAACGAGGGGGTCAATGAAGGACAATAGGAAGATGGCACAAGTGCGCGGGGTTCAACGAGGCCCGCGCGTGGGGGAAAAGAGTCCCTCTGATAGCGCGAGAACGGGATGCAGGTGAGAAGCGCAAGAAATCCAGACGCTCGTCAGAATCAAGAGATTCGAGACTCAAACCTGCCATGTCCTGCATTGATCGACGGCACGTGGGAATATCGTGCCTCAGGCTCTCTGCAAAGCCCACGTGCTCTCCGCCTGGCAGAAAGGCAACCGTCCCAAACTCTTCACCCGCAACTCCTATCCAGCCAAGTGGGGGTTGTCTTCCAGAATCCAGCCTGGGAGATGAGTCCCCTCAGGTATCTACAACATCGTCGGGATGACATCCGACTTCCAGGTGTGCAGCTTGGACAAGGAAATTATCCTTACTAATCTGTGAAATGTAACTAACTATGTAACTATTGTTCTCATCTCCTCTTTCGTCACTGATAGCTAATCACCATTATTCAGTGTCATCAGGCTCAACAAAGGGATAACCCCTGCCTCCGCTTCTGCGCCGTAACAGACGATTTATAATCGAGCCTCGACGATGCGACCTGTTTTCTCCGAGGGCATTTCGCCCGGTTTCCAGGGCCATGTCGGAGCGGGTGGATTTCTCATCACCCTGATGAAAATCACGTGATCGATGGCGTGCTCTCTGCTTGATCTGAGAGGATCAAACTTTTCACAACTAGCCTCAATATGATTGCCACTATACTAAACACGACAGGCGGTCACAAAAATGTCGTGCTCGAGGCCGGCAGAATTAATCGGCATGTATGAGGGACGAAAGGCAGCGAAAAAGGCGGCTCCATTGCCGATGATGTCGTGATTGCCCTTGTCTGCTCGTTTTTCTATATCAGACGGGCCATTGGCACTTTTTCCCCTCTCTACACAATCCCACTCCCCCGCCAGAGCATCACATCATCCCACAATTCCCCTAAACACGGCACTGCACACACACCCTTCCGGTTGTGTAAGTCGATATGCCAGCCAAGATGCATTCCAACTACCCCTCCGACACTGAGACCACGGATTTGAGGGATTCTACAGAGTCCGGCTATGTTAGTGGGGGCTCAAGCGACGACTATCTCCCCGAAATCGTCTTCACCAAGCCGCATCTGCAATTCCTCAACAGACAGCTTCAATTCCTCGAGCCTCAAGGTTGGTGCCCTTCTGCCTTACTAGAGTTCATGGGTCTCTGGCTAACAACCCGAAGATGTCCTCAGATGGTGTGTCACCTCGCTTCCTCACTTGTACCAGACCACCGCCTTTGGTCTGACAGGCCTCGTGATCATGGACATGCTTTCCAAACTGTCCATTCCACGCCCTCAAATGGTCAACCTTATCTTCCTCGACACTCTGCACCACTTCCCAGAGACCCTCACCCTTGTCGACAAGGTCCGCAAGAGGTACCCTCATCAACACATTCATGTTTACAAGCCTCAAGGCGCCGAAACCGAGGAGGAGTTTGCCAAGAAGCACGGTGCTAAACTCTGGGAAACGGATGACCAGCTCTATGACTGGGTCGCCAAGGTGGAACCGGCTCAACGTGCATACCGTGAACTGAACGTCCATGCTGTCCTGACTGGACGTCGACGCAGTCAGGGAGGCAAGCGTGGAGATCTTGACATAATTGAGGTCGACGAGGCCGGCCTGATCAAAATCAACCCACTCGCCAACTGGAATTTCGACCAAGTCAAGCAATACGTCAAGGAAAACGACCTACCATACAACGAGCTTCTGGACAAGGGCTACAAAAGCATTGGTGATTACCACTCTACGCAACCTGTGAAAGAGAACGAAGATGAGCGTTCCGGCCGCTGGAAGGGTCAAGCAAAGACAGAGTGCGGTATCCACAACCCTCGATCCAAGTACGCTCAGTACCTTATGGAGATGGAGCGCAAGCGACAGGAGGAGGCCCTGTCTCAAGCACTGCAGAACCAGCTCACAACCGCCCAATAAGTATTGGGTTATGGTCGTATTTTGCATTGCACTGGCGTTTCCACTTGGTGTTCCCGTTCTAGCGAGTTTACATGCAGTGTCTTTTACTTCATCGGCGCAGTTATGGACATAATGTTGTTACGATTGTTTGAAAGATTGTTTTTTTTGGGGGGGGGCGGACGTTCTCAAAAGCATTTTCATGCCAATCACTCTTCCCACATGAGGGTTTTGTACAGAAAAAAGTGACGCATGGAGCAATCTTCAGTACCATAATACGATACAGAATTATAGAAACGTCAGATTTCTCAGGCCTTTTTCCTATTTAGATGATCGCTGCTCAGTCATTGTGGCATATCCTCGCCAAAGCCAGTGGGGCAACGAGGGTTTCCAGAAAGCTTCCAGCCAGAACCTGAGCCTTGCGAAGCATTATTGGTCGCGCAAATGAAAAGGCAGACGAAGGCAAACGTCCGTGCCAGCATCAACCCCTCTTCTCAGACCCCTGAACCCTGCCCAGGAGAACTGATGTCCGCTCCAATCATGTTCGTTGAGGACAAGTAGCATCGAATGGACTCTAGTTTACTTGAGAACAATAATGGCAAGCAGACTGACTGTTTTCAGGGCGGAGTGTTGTCGTGCTGTCAGAAGCGCGAGAAAGAGGTCCAAAAATACCAGTCATCGCAAAAACCTGGCTTGGTCTACCTGCCAATAGAACACCGCGCTATTCATCACCACGATGATCATTTGTTTCTGCCCAGATAGCTATTTAACTTTGGTCCACGAAAAGTCAGTGCCCTTCGCAACCAGGCTTAGTTTCTACTCGTAGGAGGACATCCCTTCATGCTCCGTGTCGTACCCAGAGTAGGCCCAAGCACGTCAAAGCTGTGCAAATGTCGTAATGAAGCAATGACCCCGTATTTCTCCGATGCGGCCACCAGTCTGGCCGCTGTGGTCATACTTTCGCAAGGCAACGACCGAAAGCCAATATCGCAAGGCTCGGCGAATTTGTCGTGATCGAATCGATGATCAAGTCTTGGCTTTAGGTCTAGCCATTTGGCTGAGCCGCTGAAGAGGCTAAGGGATATAAACTTGCGGAGTAATAAAATCGCAATTTGTTTGTGCGATTGCACCACCTCGAGGCGCTGGCGCTCCCGCGCTTAAAGTCAGTGTGGGGAGAACCGCAGATCACTGCTAGATCGATTCTTATCAATCTTATCAATCTCTTGGCATATTGTTCTTCGTCGTTCTACCCTGGTAGGCTTTAGTGCTGTGATTGAATCAAAGCATCTTATGTTACCAAGTAGTGCTGAAACCAACACAATGCGCTTAACAAATCACGAGATAATGTTCCCATAAGCGGCGCAAAAGAGCGGCACAGGAAGAGCCCGGCGGGCCTCCCATAGGTACCAACTTTGAAGCGTCGATAGCAGCCTGCAGCAGGCTCAAACGCATCTTACGCCACTTGATGGTTCCCTGAAATTTACTTTACCCCTGAAAGCATGGGAGCCTGTGGGATAGCTCCACTTTTGGTCCCTCAGTGCTAAAGGTTCAAGAATCGACAGGGAAAGGGGTAGACGGCCAGAGATAGAAATAGGACAATTGAAGCATCAATGGAGGGAGTTACGGCGCCGACCACGCTAACTTTACCTTGTAAAGAGTTTAAACCCGCTAAATAGCCCTATTGAGGCATCGAGGCTCCCAACCGGAGTTCCAAAACAATTGAGCAAGATTAGTAGGCAATTAGTAGGCGAACCGCGAGCAGCTGCTGGCTAAGATGTGCTACAAGCCTTAGACACTTTAAAAGAGCTTACGTCGCCAACAATGCCAAGAGAGAATATTCAGGTATATACAGAGCAGATGCAAATCGCTGACTGTCCGGCTCCAAAGACCACACGACATCTTCCCTTGGGGGTTGACCAGCAAGCTCCAAACAGGATTCATTCGAGGGGAAATGAGCCAAGAGCAGCTATACCTAAATAAGTTTAGCGCGCACGCCATCGACGGCCGGGATTGCGATATCTTATTGCTTGCAAAACTTCGCATCGTCTCTGCTGTCAAACGCTTGCCCTGTTTCAAAAGTGTAGGAAGCTCGCAGCCTTTTATAAAACAGGTTACAGAGCCCCCACGGACTTGCATAGTTGCTTTTTCTAACGCCTTGGAAGGCTAGATACCATTTCCTGCAGCGTGCAGTGTGCACATGTCCAAATTATCATCATTGGCCAGGAGCTTCAATATCCTCATCTTGTCGAAACTGATGATACCAAGGTAGTATCCTCCATGCTGACGACGATAATCTTCCCCCTGAAAATCATGGCCATCAAAGACGGGATCCTGGGGTTATCTGTAGGCTCAGCATTTGATTACATGTTCTCTAGCAGCCGCGTTGCTCTAGTTTCAGAGGTTCGAGTGTGCGTAATGATGGAATAACCTTGGACCAAGAGTATACGTAGACCCTCCGACCATCCACGCTGTGACGCTGCACTTCCCCACCCCGAAAATCCATCGCGACAGTCTCTTTGGCTAGACATGATCAATGTAGTAATAATCGTTCTCCTGAATTTGTCAATCTCTGGTTCCGCACGTTTTCCGCCCAGGTGGCTCGGCCTTTTTTCTCCATCTCCTTAAAATGGGAGTCTCCCTCGCATTCTTGCCCCTCATCGCCTTCCCATCTTTTTTTGCATTCCACCTCCCTCCTTCCTGCTGCTTCACCTTCTCTTTCAATTCCCGTTTTTGAAAGCGCAGCTCATACAAAATGGCCAACCCTCCTCACGGTGGTATCCTGAAGGATCTCCTCGCCCGCGATGCTCCCCGCAGAGGCGAGCTCGAGGCTGAGGCCGAGACGCTCCCCGCAATCGTCCTCACTGAGCGCCAGCTGTGCGATCTGGAATTGATCATGAACGGTGGCTTCAGTCCTCTCGAGGGTACGTTGACAATTGCGACTTGACCTTGATTTGGTGGCACAGCGGAGTTGTGCCCCGCTTCACTGCTTCCTCGAGAATTTACAACTAACGCGCGCTGCAGGTTTCATGAACCAGAAGGACTACGATGGGTATGTTTCCCTCTTCTCACGCTTTCAAATTCTGTTACACAATGCGCTGCTGTTCTTGAACGGGGATACGCTCTGAATTGACGTCGTCGTGGAAAGAGTATGCGCAAGCTATTTGAACTTTTTGCTAATGCTGGGGGTTTGTTTCGTTTAGTGTCGTCGCCGACTGCCGACTCGCCGACGGCAACGTTTTCTCCATGCCCATTACTCTAGACGCTTCAAAGGAGGCCATCGATGAGGCCGGACTCAAGCCTGGCTCTCGTGTTACCCTGCGCGATTTCCGTGACGACCGCAACCTTGCCATTCTCACAATCGAAGACATCTACCGCCCTGATAAGTGAGTTTTTCGAGCTTTCCATTCTTTTCCGAATCTGGCACATGCACATTCTCGCCCTTGGCAATTGTCGTGAGATGCAACATCAGTCATTGGCTTGGGATCTCGCCGAGATCGGACTTGCAGAATTGCGCTTCGCCAAGAGCCCTAGGCGCATCGGCTCCGTCTTAGAATCCAATGACGTGATTTGCTAACCGCATTTTTTTTTGTATAGGGAGAAGGAGGCCAAGCTTGTCTTTGGTGGTGATCCAGAGCACCCCGCTATCAAGGTCCTGAACACTAAGATCCATGAATACTACATTGGTGGAAAGCTTGAGGCTATCAACAAGCTGAACCATTACGACTATGTGGGCCTCCGCTGTATGTTTCGACAGGCCCCTCCGCCGAGGAAAGACGCAAGAAAAAGTAAAGCTAACGCAATCGTTCTCTAGACACCCCCGCGGAGCTTCGTATCCACTTCGACAAGCTCGGCTGGTCCCGAGTTGTCGCTTTCCAAACCAGGTTTGTCTTGACTTGTTCGAGCTGCAGATACAGAAATGGCGTGACTCACACTGTCTACAGAAACCCTATGCACAGAGCTCACCGTGAGTTGACCGTCCGTGCTGCACGTGCCCGTCAGGCCAATGTCCTCATCCACCCTGTCGTTGGTCTGACCAAGCCCGGTGACATTGACCACTTCACCCGTGTCCGCGCCTACCAGGCCCTTCTCCCTCGCTACCCCAACGGTATGGCAGTTCTCGGTCTCTTGCCCCTCGCTATGCGTATGGGTGGCCCCCGTGAGGCTATCTGGCACGCGATCATCCGTAAGAACCACGGTGCGACCCACTTCATTGTCGGTCGTGACCACGCCGGTCCCGGTAAGAACTCCAAGGGTGAGGAGTTCTACGGTCCTTATGACGCTCAGCACGCCGTCGAGAAGTACCGCGAAGAGCTGGGCATCGAGGTTGTCGAGTTCCAGCAGGTGACCTACCTGCCTGATACCGATGAGTACAAGCCCAAGGACCAAGTTCCGGCTGGTGTCAAGACCCTCGACATCTCCGGTACCGAGCTCCGCAACCGTCTCCGCACCGGTGCTCACATTCCCGAGTGGTTCTCTTACCCCGAAGTCGTCAAGATCCTCCGGGAATCCAGCCCTCCCCGCGCCACTCAGGGTTTCACCATCTTCCTTACCGGTTACCAGAATTCCGGCAAGGATGCCATTGCCCGTGCTTTGCAGGTTACCCTCAACCAGCAGGGTGGACGCTCTGTCACTCTCCTCCTTGGTGACACTGTCCGCCACGAGCTCTCGTCCGAGCTTGGCTTTAGCCGCGAGGACCGTCACACCAACATCCAGCGTATCGCTTTCGTTGCCGGTGAACTGACCCGCGCCGGTGCTGCCGTCATTGCTGCCCCCATTGCTCCCTACGAGCATTCCCGCAAGGCTGCTCGTGAGGCTGTGCAGGGTACTGGCGGCTCTTTCTTCCTGGTCCACGTCGCTACTCCTCTTGAATACTGCGAGAAGACTGACAAGCGCGGTATCTATGCCAAGGCTCGCCGCGGCGAGATCAAGGGCTTCACCGGTGTCGATGACCCCTATGAGGCTCCCACCAATGCCAACCTGGTCGTCGATGTCTCCAAGCAGAGCGTTCGCTCCATTGTTCACGAGATCATCCTTCTTCTCGAGAGCGAGGGCTACTTTGAGCGTCTGTAAATGTTTTTCTTATGTTCTAATTTCCTTTGTTTGATGCGATATAAAGATGAAGCTCTGGGATCGGATTGGTTTGGTTATGGGTACAATTATAGACCGGTTGAATGCCATCATAATGGATTGATTATGATCTTCGAACGACGAGGCCTTGCGTTGTAGACAGTAAGCAAGTCAGTATATATTATGTCACGAAACATAGAAGTATGAAAGATGCGTGCATTTTAAGTAACCGTAAGGATCATATAAAATGATAATCAGCCTTGCCAGTTTGACTAAGGGCTGCATACCTAGTGACATTCGTCTCAAGTGTGGCTTAGTTTGTTGGTCCCGAAAAGGCAATCGGTACTAGAAGCTGGCAATAATGCAAACAATGCAAACAGCTCTTCGAAACGACCATCATCGATTTTACCGACTCCATTCAACTTACAACACATCCATCGCAGGATGCTCCGCCAACATACACGCATACCCCGAATATCGGGGTTAGTGGAACCCTCACTGGCCCCGCGGCTTGTCCCAATCAGCACTCGCCGACCATGTCGCCGTCTGTTCACCCAAAAGCCCGCTCTTCAAACCCTCTCCACCCCGCGAAGTCGACCACAGCTATCCTTTCTCTCCCCATCGCCTATCAATCGAGCTCTTCCACCTCTATCTGTCCATCTCCGTCAGCACTATGCAAGGCTTGTTTCAACTGAGAGCCGCACACACTTCAAAAGGCGCATGTCGCGTGTCCTACGATTTAGTCTGTCGTTCGGCGCGATTCTCATCCTGTATGAGATTATCAAGATCGGGGTATATCAGGAAGAGCTCGAGCATAAGTGGCCCACGCCGCCGGAATGGTCGTGGAAGAGTCGATGGTGTCTCCGGGCGGCTGCGGCATGGCAGCACCCGGAGGAGATTGGAAAGTTACTGAGTGATTGGCCGATGGTGGCGGGCTATTTGAGGGAGTTGCTGATGCGCTTGGAGGATGTGGAAATTGATGGGAAGGGTATCGTTGAGCAGGAGGATGGCGGAATCTTTATTGAGGGTGTCGGAAGAACGGGTTACGACGTCACAGCGAAGAGTGAACCGTGGAGACGGGGTTACTTTCAAGCTCTCATGGGGGCCGCCAAGGCAGCAGAGAATCTTGAGGGGTGGTTGACTGATCGTGTACAGCGCGTCTCAGCACCGGCAGAGTACTTTGTTGGTCCGTCGAATCCTCGTCCTAAGCCAGTGCCAAAGAAGCAAAAGGTACCGCTTGAGGAAAACTCCGAGCCCGCGTCGCCCAGTCCAGAGGTTTTCTATATGAAGATCCTGACTACCCGTGGCTTTGATACAAGGCAAAAGGTCCAGGCAGCTCTCGCATATGCAGACTATCTGGATTACAAAGGACTTCAGAGCACTGCGGCCGACATGTATACATGGGCAATGGATATCGCGGCCGCAGGATTCCCAGTTGATGCTGCGAGTGTGGTCGACGTGAAGACAGGAGTGATCCAGAATGACGCAAAGGTCGCGCCGTCCGAGAACATCCTCCGTGTGTCAACAGCACTGGCAGTCCATCACGCCAAATTTGGGAACCTTCCCACAGCCCTATCAATCTTCACCTCTGTCCTGAAAGCCCGCCGTGCGCTCCCACCAGCCCCTCCCGGTGCGCTTCTTCCCCCTCCGCCTGCGTTCCCGAAACGGACCAGCGATCCCATCCGCTCCTTCTTCAACACTCTCAAAACTATGCTAGTCCCCGTCGAATACCCTCCACCCGCACCTTCCGGAAACGAACCACCTCTCCGCACCGCAATGGCCCCCTGTGACGAAGCAGGGCTAATGGCATATATCGGCGAAATCATCTTTGCCTCGTCCTCTGAGGAAACGGGCTTGGCCTGGACTCGCGATGCAGTTGATATCGCCGAAAGCACCCTTCTCGAGCTCGATGCATCCACGCCACAAAACCGCTGCGCTGATTGTCTTCGTGTTGGCTTGGAAAACTGGAAGACAATGGTCTCTCGGCTCGTCAACAAGGCTCAGCAAGAAGAAGCGGAGACCATTGAAAAGCGCAAGAACAAGGGTTCGTGGCTCGGCCCTTCGCAGAAGCAGATTGAGACCAAGACGAATGCGAGAAAGAGGTGGGAGGCCGAACAGTCAATCTTGAACGATCGGATCACCAAGCTTCGGCCCATAATTGTGATGGATTCGGCATTCGAAGGGCTCGTATCGGGGGTTGGCTTGTTTGTATAAGCAGCCTTCCGGGAGCCATTTCTAGTCTTTGTTCTCACAATCAAAGAGACATGTGCTTCTATGGAGTTCTGGCGGAGTTTATACCAGTCGTAATTGACTTACTTCTTATACATGAATTGGGCTTCTGGGCTAGGGTAGTTGGCTGCATGTGACTTTGTTTATGTTCAAGTGTATATTAGTACTGATGAACCCTTGATCGGTGTCTCGATCTCGCAATAGGAATGTCTCGATGCATATTACTTCGCATTCGAAGTATAGATAGTAGGGCAAACCAACAGCATTAGCCGCGCATCATGCGAATACGCTCCATATGATCTTGCCAAAGATTAACTGGAGGAATAGAAATAGGTAACAATTGGTATGGAAAGCTGACGGGTGTATATACTTGAAACCTCCCACCGAAGAGAAACAAAAAAAAACAGGTGCAGTGGGCACTTGTAAGATAATTATGCACATAAAAAGGAATGCGAAAATGGGAATCCAACAGCCGAGACTGTAGGATGAAGGGACGGGGAACTTGAGCTTGTTGAAATCAAACTTTACTGTCTAAGCGTCACCCACCGTGTCGCCGTCAAAATCAGTGATCGTAAAGTCGTCGAAGTCCAGGGTAAAATTGCCCATCACACCCGAAGGGATGAGGTCAACCACCAAGTTCCCACCCGTGGAGTTGGAGGAGAATCGTTTTAGATGTTTCTCGATGGACTCCGCTGAAAACATAGCCGCGTTGAGTTCGCCAGTTTTCTGAAGGATGTATAGCACGGCAATACGGGAGAAATCAACAACCTCAGTACTGGTAGTGTCTGGAGTCGAGGTTGGTTGTGCAGTAGCTGTAGGTGTGGGAGAAGGTTCCCCTTCTTCCGCATCTTCAGAACTCTCGGTGGTCGGGGGTGGCGTGGATTCAACAAGAATACCGTTGATCGTAGCAACAGACCTTGGAGCGAGAATTGAAGTGGTGGGAACATGCCTGAATGCAGAGACAAGCGAATCCCCATCGTCGAATGCTTGAGGATCCAGAGGGGCAGAGCGGCGTTCGTTGCTGTTGGACGATAGGCCAGTGAAAGACACTAGCGCATTTTCAGTCGTGCACGAGACGTTGTTTTGGCTAAATAGAGCCATGATAGTAACAGGATCCAATGGAATGCTAAAGTTACTCTGTGAGTCCTGGAATAGACGTGGAAGGTCATCTCCGACAGTCGCATTCCTCGATGCTGAGCCTTGAGTAATTTCAGTAGTGACACAGCTTGCATCACCTTCGTTCGTACAGCGCGAGCCAGTATAGCCATTGACGCAGACACAGGAGCAGACATCACCACTCGAGACGCTTACACCGCCGTTTGAACAAGGAGAAGTCCTCGCGCATGTTGTACTACTGCCGTCATCACTCTTGTTTTCGCGAGGGACCACAACCAAGAAGATAGGTATAAGTACGGCGGCGGCGACAACAAGAAGCAGGATGATGCAGGCGGCAATGAATGCCCATAAGGGCATTCCGCAGCAACGGCGTCGTCGAACGGTGCCTTTCTCCCCTTGGATTGCTTCTTGACCCCGTTCCTGGGAGTTCAGCTGGTGGAGTGTGGACCTCCTCCAGAAAATAGGCCAAGAAGAGCGGCCCTCTGGCGTGGCAGCAGGGTTAGGGAACGAGGCTAGGATGTCTTTGATAGAGCCAGATTTGCGATTTGGGTCACCTGTATCTCGTTAGCTTGATCAACAGGCAGCGCGCCCTTTGGCAAGGCTTACCGTGAAACGGAAATCTGGAGCCACCCCCAGCATTCAAAAGATCGTTCCGGCTTGCTGTCCGCCCATGCTCAAGATTCGTTGCAAGTTTTGTTGCACGCTTGATCAAGTCCGAGAGACTCGTAAGACTACCGCGAGCTTCAGCCTCTCGGACAGCGTTCATGTTTAGGCGAGGCGGCCTTCGGGCTCCAGGCCTTGTCTCACTCATGGTAGGAGTTCTTTGAGGTAATGTTCCATCTATTGAGGGCCGTTGATGGTTGTACGGGCGATTGGCGCCTCTATCCTCTCCCAGCATAATCGGCGGCTTTTCGGGGTCAATATGTGACTCCTCAGACGAGGACGAGTCAAAGGAGTCTCGTGTTTGTAGAACAGCTGCAATCTCCTTGAGACTAGCACCGGCCATGGGCTCTGATGCCGCAACAGTTTCGTTGTTGCTTCTTGCCGACTGTGGAGGGCCAGCGCTAGGCTTGCTTATCGTGCGCAAAGAAGGCTTGCCCCGTTTCCCAAGACTAGCCTGTCGAACTAGAGTCGCTTCAGCATGCTCGGTCGTACGTGGGGGTTGCTGAGCACCATCTGAATCGCTATCAAGATAAGCCCCCAATATATCGGATTCCCGCTGCTCAGAGTTCCAGCTAGAAGGAGTCACTCTGCTCTGCGCGTACGGCTTATTCATTATTGTTGGGCTATCAGGCAATTCCTCGGGTATTGGCGACACAGACGATCGGCGATTCTTGATCGAGCGCATTGGAGGAGGAGCGAGGTTGCCATTTTTGCTTGGAGGGAGAGGCGGTGGAAAATCAGGTATCGAAGGGATAGATCCCACAGATTCCGCTGCTGATTTCCTGAACATATCTTCGTTTGCGACAGGGATAGGTTCTCGTAGAGCAGGGTGGATGTGCTGTTGATTATGGAAAGGTTGAGAGAATGACGGGCCAGGGTGGTGAAGATGCAACGGACTAGGTACAGCGTCCGAGACGCTTCTTTCTGAATAGACAGAAGGTGATGGGAGATCTTGTCGGCTTGGGCGATGGGGAGGTGGCGTGCCTCTGGGTGCCAGCAGCCTTCCTTGCGAGTCGAGAATGTTTGACAGCCTCCCCTGCGGATCGACCAGGCGCGTTTGTGGGCTACCGTTACTCGATAGAGGCCATCCGTTTGCTTGGGGGGCACGCGGCCCCGGTGAAGGTGCGATTGTTTTTGCCTGCGGAACTCGGACCTTGGGTCGTCGACCTGCTTCTAGCATTTCTCTTGCCCGTCGAACAGATCCTTTTCTCTCGGCTAGTCTAGGGTCGGGCCGTCCATGTGAATCGCTGAGACCAGTGTCCATATTCGCGGGATGACTAGCAGGGATTGCAGTAAAAAGGTGCAAGGCGTCGATCTAGACGGTCAAACGAGTGCTTCCCAGCTTCTAGAATTTAGAGAAAGTAAGTGCTAATGTTGAGAATTACTCTGATAAAACACGGTGCACGAGAACAAAAGCCAGCTTGATATCTGCCGAGAGGATGTCCAGTGATGAAAAGGAATGTAGATGAATAGTGGCTTTCGATGACTGAGCCAAGGCAAAGACTCAATGTAGGATGCGATACCGAGTATAAATGGTTGAAAAGAATGGACTTGAGAACCAGATGCTCAAGGTTGAACGAATGTGTGTGAATTCAGAAAAAGGGCACTCAATGCCTCAAAAGATCTGGAAAAGAGAGTTAAGACTGTTTCGCAGACCACCGAAGCTGAACTGTAGTTGCTGGGTAGAGGTTGCATACCGCAATGGAATTGAAAGAATTAGAAAAGGAGGGTTGAGACTCGCTCACAGTTGCATTGTCTCTCTCAGCTGATGAGCCAACTCTTCAAGCAGGCGTGCCTGACGGATATCAAATGGTCAAATCCAGATATCGGAGACAACACCTGAATTGAGACTGACAGATTCGCCCAGAAATACCAGGATACAGAGAGCTTCAAGCTCTTGCCTGAGAAGAAAAAGAGAGATGCGACGGTGTCCGAGGTGATTCAAAGATCAAGAAAATCACTTGGACGAGAGCACCTCACGCTTGGTGGGTAATGAAAGGGAGAAAGGGTCTTCCGGAGACCCTCAAACCAAGCCTCAGACGTGAATATTGACCTCTCTTCCCATCCCTGAGCACGGCTGTCGAGGCTAACTTTGGTCAAGATTTAGACACCAGGCTAAAAATTGCACAGCCTAACTTGATGGTCAGGACCTTGGTCCTTGGATTTAGAAACTGTCAGTGGGGACGCCGTTCCGACTCCCGGCTTCCTTGACATGAGCTAGTGCGGAAATACTAGTCACAAAGGACTGCTGGGTGTCGGGATCGAGCTATCTTAGGAGCGTGTCGTTGAGTTGGCCTGGAGACTGAACACTGTGAACGGAGGGTAAAAGAGACATGCTTTGCAGCATACAGAGAGAAACAGTAATCATGTTCCAGCGACGAGAGTGAGAGTCTCGAGTCTCCAGTTCTCAAACACAGGATTTCCGCGCTTCTCTGTTGGACTACGGTGCAGTTTCATCGTTTGCAAGTCGTTGCAGCACCATCAGTCACCATGTCGTCGAAGATCTAAGCGAAAGCGATAGATTGGCCAAATGCTGTGACCCAGAGCCAGAGGATTGCTGGGGCTCTCCAAGGCGGCTGCTATTGGCTGGTCCGGGCCGCTAAATCGACGGCACGTCTCAGATATGAGAGGAATCCCCACTCATAACGGGCAGAGAATCCATCTGAAACCAGGGGAGGCGTGTGACAAGGTGTGATCCAACCCAAAAGACCAGGGTGCAGACGACTATTCGCCAATAATCGCTGAGCTTTTTCCTCGGACGCCATCAAGTGTTCGAGGTGTGTACTCTGGAGTCAGGAAGGGCCCGGCTTCCTGAATAATGTGTACAAGCATGATCCAATTAAGTTAGGGTTCTTTTTCTCTCAGGTGACGTTCCCGAACCTGGGGTCGGGCAATTTCGCTTTCAGGGGAGGCTAGGCTAGTTTGATGGACTAGCTCCGTTTCGATAACAACGCCAGCGTCGGAATAAATTAATTTGGAGACATCGAGAAGGATTATTTTCTGGAATGGGCCAACTGCCACGACGACTCATTTGCGGAAGAGGGTGAAGAGAACGATATTGAATTTTGTCCTATCAAGAGCAGCATGCGCGGGGTGCATCGACTGAATATGACAGAAAAGGAAAGGGCGATCGAACTCGATAAACCGAGTCTCATGTGATCCTGCCTGCTGAGGCTGGACCGATGACTCTCTGAGCCGTCGAATCGTGTCATCTTTTAGCATTTTGGGCCCTGATCAACTTTGATTCTGGAACTATGACGAAAGCTAATCTTCCAGCTTCAAGATGCAAGAGCCCCACAAGCGCGGCAGACGCTTCATGAGAGGGCCAGTAATAGAAATACCTGGAGCACTCACTACTGTCGTCCCAGTTCCTCCCGCAGTCGAAGAATCTTCCTCTCCGCAGCCTGCATCTCGACAACAATACTCGCTAGCTCAGGCATTTTGCATTCGATGGCTTCCGTGAAGGACTTTTGAGCGTTTCGCAAAGAAGGCGGCACTAATATTCCAAACCATCTCATGGGGTTTGAAGCGTGTGAGCCCTTCTTCTGCGAATTGGGCTTGGAGTCTGTCTCTGCCACAGGTTTTACTGGGCCTGGCAGATCTTTCGCATCTTCGACAGTATTCCTGCAGCCAGTATCATTATCAACACCAGGAAGCTTGGATTCTGCCTCTGGCTCATTGTTTGGGACTGGTAGCTCGTTCTGGTCGCTTAAACCAGACTTTTCGTTTGCATCGCTGTTTGAGGGGGATACGATAGAGAAGATCTGTTTCGTTGATGCAGCAGTATCAGGCAATTCTCCTCGTTCGATTATATAGTCTTGCTCGCCTGCGGGCGGAGGTTGTAATAAACTGTTTATAGATCGTCCGATCAGACATTTGGTTCAAATGGTGTCTGAGCAAGACTTCGAATCTTCTTTGGCCCGCGTCAACTCACACTCTTTTTGTGGCTTTCATCCGCTCGTCATAGTAATCAGCACCATACCTTCGGCCAGGGGGGCACGTATAGTTCGCTTGAGCAAGAGAGAGAAACCCCTTCCACAATGGTCAGCTATTGTTCCCACAGAAAATCTGGTAGACCGAACCGATGAGAACCTGGACGCTAACTCGCCCTGCAATTTCTGGTGTTTATCAAGGAGCTCCAGATATCGTTCCAGGAGTGTATCCAATGACCGTACAAGGTCAGTCGCTGGGTCAGAATCGGGAGCCTCTGAGGGCTGTCGGGAAGCAGGAGGGGTAGCCAGTTGTGCCATTGGGTATTGAAGAGGTGCAGGTGAGGGAAGTTGGGGATGCCGGCGAAAGTGGAGGCGGTAGCGAGTCCGATAACTCCGTCATCTCGACCCAAAAAAAGCAATAGAATTTCCCGAGCTCGAGAACCTCACAACTCAACCTCACCAGTTGACTCAGTGTCCCATCTCGTAAGTATTTCTTCGTTCATCCTCTTCTACATTCGCGATCTCTGTTCTTGTGGATTGTGTGCGACGGAACGATTCCTTGCCCCGTGGCTCTCTCCGATACTGGAGCTTGGAATCTCCGCGCCACCTCCGCTTGCGACACTCGGAATCGTAGCTAACACTTCACGAAAAGCCGCTCCTTTTCATGGCTGGACTGGCTCAATAGAGGACTTTCAATATTTGAGCTTGTTCATCCCTTGTCTCCACGCGCCCTGTTCGCCAGAGCCCGATATCTGGCCGGGTCCGGTGACATCAATCAGGTCTCCGCGGTCATCCCGATACACCTCCGCTCGCGCTCAACGATCCCCTGAGACATTCCCTCTCCGTTTTCCTTCGGCTCTTCGCCTTCATATTCCATCTCCACTCTTGATCTAAGTAGAAGTGCCACCATGTCTGTTTCTGCGCTTCAGCGGGACACTGCGTTCCAGGCCCGGTCTCTAGTAAGTGCATCCAAATTTGCACCAAATATCAAATGGATCTCGGAGCACTAATTATTCCCTGTACTGCGCAGTTCCGGTCTTTGCTTCGTCAATCCTCACAATTCTCTAACTACAATTTCCGCGAGTACGCCCTTCGAAGGACCAAAGATGCCTTCCGCGAACATCAGCATGAGACTCAGGAACGGAGAATTCAAGAGCTGATACAGGAGGGACTACAGAGCTTGCGGATGATGAAGGTCAGTCACGATATTCCTAGTGTTGGAGCGCCGGACGCCTGCCGAAATGACCTTGATCCAAGGGCCTCCGGACATCCGTCGTGACACAAGATTTGCTCACACCATCTTTAGAGACAAACCGTGATCAGTCAGTTCTATCAATTGGATAAGTTGGTTGTGGAGGGCCAAAAAACAGTGAGTTACGCATTTCCGACTTCTTCCTGGAGTTATCCTTGACAAACTGGTATAGGGAAAGGAAACCGGACAGGAAGGAGGAATTGTTCGCCAAAAGGATACTGGGTAAGATACTCACCCTAGGTTCATCGCACTTACGTCGCAAACCTAACCTGTACCAGCTGGGATTAATTTAGCAAGTCGTATACATTTTTGGAACACAATTATCTCACGTGGCGCCCCAACTGGACACCCCAGTCCAGATATTCCGTCGTGACTTTTGAGGTGCTGATGATGGCGGCGGGGAAAGAATAGACTTGGGAATCACCTGTACTTTTATCTTGAAATTACGTTCTTGTGGCTTTGATACAAATCACTCCGAAACTCGGGTCTTCTCTCAGCTATCTCCGTCAAAAAAAAGGCCTCTATTGTCTAGTTGAGTTTGTGCTGCTTCGTAAGTTGCGGAGGTTACAGGTCACGTGTCGCTCGCGCCGGGCCTCGTTCATGAGATCCCATTCGGCCTCCTCTGTCATCACCTCATTATTTCCAGCAACTTTATCGTCCATTCTCAAAACGTGGGGCGCTTCAATCATTCCGGGAACTATTAACTTCTAATTGACTTTGGGTTTTGTTTTCCGTGTAGGACCTGACTTCCAGGGAAGTCGGGATTCAAGCGGTCGCGCTCTATGCCCCCAACAGTGAGTTTCAATCACTTATCATTGCTACTGAGAGCTGCAGTCGCGTGGCTTTTATGATCAATTTTTAACAACTACGTAGTTTAGGTCCTCCCGATCAGGGCGCCAACTCGGCGACGGCGTGAATCGCACCAGAACCGGCCAGATCGACCACGATGTCTTCGAGGGACTTCCCGTTCGACGATGGACGCGCCAGATTCAAACTGTATCGCAAGAACCGAAATCCGACGGAACCGAGTCAGAACCTCCCGGACTAGGTGGGAAGCAATCCATCCCTGAGAATCCAATGCCCAGGGATAGTCATCTACTTGCTCCTATGAGTCGAGCTCTTCTGCGCGCGGCGCGTTCTGGATGCATCTACATTCGTCAAGCCTCAAAGGACTTTGAAGACGAAGAAAAGGAGACTACGGATCCGGAAGAACAACAAGTGATACAGAATACGGAGCGCAATTTCTCGATGCGCAAATGGGCAACGGTCCCCAAGCATATGGAGCCGCCAGAAGTGGAGTTTTTGGCCAAACGACGACCGGGCCTGCCATCTCTATACGGGGCCACTGCTGGCGTTGTGGAAGGTGCCAACGGGTCGGTGCCAATGAGAAAAACTCGGTTCAAGAAAGTTGATCCAGTGACGGGTAACATCTCAATCTACGCAGCATGGGTTCCTGAAGGACACAAGATTGAAGGCGAAGTTACCGACGATTCTCAGTTGGCTGCTGATAATAGCAAAGTCACAGTGACTCCCGAGGCGCCCGCCCCGGGTACTGTCATTGAAGGTGTTGGGGTGGTCAACGCGCAGGGTGTGGTCGTCGCAGAAGCAGGCTCAGCAGCAGTTCTCACTCCCCCAAGGAGACGACCTCCTCCTCCGAAGCGTAAGGCGAAGGGACTCAAGGGCAGGAGAAAGAAGGTCATGTTTGCCCCAGGTGAAGGAACCGACGCTTCTCTAGTTCATGGGCCCGCTGCTGGTGTAGGGGATAATACAGCAAAAGACACAGACTCGTCGCGAATGTCGGTGGATCAAACCACCCAGGATGATGAGGATGACGATGGTGAAGAGGGCGAGGAAAGCGATGATGGCGAGGGAGATGAGTCCGGTTTTGACGCCAAAACCCCAGAAACTCCAGGCCCGCAACCTAGTACTGAACCGGAGCTGAAGCCGACACCTGGTCCTGCAATTGAAACAGTCGCTACACCTGCATCAGCTACACAAGTGTCAGAGGCTCCATTGGCGACTAGCTCCGTGCAGCCTCCCACACATCCATCTGTGCCCCCTCTCGACGAATTGTCACGTCCGGCCACCGATTTGTCGAGCTCCATGCCTGCGAATAATCCTAGCGAAGTGAAACTTGCGCCGCCTGAAACAAAGGAAGATGTTCAAATGACAGATGCTGCGCCCGCTGATGATCGTCTGCCTCCTTCGGCACCGGTTCCTAGCACACAACCACAGATGGTTTCTGAAATCACTCAGCCAGTCCATACTGAGAAATCTCTGTCCCCGCCACATGCACAACAAGCTCCCGTGATGGAGCCAACGAACATCCCAGCGCAACGCCCTGAGGAACTCGCTGTTGAACAGCCGGCAGAGCCAATGGATATAGTCATGGCTGAATCAAATGTGTCGGTCTCCGAACCTGCCCAAGCAGCAACAGAGAGCTTAGAGGTTCCAACAGCAGTGCCGCAACCTCCGCAGGCTGAGGCTCCAGAGGCTGCCACTGTTACCCAGAATTTAGAACCTCAGCAAGACGCAAACGAGTTCGACCTGTTGGATAACTTGGAAGCTAGTCTGAACAATATGCCACAGGAGACGCCTCGTGACAGGCAGCAAGAGGTCTCAGAGCAGCGTCCACAGGATCCCACTCAGGAAGGCGCAGCAGATCCCAAGCCGGTCGTTCCTTCCCAAGCACCTATCGAGACGCTGACAGAGCCTCGACCTGAAGAAACAGCAGAGGAAGTAAGGGAACCTGCTCCTGAGGAAACCGCAACCCCAACCATACCTGCCGCCACCCTGCTTGAGCCAGAAGCAACCGCATCCCAGAAACAGGAACAACGACAACAACAACCATTACCAGCACTCCAATCGTCACCACCAACACAGGCTGAGCAGCAACAACCGCAACGGACACTCGAGCAGGCTTCAGAACCACATATACCCTCAGAACCTCTAACCTTCATCCGAGGTCCTTCAACGATACCCGAACAAGCCACAACCGAACAACCAGCTCGAAGCCCCCAGGCATCAGCTCCAGGACAAGCACCATCAGAAGCTCCAGCTCCGTCCGCGCCAACAGCAGAGCCTCCCAAAGCCCAAGACTCTCCGCTGCCACCGTCATTCCCGGTGCCTGCAGCAGAGCAACCGCGAGGAACGGAACCCTCACGTGAGGTAGTACCCCAGAATGCAAACGAACAATTGGGAGACAAGGTTTCAGCTAAGATGGACGTTACGCTTCCTGTCCAGCCTGTATCTGAAGCCCAGATTGCCCAGCCACCTCCTTCGTTTGTTCGGAGCCCTCCTATTGTTTCTGGGCCCGCCGAGCCTGTGCCTGAGGCCCAGCATGGAGAGCGACAGGTCGAGGTCGGATTAGGCCAACAAGGGCAGGAACATGAAGCATCCGGTAATACTTCTCTGCCACAAGATGAGGCAAACAAAAGCTAGATACATCAATTGGCGCTTGCCTTAATGCCAAAGCTTCGCACCACACATTGATCCTTGTATCGTCTTTTCCTTTTTGCGGCTTTTCAGCGGCGAGTGGTGTTCCGATTGGACTTGGCCCGATTCTTCTTGCATTGGTGAGATATGTGAGCGCTTACTGCTCGTGTAACAAAGTGATAAATGAGTAAACCCTGTAACACATGGACTATATTGGCGAATGGATCCCCTGAATCACGTATATTGGACTTGATTAGCTCAAAACAATAGTATCCTGTCACGCTACCCTGATCAGCCGAAAGCAAGACCTCCATTCCCTTTCTTCCAACGCACAGACACAAAACACCTGAGATATTCCATAATAGATGCCAAACATGAATCAAAATCAGAAAACGTCGAGCAATCCCAAGCCAAATAACAAATAAAGGTAAAAACGACGAGCAACTGGCAACGCCAGAGAGACCCAGTACCCTTCCGAGGCTCCGTAGTTAGGTAGCGTCCAAAGTCTTCAGAAGTAAGGATAAGTGAGACATGAGCAGAGAAAAAGAGTATCAGGCATCTATGCTAGGATCTCCAAGTCCCTGTGTATTTGCTGAGAAGAGCCAGCGAGGCTCCAAGAAAAAGGAGCAAATCTGACCAAGAGGGGCCGGGGGTACAACGAAGGACCAAAATACAGATGAGCGGGCGACTCACTCTGCAAACCTTGGAATTAATGGGAGTCAACAGCCCATCAAGGGCAAACACCACGGAACTGGTGGGCTGTAGTATCAAATCCAAAATCTGACATTGCCCCTTTCAATGTCTCTTCGTCCTCGCGGACCGTCCCGAAAAGACAATCGGGGCTTTCGCTACCTTCGAGATGTTTCTCGAAGGTCCCTTGTTGATCGTCTCTCGAACCTCTTTTAAGACATCTTTCTTCTGGGTTAATGTTCGTTTTCGAGTGGGCGAGCTCTTATTCACAGCGGCAGCCTTGGTTTTAGCTTCTGTAGAAAGACTGTGAGGCTTAGCTGGTGATGATGAAGCCTTGGAAGCTCTGGCTTTGGATGTCTGTGCCGGTTTCCTGACCCGAGCTGTAGTCTTCGCTTTTCCTCTGCTACCTTTGATTGTAGGTAGCTTGATCTTACCCCCAGATCTGGAACTCCCTGCAGTTTTCTTCGAGGCGGTATTCCTGGAATTCTTAGGCGTAACGGTGGATGGAGCTGAATTTGGTGCCTTCTTCCGGGAGACGGCCGCCTTGGTCACGGCCATTCGGGCTCTCGAAACGGCTTTTTTGACTCCGGATTTCAGGGATGATGGGGCCAGCGAGCCACGCTTCTTATTAGTACGGGAACGGGACTTGTTGAGAGCATTCTCCCTTCTTCTTTTGGCGGCATTTGCCTTCTTTGCGTCCGCAATCTCCTTTAGCTTTGCAGCTCTAAGTTCTGCACGTTGCTCTTTCTCCCGTGGCCGAGGGCCCAGAATGCCACGACATTTTTCTGAACCACATCGGCATTGCTGGACGTTCTTCTGCGAGTAAGGACTGGTAGACTGATCAGTACAAATTGCAAAACGGGGTGGGCACACTCACTCGAAATTGTAATCGTAGCTCAACTCTTCTCCTGTCATGATACCGCGGTCACCGGCAAACAGGGCCATCCGTGGCTTTCCAGCCACGGTCCACTTCTCCATACGACAGTTAGGCTCGCAGGCATGGTTCACAAAACGAGCGATGGAGCCACGGGTGGCGTCGATAATCATGTTTTGATCAAAGTACATCAGGTAATAGCACTATTTATATGTTAAAAACAAGCCAAAGACACTGCGGACAGGGGGAGCAAAAAGACCTCGTTCTTTTTGTAAATAGTGCGCATGCGTTTCTCGCATTCCGCTTGAGTTATGATCTCTCCCGTATATTCCACAATGATCTGGTTTGGTTCGAACGTGCGGTTACTGCGAACACCGTAGCCGCGGTCTGCAGTCTTAATCACCTCAACTCCAACATTATACTTGCCCCCAGCCTTAGCCCTCTGTTTGAGCTCTTCAAAGTTCCGATTGCCGCATTCAGGGCCAAGCCCACAGATGCTGTTGTCACACTCATAGAACATGTAGCGATTCTGGCAATCTTGGTCACAGCCGGTCTCTGGTATGCAAGTACACTTGGACAGCTCCTCTTCCTTCGTCGCTCGCCAAATGCTGCCAGCTTCGCCGACAAAGACGTCTAATCATTAATCAGTATTATTCCTCCTCCATGAATGGTGATTTCACGTACTTTTGTTTGTTTTTCTCCATTCGTTGGGCTTTGGCTGGCCTGGAGGAAGAGGGGAGTAGATATCAAAAGGGAGCTCAAAATCTCTCCCCGTTTGCAGTAGTCTCTCGCCGGCAAACATCGGCAGCGGCAGAAACCTCCTTTGGGGGTTGGGCTGGTTTTGGTTGAGACTTTTTCTCCTCGCGGTTTTTGTTCTGTTTTGGCTTGGTCGAGAGTTTGTATATTCTTGCCCCGAGTAAAGACCATGAGTCAACCAGCGCTTCGCCTTGAACCGAGCGATAGCCTCAGAAGGCGCAGGTGCTTCCTGCGCAGTCTCCGACCCTGATCGATCTTTGGTAGGAGGTTCACTGTCTGCTACACGTCGTTTCTTAGTCGGCGGCTGCTCGGTGGATTCAGAGTCCTCTTTTGGAGCAGCAAGTTGACGAGGTCTAAGACTGGACCTTCTGTCCGGTTCCGTCGTGGCGCTCCGTTTTCCCAACACAGTAGACGCGCGCCCAGCGAGATCAGAGATCTTCCCCAATATGCTCAGGCGCGAGGAGCGCCTGATAGGTGTCTGGTTGTCTGGTTTGGTAGCTGTAGAGCTTTCTCTTGGCCTGTTGTGACTCTTGTCCCGGGCTAATGCCTGCTCCACGCGTTTACGTAGGGTCCGGGGTGGCAAAGCGCCAGGCACGTCCTCCGGCTGTAATTCGTGCGATGACTTCGAGAGCGGAGTATCTGGAGCCATCGGGTGGTCGCCAGGATCCATATGGTCCTGCACAAGACTCGTTTCGGTTTGCAGAGCCGACTCCATGATCGCGATGCTATGACGAAGTTGGGAGGAGCGAAGTTTCTTTCCCAGCGGCGCAGCGCCATTGTCCAGACCCTCGACGAGAATCGTATGCTCAATTTTCTCGGCAATAAATGGTGAACCATGATCGCCCATCTCCGCGTCGATATCCAGGCGTGCCGTTCCCCGCAGCGAAGCGCGTGTCACACGTGTAGATCGTCGCCGTAGGGTAGGTTTTTCTTCATTGGACGCGTTTTCATTGTTGCTAGAGGTTTCCGAGCGGCTGTTTTCGGGTGTGAGAAGTTGCTCGGTGTATTCGAAAGCCATTGTGGCGTCAAGGGGCTTCTTCACGAGGTCCGAGATGGTTGCGGGAGTTGCGGGAGACGCGCCGGACAATCCTAGTCCGCCATCCATAGCGCGGTGTGCAGGATGAGGCTTGCGGCGAGTGCTGTATCTTCAGTCAAAATGATAACGGCTGGAAAGGCTGAGCTGTCCGGGGGTCCAGGGTTTCGTAGAGGAGTGACTAAACTACGGGGGCTCTGTTGGTCAGAAACTAGCCTGCCGATGGAGAGCTGGAGAGAGAAATAATCCGCTTATCAGGAGGAACGCTGGGAACGCCCTATAAGCCGGAGATCATTTTGCAGATAACACGAGCAGCTGTCCAAGTGACAAAAAAGGTACCAAAAAGAGACAAAAAAGGGAAGGGGTTTCGGTTTGGGGGTTGGATGGAAGGGGAAGAGGAGAGAGGAGGATGCAGATGGCAGAAGTGGAAGGAGAGCAGGACTCTGGTGTAGTGACAGTCTCAGCCGCGGAATGCCCCCCTCCCAACTGATTCCGGAGAACAAATCCCTCATTTACACTTGTTTCTCCTTCTACTTCGTCTGCTTTTCTGCTCCGTGCATTTCACTCCGCTCGATATCGAAAAGTCGGCTTTTTGCTATCTATATCTCTTCCGCCTGGTTGATGGACTACTCAACTCTACAGGGGAGACTATCCAGGTAGATACCACGATCTACTCAATCTGGCGGAGTTGACTACTATGCCTATGATGACTCATTCATTCGTCTCTACAGCGGGTGTCTCGATTTGATATCTACGGTGTGCACATGCCCCATGAGACATTTCGTCAAGCAGCCTTCTGAAATGCCACTCGGAGCTTCCACTCGGCGACTCAAGAGAACAAGGGTTCCCGCATTCGAAGACTTTCAAATCTCCTACTGTGGTATAAGTCATACAGAAAAACCTTGGGTGCTGTCACTTTCCTGGCTCCAGCTCTGCACATCTACTGATTTCCAGATATATGAAGCGCACAACTCAATGTTCGCAAGGTTTCATTTTGCAGCTTCCATTTACCAGAGAAATGGCAGCTCCGTTAGTCACAGAAGATCACGCAGGGTGCTCTGTCTCAGTACTTTCACGAATCCTAAAGAGTGCAGTGGCTGCCAAATGTTTATTCCCAAAAGTCAGAGTCAAATCCAAGCGGCAGCGGATTCGCCAGGTAGTTGGTCAGAATGTAAATGGGAACAAATCTACGCTCAGCATAATAAGGGCTCTCAAGCCTCTTTCCCCTTCCAATGCTATTCATTCGCGACCCGGTGGTTTTCAACTGGCTACTCGCATCCCAGCATGGTCGATTCCCGCTCCATGAAACCCAGTTCAAAATTTCAATCAAGAATATGTGAAATGACAGCATTTTTCACTGCAAGCTATGCTACATCCCTCTCATCTGGGTCTTGGACTTTAATATCAATCATCATTGCACTAGGCTGTTCGAGTGAGATACCACTCATTTGAGAACAAGGCCGGCTGCGGCTATGCATGTGCTGATAACTCACCACCTTGTCTCAACCCAAGCGCCTAGAGCAATCCTTCCTCTGTAACAGCCTTTCCAGACCTTTATATAAGTGATGCTATCAATCATTCTCGCTGCAACCGGACGGGACGTGCTCAACAGGCTCAATGCATATACTCATGTTGCCATATTGATGCATTATGGAGAATTTCTTACTTGCCCTAATCCGTGCTAGCTCTGTAATTGCCCCCTTTCCCGGCCGATGGGCCCCGCAAATCGGCAGGGTTAAGGCGGCCTCCCCACTCTGGCACAGCTGGCTCACTTTTGCGGTCTCTTATTGGCTGGGGCTGTATACCCCGTAGGTAGTACATACGGAGTAAGGTACAGTCTCACCTGAACTTTCAAGAGCACCATGTCAAGGAGCTGCTCTGATAATAACTGCGATGGTTCTCGGGGGACTCCTCAGACTGTAACCTGGTCATACTTCAATAATCCTCAAATACTCTCTGTTGACTTTTTATTTATCGAGGCCAGCATCGGGTGAAGTACAGCCAGCATCTGAGCAGATCAGCCCACCTCAGCGTTTCGTTAATGTTAGAGCAATATATATTTATTTATCTAACAGGACGCATCGACAAGTAAATCGAATAGATCGTTCGACATGCTCCAGGCATCTCATTTCAAGAATTAGTTTAAGCCAATAGAGTCGCTACCTAATACAGCCGTCCATCCATGTACACAAATCCCAAGAAAATCTTGCGGGCTGTCTAGCTACTTGGTATAGATACAGGCCCGTCAATATCACAAGACAAGAATAGGAAAATGTTTGAAGAGAGGGAATGAAGTCCGAGACCCAATGACAGGATAGAATAGGTAAAGATATACATAAGTAAGAGATCGTAAAGAAGAAGGCGGGGAGAGAGATCAACCCAAGGAGCTACCTCAGCTCCGATTCGGTGGAGCAGGAACTCGCTGCATTTCGATATCGTTCTGAGGTTCAACGTTGCGAGGAAGAAATTTTCGCTTCATCGTACTTAATCGTTGGTCTCCTTCCTGATAATAATCTTTGAATTGCATGTAGGTCGGCGGTCGTGGTCGGCCGAATACCGCAATCCAGTTCCGGATGACGTTCCCTTGTGTGAAAGGGCGATGACGATCGGCTTTGGCAAACTTGTGCGAGTTCAGGTACTCCCGCGTGGTTTCGCCCCGACCGACGAGGAAGAGATGGTAAGCCCACAATGAGGCAGGGTATGGAGCTGCTATGGCTCCGTAAATGACCATAGCAAAAGGCACTCTCCACTTGTCAATGGCGTCGCCAAAGTTGATGCCTTCTTGAGATCGGTACACAAGAATGTGTGCCAAGCTAGCGCCGAGTAAGAAGAGCGCTAGGAGTGTGGACGTGCTGACAAAGGCAAAGAAGTAACGGTAATTTCGGCGGCCGACACAATTGTTCAGCCAAACACAATGGTGGTCGAGGGTCTCGATACAGTTGTCGCAGACGCGGCAGTGGTAGCATCGCGGAGGACGCCAGATAGAGCAAGTCTTGCAGTACTTGACAGGCACATCCATAGCGGCAACGTCGGAAGTTGCGAGCTTCACCATGACCCAGTCATTCGTTGGAGGGCCGATGGCGAGAGGGTCGTCTGACGGATTGGGCGGAGGCATCTGGTGGAGGTTACGGGGGATAACACCGGGATCGACTACCGACGCATGTATAAATGAGGAGAAGCAAAGGTAGAAGAGGTAGGCGAAAAGAATTGGGATAGCCGGAGAGACGTGATGCCATAGCCATGGGCCACTGGAAAATTGTTAGCACAGAAAGAACGTAGAGTAAAGAATGTATTTGAGCGATGCATACGAGTAACCAAAGAACAAACCGGTAGGAACCAGGACAAGAAATCCGGTTGCAATGTTGACTGGCTTGTCCCTAGAGTTTTGAAACCTCCCCCCACCCCAAAAGATAGTGTTACCAACAAAGTATTCGTAGTTCCTGCCCTTGTCGCGATTATTCACCGGAGGTGGCCGCTTCTCAATGGACCTTGGCGATGATTCTGCTGATGATAGCCGTTCATGTGTTCTACTGTTGCGATTCTCAGCCGGTGCATTTCTATTCTGCAGCGATAGGAAAGAAAGAGGTGATCTCTGCGGGGTCTCGGGCTCGGTTGTGGTCTTATAATTCACCCCAAGATTGAGGTGCGGTGGTCGATTTCGGTCGGGTATAAGATTCGCGCTTTCGCTTCGCACCGTGGTATTCGCCGTGGGGCTGGCATTTGAGGTACCTCTATCAGGTATGATCGGATCGGTGAACTCAGTCCCTCGGGAAGGGGGTACTTCTTGATCCACAGCTGGAAGGGAGTTGGGGAAGGTACTGTTCGAGACCAAGCTCCGTCTGTTGTGGTTGAGTTGATCCCCCCAATCTTCGGATGATGCCGTTGTCTCCTTTGTCACTGGACGGCCTCGATGGGCTTGTAGGCGCTGAGATGACATTGGTCGGAAGAAACCCGAAGCAGCCAGCGAAGGGATGTGTGTTCGGCTCAATCTGCTCCCGGAGCTTCCTGGCCGGTTGGTGATTTGGCTAGTGGAAGTAATGGAGCTCCTCGCCGGCGGCGGGCCTCGTCGGGATACGGAGTGTCGTGACTGCGGTACTTGCGACGACACCGTATATGATTGTGACTGGTCGCCGTCTTCTGAAGCCATGTCCGTCACTCGGGATGAGATGCCTCCAATCGACGGAGGGCGAGGAATGCCCAACGCGTGCGGTGTAGGAGGAGGGTTTGTAGAGTCATTGTTCTCTGAACTTTCCGGTTGGAACGCCATATCGATGGCAAGTTGCGGAGTTGGCTATTGACAATCGCAAAATCTCATCTCGCGGTGCGGTCGGTTCCGGGCAATGTTCGGCGAAGGCTCATGAGATGGTAAGGAGCGACAAGAAGTAAGAAGCGCGCAGAAAATCCAAGATCAATGGATAGAATAAAGAGCGTAGGAGGCCTGATACAAACAATTTATAGTTAGCTATCTGCAGCATCATCCACCAGCCCGCGCATTTTGAGATAGGCTCGGGGCGCTACCTGCCCCTGTCTCTCCCAAGGAGGGTTCTTAGCCACTAACATACCTTGAGGAGCCGTGATTTGGGGGAAAACTACTCGCGAACGCGGATTTGCAGCACGTTCACTAGCAAGCCACCCACATAATGAATATGCAGCTGGGTAGTGCAAAAGCGAGAAGCCGTAAGGAGCGGAATGGAAAAGCGAACAGTAACTCCAAGTGCAGGTCTACAACATCAGCATTGGGTCACAATTCGGCAGGCGGGATGACTAAGCGCCACACTTTGCGACCAACCAGTCGGATGTCACCTGATGGTCGCGCCGTCATCGTCCGACCTCAACCTGAGTCGAGTTCGCCCTCCCGCTTTTGCAAGACAATTGCTCCCCTCCAATCCTCGCAGCAACCGCGATTTCTCGCTTTCAAATCACCACGATGTCTTCGATTGCCGCCATGGCCTCTCGCCGGGCCTTTACCCGCCAGGCTCTTTTCCGCGCTCCCCAGCGCCGCCTCTACAGCTCCAAGCTGGAGGAATCCAGCCTCGACCAGGCTCCCAAGCGTGACCCCGAGCTCTATGTACGCATTTCTATCGAATTCGATCGGGTTCAGGCAAAATAATGAGGCACTCGTGTCTAATTGGAAATAGGTCTTGCTCGGTGTCATGTCTGGTGCTTTCTTGATTGCCGGCTGGTAAGGATCATGCCATATTCCGTGCTCCTGGGGAGATGCCCAAAACAGTTGCTATGCACTCAATCGATAATCAATGGCATATGGACTTCGATATGCACATACTAAGATCTTTGTGCCAATAGGTACTTCGGCAAGAAGCCCACCTCGGTCACCTCCGAGAGCAACGTCCGCATCCCCGACAGCTCCATGCCCTGGGAACGTGAGGACACTGGTGGCAAGTCCTACAAGTACCAGTACCACCCCAACGGAGATAAGAGCCAGCCTCTCCGTAACGCTCCCAGTGCTTTGAACACTGTTATCGTGCCCAACGTTACCCTACCCGCGGTATGAATTATTTCCGTGTTGTCCCGCATCCGAATTGCCATTGACGTTTTCTGCTTTAGGACCTCCACGAGCGCTTCAACAAGTACGGCAAGGAGGAGTATGACTTTTAGACAAGAGAATATTATGTTGCTTGTGCTGGGGAGGCCTTGATGCTGATCGTTGTACAACAAAATTCCCCATTCCGAAGATTAGAGTAGTGAGAGTGTTAGCAAGAGCCTGTGCATAGTTGTTTTATAACCTGACTCAATTTGAGAGTTTCTTTTGTTGTCCAACCATAGATTATTAGACTACATAATCATTGTACAATGCCACACACTCGTAAGTTTAGTCAGTCAAAAGGGAGAATCATTGTCAAAAAAAAATTACAGAGAAGTGGGCGTTGTGAGATAAAGAGAACAAGAGAAGGAGTGTCAAAGATGGTGATGAAAACGCGGCAGCTAAGCCCAGAACAAACGCCCGCTTATATTCCCCTTTCAGAGAGTGGCATCATTGCCCTCGCTGGCTGGCTTCGGCTCGGGAGAATCAACTTCTTCCTTTAAGCTTCCTGCGCCAGCCGCGGAAGCGGGGCTGTCTTCCGCAACTTCCTCTGGCTTGTCGAAAGTCTCAGGATTCTGGCCCTCAACGTCTGGGTGAGGTGGAGCAATCTCGCCATCAACCATGTCAACCAAATGGCCGTGAGCTAGACGAGTCCGGGTCTCGTGCCTTGTCTCAAAGGATACCTTGCCCTCCTTCCTTAGCGATTCCACCACTTCCTCATCAAGAATATTACCCTGGTGATCACGGTACTCTACTCGTGCTTTGGTAGAACGAAGTTGAGTGGCACTGGAGGTGATCTTGGGTTCCTCGCTTTTGACCTCGGCAGGTTTCTGCTTCTTGACTTCCTGCTTGGGCTGCTGTTTCGGCTCCTCCTTCTTAGCTGCCTTCTTAGCTGAAGGGGCCGCATCAGAAGGAGTCGGCGTTGTTGGGATCGCGGCGTTTGCGCTTGTAAATTGGGTTACATATTGATTGAGCTGAACTATATTAGAGACAGCCCCAGCGAAATAGTTCTTGGCTATTCAGCACTTACATCAGTATAGAAAGTGTTGCAGTCGAAATCCCAAGATTTCAAAAGTTTAACTTGCTTGCAGGCATCCTTTGTCCAGGGATTGCCATAAACCAGCGGGGAGTAGATTGTGAATGTGAAGATAGTGAGCGCAAGGAAGATACCAGCCAATGCCTTTCCAATGACAGGCCGAGATGGAAGGCCCAGGCTGCTGATACGGTGTGTGATAAAGTCGAACTCCTGGGCAAGAGTGAGGATAGCAAAATAGAGGGCCGGGAAATAGTGGTGCAGGAAGAGCTGGCGCGCCATAAGATAGAACGGGAAGTAGTGGAAGAACCATCCAAGTACACTGCTGCCGATTTCGTAGTCGAATCTCTTAAAGGTAGAGTTTCGATAGTCATTGCAGTTTCGCTGCCAGCGAATGACAGAAATACCCTTGAAAATGACATATATCAGGATAGCAGCGGTCGACGAATACCAGACAAACGGATTTCCGAACAAGTACACCTGCCGATGATCACGCCCCCAAAAGTTGATGCCACGGAGGAGCGTGGGCCACGACGGGGGACGGGAATCCCAAGCGTGGGAGTCCGTCAATCCGGCATTGGTAGTCCACATGACTTTTTGGAGCTCAAAGAACTTGCCGAAGAAGCCGGGATTCCTGTAGGTGACCTTTTCTGCGTCCGCGGGTAACATCGGGTGCTTGTTCGATTCAACATACCATATGCTGTTGGGTAACGAAGCTCCCTTTGCACAAGTGACTTCCTGTTGATCAAAACCCCATTCTGGCAGCTTGACCTTGTGAGAGAACAGGACACAACCAGTCATGACATGGACGAGACGGAATTTGGACTGGATGGTACGCAGTCGCTTCTTTGCCTCCTCTCCGTCCGACAAAGATTTGACAATCTCGACGCGCCAAAAGTCGTTGGCATCACCCGCAAAGCCTTCGTATCCATATGCTGAAACTTCAAACTGCCAATCCACATCAGTCACAGGGGGACGTTCATTATGCGAGTGTATCCTTCGGCGAGTCATCATGTGGTTAAGCCTAATGACTGCGCCATCTTCAATGTAGTTTGCAGTGATGTTATCCCAGGCGAGAGGGCCTTCAATCTCCGCACCGTCAGCGCCGATAGGCTGTGTCTGATTCTCCGCAATGAAAAGGTTGTTGTCGTCCTTGTGGGGATAAAGGGTGATTTGCTGTTGTTTGCTGCCGGTGGGATACATGTGACTATGGGAATGCAAGTAACCGCCCTGCGTGTTATGGTGGCGGATGCTAAGACGGGAGCCGAATATGACATCTGCAGGCACGGCGGCCATACCCTTGGAGTTCAAAGTCGCTTGAAATTCAGAGGACATGAAACCATCGCCCTCTCCCGGGTTTACCAGGCATTTGAAGTGAATGGCGAACATGGCACAGTAGAATCCGAGCGGGATCACGATTAAGCAAAACATTCTCGCAAAGAAATGTTTGAACCAGAGTCGCTGAATAACAGTCAGAAAGTATCTTACTCATAAAAAAAAAAGGAAAGACTTACAGGAGTAACAGTCCTAGTATCACCAAGCACCACCCAAAGTTGAAGGATGGTGAGGGAACCAACCCAGGCGACTGTAAAGAGGCCAACCCATTTCGTACTCAGCGTAGCACCTAAACTCAGGCCAGTGGCTACCAACCAGAACCACCAGGGTCCGCGAAAGGCGTGTGATGGCCCGAGCTCCTGTTGATTCGTGAAACAAGTGAATGAGAGAGCGGTAAGCGCTGTAAAGAACACGAGGGGAGAATCCAAGAGAATAAAGCGAGACTGGGTGACTAGGCCATTCTCTATGCGGGATTAGCAGGCAGTTGCAATTCTGGGCCGTGGATGAGGGCTTACCGAAGAGGATTGCACCAGCTCCCAGTACTGCAGTGGGGGTACGACATCCCGTGGCCTTTAGGGTCAAGAACATTATCGGCACGGTCAGGACACCCAAGATTGCGGGGAGCATCCGCATAGCTACATATGGCACCCCGGGCTCGAGGTAGTCCTTCCCAATCTCTTTGAAATCAAAGTTCCCTTTGAAGCCAGCGAGCCAGCCTGCGAGTGTGATAAGGAGCTTGGCGAGAGGCGGGTGAACGTCCATGAAAAAGCGACCCTTGATATACTTTGTAGCGAAGCCGCCGAAGCTGTTCGAAGGTTAGGCGTGCACATAGGATCTCCCAGAGTCGCAGGAAACGTACTGTACTTCGTCAAAGACAACGCTGCTCGGTTGGTAAATCCTGAAGAGGCGCACGACAGCGGCGACTATTGTCACCAGAACCATAACCTTATAGTCGGATGTCGGGAGGTTGAAGATGTCGTTATTCGTGACGCCATCGGATTGGTAGCTGGATGGTACGGCAGCAACTTTCTTTCGGTTCTTTGGCCGAGGGGAGCGACTAGGCGAGCGCGAGGAGGTTCGTGGAGGGCGGACGTCTAGGGTGTCCCTGGATTTCGGCGCCATCTTGAAGCTGGGGGTCCCAATGGAGAAGCAGTGGGTCGATGAAAGGTAACTGAATAGTAAAGAAGAGAGCGACGGTTTATTCCAATTGTAAAAATAAAGGAGCAAGGATTAGGAAGTCATAGAGAAGTCGATTGCAGCTTTAATACTCCGACTCCCAAAAAGCGGTGATCCGAAAGCTCACGCCAGAGGAGAGCGAATTGAAGAATTGGGCGCAAGAAGAATGATAGGAGAATTGCTGAATATGTGTTGTCGAGGCTAACCACAGAGCGCCATGGCCGAAGAAAAGAAAGGAAGGGTAAGAGAAGAACAGGGGGCTTAACGAGGTCGTTTGGTCGAGGCTCTAAGGAAGCGAAGCCGAACAAATGATGTGTAGTCGGCCAAAGTTAACACGTGTGGTCGAAGCGCTTACGGACGAACCCGCTTTCATACTCCTCAGGTCACAGTGGCTGTAATGATTCTTTTATGGGCGGAAACAGGGTGTTCAATATTACAGGGAGCTAAGTATTAAAAGCGAATCAAAATCTGAATCATCTCAAATGAAACCAGCGAGACCAAGCCGACAGGATTAACTTGTCTCAGTCAGAGTCTGGCCCTCCTCGTAGTTCGTATTGAGATGTATAGCTTACGTAACCGGAGCTATCTCCTCTTGGACTAGCCTTGGCGCCTATGGTACCCAATGAAGATCAATAGTTAGACGCGCGGCTGGATCTACCGCTTTGGTCTCAGACAGGATGAAATAATAATGGTTGGCATCAGCCTCGAGCAACCACATTGCCTCCCCATCACTCCCCTTCCAGCGCACGCCCTAATTGGTGTCGCGAACATGGCATCCATGAGCACGGGAAACACGCCAACCATCACAGATGATGTGAGCAAGCCTCCTGAGGGAGTGGTCTTGCCACCAAAGGACATTCGAGGTTAGTTTCGCACGGTCTCCCCGCAGAGTGATGCGTGTGCTAACGAGACGAAATAGCAATTGTTGAAAAGACGGCTGGGTATGTCACTCGAAATGGGGCTGTCTTTGAAGGTAAGTCTCAGTTCATTCTTGCTGCGGCATCAAAGTAAAAGCTAACTTGCTCAACTCTTAAGACCGTGTTCGCGAAAAAGAACGGAACAATCCCAAGTTCTCCTTCCTAAATCCGAATGACCCGTATGCACCATTCTACCAATGGCGTCTAAGTGAAATCAAGGAAGGGAGAGGGACTGATGTGTCTGCTGGCCGCGCAGGCGAGCCAACTCCGACTCCAGCACCCGAAGCACCGAAAGGGCCTGCAGAGCCCCCAGAGTTTCACTTTTCAGCTCGAATGCCTATCATCAACGCTCAGGACTTGGAGGTTGTTAGACTCACAGCACTCTTTGTGGCCAGACGGGGGAAATCTTTCATGACTGCCCTGTCACAGCGCGAGGCCCGGAACTTCCAGTTCGACTTCCTTCGCCCACAACACAGTCTGTATCAGTTCTTTACGCGATTGGTCGACCAGTATACTATACTCCTGCGGCCCGAGGGCGTGGATAGTGCTACATCTGAGAAGAATAGAATCGCGGAGCTGGAACAGAACGTCAAGAACAAATTCCACATTCTGGAACGGGCAAAGCAGCGTGCAGAGTGGGTCAAATATCAAGAGCACCAGAAACAGAAGAAAGAGGAGGAGGAAGAGAATGAGCGGATAGAATATGCCCAGATCGATTGGCACGACTTTGTGGTCGTGGAAACAGTTCTCTTCACCGAAGCGGACGATCAGGTTGACCTCCCCCCGCCAACCTCTCTCAACGACCTGCAATCCGCCTCCCTAGAACAGAAAGCGATGATCTCGCTAAACCCTCTCCGCATCGAAGAAGCTATGCCCACCGACTTGGATGCACCCACATACTACAACGCCTACCCCACGCAACCCGAGCCTCAACCTGTCGTCCAACCAGCCGGTCCATCATTTCCTTCACAGCCGATGCCGCAACCGATTCCCCTTCCCTCTGCTGCCGCCACAGCCGCTGCCCAAGAAGAAGAGCAAAGAATCCGCGAGCGCATGGAAACCCGCGACCAAGTGGCTACAGCCAAATCGATCCCCACCCAACAACCAATGCGCATCCGCTCCGACTACATCCCCCGCGCACAAGCCCGTCGCCTCAACCCAGCCGGCGCCATGGCCCTCTGTCCAAACTGCAAGCAGCAGATCCCCGAAGCCGAACTGCAGCAACACATGCGCATCGAGATGCTCGACCCGCGCTGGCGAGAACAGCAGGCCAAGGCCCAGGCTCGAACGGCTACAACCAACCTTTCCACAGCCGATGTGGTTGGCAATCTGAAACGACTAGCCAGCCAACGCAGCGATGTTTTCGACTCTACTGCCCTCCAGGGTATTCCTGATCCAGAGGAAGAGGCGAGGAAGAAGCGTATGGCTTATGAAGGCATACCAGGGGCTGGGCCTATGCAACACCAACAACCGCCTCCGGTGGGGCCAATGGGTGGTCCGCAGAATCCCCAGAACATGAACATTGAGGAGCAGATTAGACACCTTCATGAGCGCTATAAGCAATGATGCAAACAATTTCCACTTGGCGTTATGTTTTAAACCCTGCTGGCGTTTCGTGGGCTTTTGGGTTTTGTGGACTTTTGCTCGATAATATATTTCTTTGAAAACGATGCCTGTTCCTGCTTGTACAGTATCGCTACATCCTATGACATCTATAGCACTATGAGAAATCATTGGGCGATCCTATAACATGAAACTGTTTGAGCAAGTTTAATTCTAACGTAGTAGCCACTGGTATTCTTGTAGATCGTCCTCTCGATGCATTAAACTCCGTTTACTGGAGCCATGTATATGGCAAAACAAACGTAGAAGACAAGTAACCCATAAGCAAAAGAAGAAGAAGCAAGACTCCCAGTACGCCGATAAATGACGTCTCGGCGCCTGATACAATAAGCAAGAAGTAAGTCAAAGGCAAATAGAGTGAACAAGTATCAGGAATAGGATACATGTACAAGGACGAGAATATTAGAGCAAGATTAGTAATAATACATGTCGCAGGTTGCTCCAATTGGTCCACGCGACGACGAAGACAAAGAAGTATTAGGGGGAGCAGTGTATAGAGTGTCGCCAAGCTAATATGGTGTGAGACAAGGGCATGATCGCGCTCAAGAAGGGTATTCTGCTTTGATACGGCGTGTCATGGGCGCAAAGGGTGATGGACCTTCTGTTGTCTCAACGACGGAGTCGGGCATGACAACGACATCGACCAGCGATAGCGTTGAATCATGCGGAATGGCTTTGCCCAAAGTTGGTTCTCGATAAGAACCTTGGTAATTCGGGAGTGATGAGTATGGTGATTGAGACGTGCTAGCGCAAGAATTTTTTAAGTCGTGGCGCTAGCAGCGAGGGTTTGTGTGCCTGCGGTTGCCTTTTCCTGTTCATGAGTAGTGTCCCGTAGACCTCCATCCTGCTCAGTCTTCAGTCCTGGGATCTCGAGAGACAGAGTGTCCGGCTGCTGTTCCTCGACAGATGGAACGTCGGTTTGCTGTTGTTCATGTCGTTCTTCTGGGGCATATGTCTGAGCGAATACAGGGACGATGCCACCGCCAATTCGAGACCAGAACATTCTTTCCCTCAGGCGAACTGTTTCCTCCCATGCTTCCTGGATCTCATCGGGTTCCTCGGCGTGAATGTGGCCGTCAAGGATGAGACGAAGATAAGCCGTAAACTCGCAGCACGAGCGAACCTTTTCTAGACAGAGAACACACAGCGGGTATCGTTGAGCTGTTTCACTATCCGACATCCGGAAGCGGTGAGTTCTCTCGTTATCGGAGCCGCTTCGTCGTTCGCCGCAGAGCGAGCACGGGAATTCGTATTTTTTGACATCCAATGGCATCGGTTCAACGACTAGACTTCCCTCGCAGATACCGCTGAGCACGCTTCGTCGTGTTAACCAGGATATACCAGGGGCAGCGTCAAGTCGCAAGGTCGGTTCGATGTCTTCCATCACAACACGTTTATAGAAACGCGCCTCCTTGAGAGGAATGCTCGAGCCAGCGGGTTGAGGAGAAGAAACACTTCCGTTTGGTGAGTGGGGTTGAGATTTTGACGGCGAGGAAGTAACTGAGCCGAAGCCAGCACCGCTGAAACTTGCCAAGCTCATGACATTCAGACCGGAGTACGACCCACTGGTTGCCCTGCTTGGAGGCTTGGAGCTTTTTACTAGAGTGAAAAGCTCGCGGAAATCATCGTATGCAATCATATCTGTTCGGCATACCGTCTTAATGAGATGGGGAAAGCTGGTGGAAGGTCCAGGTGCAATTTCGGCAAAGACAACTTCGCCAGGAATGTCTGTTGCGTCCATACTCTTCCGGATAAGACTGTGCTGCAGTGGTCCAGCTGGCGATGGGGGTGCGGTGGAGATGGCTGTTCGGCCATCAAGGTCGTCCTTGGAGATATTCATGACGTGTAGGACGGATTTCAACTCTGATAGCTGTTCTTGATGCGAGGCAAGGAGCGACTCTGTATCTTTGATTTGAGACCGTAGCTGCTCGTTCTTTTTCTCCACTGCCTCGCGCTCAAGCTTCGCCGCAGCAACCATCTACTAAAGATTAGACAAGAAAATTAAGATAAAAAGTGCGCTTACCTTGTTTGCTTCCTCAAAGAGAGCAGCGGTGAGGGTTTCGAGTTCCTGCTCGATATTCTTCTTCTCCTTCTCCGCTAGGACCCGCTGCGCCTTTTCCTCCACCAAGGAAGCTCTCAGGCGAGCAAACTCAACATCATAATCGGCTTTCTTTACGAGTACATTTTGGTCAACATCGCGGCGATATTGAGCATTTTCCGACTCGAGAGCGCGAATCCTTTCTTGGGCTTGCTCCAAGTCTTGGCGGGTGGCGACTAAAGTGTCGTCGAGTTTTGTCTGGTTGTTAATCGCTTGAACGAGCTTCAGACTTAGCGTCGCAACTTCATCGTTCAGGTCAGGGTGGTGCGAAGGTGATGTAGACGCTTCTGAGGACCCAGTGCTGTGCAAAAGTCTCGGGTCTTTCAGGGTGCTGAAACCACTGTCGGCGAACCCGCCTTCGCTTGAAGAACGGATGGTAGGAATTGGAGGCGCACTGGAGGCGGCTACGGAGAGATCATTGGTAGATTTGGCTTTTGTAACGTGCCTATCGGGGGAGAGGGACCTGTTTCCGGACGATAGAGATCGTTTGTGGCTGGTTGATCGCGGGAGCATGTTCGACGGGGAAAGGAAGCCCTGATGCGAGTAGTAGGAATGAAAGGCAATCAAGCTGGAGAAAAATTAGCATAAAGAAGAGATACCGCTTGGACCCGGGAACGTACTCTGCCATGGTGAGGAATCCAGAGTTGATCAGGCACGAGATGGGAAGCGCCGGAGCCAACAGATAGACGTCACGGTTAGGCAGATTAGTGATTCGGTCGTTTCATGGAAGAGAAGGATAGAACGCGAGGCCGATCGTTCGATCTCGAGGTCTTTGGTGCTACTTGAGCTGGATTGCAGGGGGCGAATTTCGGCGCGTGGTCAAGGTGGCACCGGTGAGTTTAGCTGCGACGCATTGAAGCTGTTGAAAGGAACGGATTCGGAGCTGGAAGGGAGCGGATGGGCTCGGCGACAGAAAGGACGGTATAGCGGACAAGTGTGGGAGCTGGGATGAATAGGAGAAGGAATGTGAATGACGGCAGGAAGTCAAGAGAGCTGGGGTTTGGGGGAGTTGGAGCCCCTCTTCCAAGAATGCAGCCGGTGGTGGAGGAAGCACTGAAGCCCTGCAGCCTCTTCGTCAAGCGTCAGGAGCGCTCAAGCCTCAGGCTGCACAGTGGAACCTGTGGAAGCGCCGGGGCGGAGTCGCGGTAATTACCAGATCTACAGTACGCGGGTGAAGTGGCGGGTAATTTACTCCCCATCAAGCAAGCCGATCACGGGACGCCAGGACAAGAGCCCATTGTCGATGACGATTCGCCGAGGCAAATCAATGTCTCATACCATGCTGCCAGGACCAACGTGCGATGTCAATCAAGGAGCCTGTTTCCATGAGTATGTGAGACATCTGTGGTTTCTATTGCTGAACTCCGTGCGTCTGCCCGCGACGTAGTTGATCTGCACTGATCAATTGCTGGGGCATTGCTGCGGGCTTGGGTAGAGCAGCTCAAGCTTCCAACCTTTGAGCTCAGGCACCAGCCAATCCTTGTTTAGAATGTCTCAAAATCGATCTCGGAACCTCTCCGTCAACGGAGCAGTCAAGTAAATCATGTGTCAATAATCATGTATGATGCACGTAATTTCAAGTCGCATTCGGCGTTAGTATACTGGAGTTGCCCTCATTGACGTTTGGGCGCTTTCCAAGTCCCTGCGAGGTGCCCCACACTTTTGAGGCCTTGTAGCCTAAGGCCACAACTATGAGGTGGGGTTTGCATTTGAAGACGCAACAAATCTTTGGATTACTACAATCGACACTGTTGACGAGTATTCCCATATATTCATCCCACTCACCCATTTTGACTTCTTATCCCCAATCTTAACACGCCATGGCCGATGCAGAGCTAGAAGAGGTACGAGACACTGCGCCTGTTTCCACCGCAGTCGCACTGATTTTCTGCTGTAGATCAGACGAGCTCGTCTCGCGCAACTCCAGCAACAGGGCGGCTCACGAGGGGCTCCGTCGGAGGGCAGCCAAGATGACCAGAGAAAGTACGTTTGATTGGCATACTATCTTCCCCTCCGTTGCTAAATAGTTTCTCTAACCGCGTTTCTGATCTCCCAGGCAAGCTGAAGGTATGTTTAAACGAACGCCGACCCGCTAAGCGTCCCGCTCATACATCCCTCCATGAGAAGCCGAACGTCGTGGTACGATTCTAAGCCAGATCCTCGAGCCGGAAGCCGCCGATCGTTTAGGCCGAATCCGCCTTGTCAAGGAGTCGCGCGCCACAGACATCGAGAACCGGCTTATCATGCTCGCACAAACGGGCCAGCTACGACAGAAGGTCACAGAAGAACAACTCAAGCAGCTCTTGAATGCGGTCGCGGAGAATCAGCGCAAGGACGAGGAGGAACAAAAGATCGTGATCCAGAGGCGGAAAGGCGGCTGGGACGATGACGATGATCTGTTGGATCTGTGAAAGAGATGTCTTGTATGGTTTCGGAACCAATGAGGCGTTATGAATTACGATGCATCCGACCTATCTAATTTGAGGTATACTTGCCTCCGAACATGCATATCTGTGATGGACCAATATCCCCGATAAGACAATATGGAGTGGTAAGGTATTGCTTGCTATGCTTCAGCATCGTGAGTGTGGATAGTATACATCTATGCATGTCGCTAAAAGTACAGTGGCTACAGAGTTATCACGAACTATTCCCCTCTAGCCGTTCCTTTTCCCTCTTTTTCTGCATTCTAATCATTCGCCGAATCTCCCTCATGTCCGGCGGCTTCTCAATCCCCAGTTCTGCTCGCAGTTCATCAACATCCTTCTCTAGAATCTTCTCCCAATAGACGTTGATGAGCTCCTTGCTAGAGAGCCCGCTCCGCACCGCCCACGGTAGGTACAGGGAGAACAGCCTCTCTCGCTCCGCAGGCTTTAATCGCACAGAGGCAAACATGCTCAGACCAGTCATTGGAATCAATGTATTTAGGAACTCGAATGCCTTGAGCGCCAGCTCACCTTCCACGAATGTTGGTAATCCAGTCACAGCATGGTAAAAGTCGTGGCATTCGCGGTATCGCTGCATGACATATGCACACTCCGGGTCATCGATATACTGTACATTATCCCTCGTATCCGGTGATACACCTTCCTTGTCTAACCAAGCCGCGTAGGTTCGCCCGACAGAGTTCTCCGGTAGTGAGCGGAGATAGGGAAGCTTAAGGGTTTCGGATGTGATGCGCGGGCGGTCGCGGAGGATTTGTCGACCCGTGGAGTCCTGGAGCATTGCATCACGGAGTCGGTATATGAAGTACGGGGTTGCTGTCACTTCACCAAGCGTCGCAATCAAATCTGTCGAATCAGTTTCGGTCCTAAAATAGCCTTTGCACCTCACACCTACCAGCACGTCGCGGGTTCAAGAGAGCCCCTACTGCAGAGCCCACGGTGAGAAACCCCTTCTCGAAGAAGCCAAGCGGAACATGATGCGGATATTTTGGTGGTGCGCGATTGAAACCGGAGAAAAGCCGTGAAGGAGGTTGCCGGATAAGAGCGCGTAAGGGCGCTATTTCTCGCGCACCAAGAGCTGCGGCTCCGGAGCGCCTGAGAAGTGACATTATGCCGCTGAAATGTGGAAAAGCATTATTTGTTCAGGTCATTTGAGAGGTCGCGGTGCAGGAGGTGGTCTGATGCGGAGCCTCAGCGGAGGGCTTATCGACGACACAACTGGTCGCTGTGTGGGCCCGTAGAACTGATAAAGATCGATAAAAATCGGAGCACAAAATCATACTTTGTACTTCCCACAAGAAGGTGGGACCTTTCTAAGCCAGAGAATTGTGGCTCAGCCATGTCGTATCGGGGAACCTATTTGACCCAGATATTGTAGAAGCGGCCGATCCCTTGAGATTGTCACTTCCCACGCAGCGCAAGCGAAATGACGCCGGAATGGTGGCCCGGAGAGGACCATGAACAGTTCGTGCAGTGGGCAATATCCCAAGGCGTCATTGTGGATGGAGTTGGTCCAGCACGCTTCCAGGGACGTGGTCTAGGAATGATAGCTATGCGAGACATACAAGTACGTAATCGTTGTCGACACAGGTTGCGATTCTGTCTTCTAATATGTTCCATGCACAGGAAGAGGAGGTTATTGTGCGAGTGCCGCAACGAGTAATGTTAACAGTAGAAGCCATTCCGCCTTCATTCTCTAGCAGGTTCCCCGAAAAGACGCCGGTTCACGCGCTTCTGGCTGCATTCTTGTGTAATGGCGAGCCGGAGGACCTCCAGCCCTTTCAGCTCTGGAGAAAGACCTGGCCTAGCCGGAAGGACTTTGAGGACTGCATGCCGATTCTATGGCAGGAGAATTCCAGTTCCATGCTACCGCCGTCTATCTCGGGTAGATGGAAGAATGTCCAGAAGCAAAAACTCGAC
This sequence comes from Aspergillus pseudodeflectus, assembly GCF_044049435.1. NCBI lineage: Eukaryota > Fungi > Ascomycota > Eurotiomycetes > Eurotiales > Aspergillaceae > Aspergillus > Aspergillus pseudodeflectus. Next base: position 563,858 of record NW_027263778.1, on the reverse strand, counting down.
TTTGAATACGAGTCTTCGCACCAAAACATCCTTGCTCAGCAGCGGATGAGATTGCGCAATGCCTGGGAGAGCGTTGTTGCTGTGTTTCCGGAGACTGATTGGGAAGGATTCTCCTACCACTGGCTCATTGTAAATACTCGGAGCTTCTTCTATCTGATGCCCGGCCAAGAGCAACCAGAAGATCGGAATGATGCTATGGCTCTACTGCCATTAGCTGATTACTTCAACCATTCCGACATGGCAGTAAGTGTGTTTGCGAATGGTCTGAGGTTGCACTTCGCTAAATTTCTCAGTGTAACGTGAAATTTGATGGCCATGAATACGTATTCAGGGCCGTAAAAGCGTATAGTGAGTTCCTATTCAAATCAGTATAAACCCGTACACGACTAATAGTGGAATTTGAAGACACAGGAGAAGAAGTCTTTATGAGTTACGGACCTCATACCAATGATTTCCTGTTCACTGAATGTAAGGCAAGCTTTTGTTCCTCCTTCCACATTGCTTATTTCGGTAGACGGTTTCTACCTCGATTCGAACCAGTCCGAAGCACTATACCTCGATGACATTATATTCCAAGACTTGAACCCGTCCCTCCAGGAGGAACTAAACCTACAGCAATATTATGGGTAAGGTATCCCCCTTCCTGAATCGTACCGAGTATCAGGTTCGAACTGCTCGCTGATACAAGCCACCAGCAACTATCAGGTCACGGCCACGGGAGTGTGCTATCGGACCGAGATAGCCGCTTGCATTGTATACATGTCTCTCAAAGACTGGCAAAACTACACCCTCGGCTACTCTACCAGGGGAGTAGACGCAGAAAAGTCGGCAAAGGTCATCCGCAAATGGATCGGCACATACGTAGAAGAAGCGAATGCGAGTATTGACGAGCTGCTGGAGAAGCGTGGGTCTGGAAACATAGACCGGGAAGACGAGGGAAGGATGCGAATGCTGATCAAGAGGTGGAGCCAGGTAAAGGATCTTTGTTTGAGAGCTCTAAAGGAAGTCGGATGAGACCAAAGGTGTGTAAACTGCTCAACTCTCGCGCCGTTCGAGGTCTTTCATAACGTCAACTGGGATGGCCTGGGACTCTCTTTGCCTGAGATCTAGCTGCTTCGCAAGCACGAGATGCTTTATGGTATAATTCACCACGCACTTGATACCAAGCTCTTCACCTCTTCGCACAATATAGCCATTCAAGTACTCGATTTCGGTTGATCTTCGACCTCGTATGTCCTGTAGCATGGAGCTGGTGTTTTTCGCTGTTTTGTGCATGAGCTGCGTTGCCATCCCTCGCAGACGCTCTGGAGAGAAGCGACTCTCAATCCCAGGTATACCCTGCAATTCTGGCAAACTGCAGATCACACCGGAGATTTCAAACAGAAGCAATCGCATCAAACGAGTGACGCTAAAGTTATAGAGGAGTTCGCCATTATGGCAGTCCATCAACACGGTCAGTGGGTTTATGATTGAGTTCATTGCTAACTTTTCCAGTTGATGCATCAAAACGGATGAAGGCGGCTCAGCGACAGCAACCAAGGGTGGTGTGAGTGTTAATGTGCGTAGTAGGTATTTGGTGCTTGGTGCCCAATCTGGTTCTGTATCATTCGACAGTATAGGTCGAGAATCCTGCTGCGGGACAGGGCCTATGATTGTTGTGCCTACGCCATTATGGGAGACGTGAAAGGTGTCGTTCCTCTGTGCTAGCCCATGGCTAGTGATGCCAACCATGTAGTGTGGCCGTCGGCTCGGGTCCGGAAAGACTTTCGCGTTTACTTCATCAATGATGCCCATGCCATTCTGCAGGAATAACACGGTCGAGTTGGGTGTCAGGCGGTGACGAACGCCCTCTAGAGCCATTGGGGTCACAGGTGCCTTGACCGTGACTATGAGGCATTCAATTTCCTCATTATCTTCCGCCACGGCTGCCCAATCAGTCTCCGCGTTGGACTTTGATTCATCATTATTGGCTGCGGACGAGCCATCAACCGAGCACCACCTTTGGTTGTGGAAGACATTGACATCAAAGCCGGTCTTGATATCGTCTAATCCGTTGGTGTTGATAGCCAAGCATTTCTTCCTCGCGAGCCAAGACGAAAACATCAACGTGCTATGCATCATAAGAGTGATAGGTGGTGGAGATGGCCGGCTTTTCAAGGAGTGGGCAACAAAGGTGCCGACATTTCCAAGGCCGAGGACGTGGATGCGCCCGGATAGTCGACGATTGCCATCATTTCCAGAAAACTCGTCGACATCTTGCGTCCAACTCGAGGCCGGTCGACTCGAGAAAATCTTTTGGAAACCATATCCTCTGGCCGCCGTCCGCAAGAGCGGACGAACTCCGAACATGTGCGCCGGCACCGTGGAAAGTAAACTCTGTTGCGCGGTTCAAGGTGTAAGACACAGATGGCTCAGTAGAAGGTAAAAGCGGTGAGCGAGTCAAGTAGCATAGATAGAACTCATCCGAATAACGGTCTCGGTGTTTATGTCTTGTGACTTCATGGACGTCAATTGTCAAGCATGTCTACTCCGACTTACGTACCTTACGCTTCAAGTCGCTCGTGAGAAGAGTGTGGTTCACCGCCCAAGCCCTTCACCGCTCTACTGGGACGGCAAAAATGGGGTTCTCCGCAAAATCTTTCAACATTCCCGATTCCTCTTTCCGCCGAATACAATTCTTGAGGGTCATGGAGACTGCAGCTTTATTGCCGCTGCTAGAGCAGCTGGACGACAATGTCGATGAACTCGAAGAGGTCCTCGCACCTATACTAAGGAGTACCGTTGTTGAGACGTCGAAGAAACTACCAGTTCTGGACAAAGCCAAGTTCCATGTGATGATCACTTATGCTCTGGAGTCACTGATCTTTTGTACGTTTATGATATGGTATCGCCAACAGCAGAACTAACCTCTCATCCAAACAGCATATCTGCGGCTACACGGTGTAAATGCAAAAGAGCATCCCGTTTTCAGAGAGTTGACAAGAGTGAAACAATACTTCGAGAAGATAAAAACTCTGGAAACTCCGCCAGAGCAAAGGACCATGGTACTTGATAAGCAGGCAGCTGGTCGATTCATAAAGCACGGTCTTGTATGTTTACCCTGACTTGTCTATATATTGAGTGACAACTTACAAGTATAGGCCGGAAACGATAAGCTCGACCTGCAGCGAGAAGAACAACTTGCGAAGGAGAAAGCGCGCGCGCAACTAAAGGCGTCTCTTTTGGCCAAGAAGGCGAAAGCGACGCCCGAAACAACATCCAAGAACATCTCAAGCGGATCCAACTCCGACGTTAATCCCAACGTCGACAGTGACGATGATGTTGTTGACGACGCAGTGCTACAAGATCCGGAGTCATCTGAGATAGCGACTGGAAGCCAAAAGAAAGCCAAGAAAAAGAAAGCTAAATCCGGCGCTAAAGAAGCAAAGCATAAAAAGCGCAGCAAGGAAGATCGGAGAGAACGTCACAAAGAGAGGAGAAAGAAGAAGGAAGAGTCTCGGAAGGCGAGGACTTGAATAATTCGTTTTGCTCGGCTACATCCCACTTATATCTCATCTGCTGGCGCCCGGCACCACAATACAGCTCACGAAACCCGGTTCCAATCGCTTCACGTTCCGTTGATGCCTGTGCTTCTGCTCCTGGCATACATATGTGAAACGAGCTCTTACAACGGAATCTACCTCGGCGCTTATCCAGCGGTACCTCAACACATGCCGGGAAGTTTTGGCATTAACTAATCTGAGCTATGCACTCGGTAGCTGCTGGGAGACAGTGCTACATACTGAAGGTCATTGATACAGGACTCAAGGTCCCGACGCCTGAGTTGGAGTGACATTTCGATCTTTCGAGAAGCGTTCTCGATCATACACGCAGGTGACTCAGTATACAGACAGAGTACGTGAGCTGAAGTGGCGAAAGGCGAAAAGGCGAAAGGCGATTCATTTATCCACAGACTCACTAGTACCACATGCTTGGAATTGAGAGTGCAGAAACATAAAGACAATATCTTCTTTCATTCTGTTTTTCCTAGGTGTAGTACTTATGCAGTAGTACTGGCATCCATCGATGTAGGGCAACGAGCTGGGCTCCAAGTTAGAAACCTGATACCGCATGAAAACCAAACTTGCCGAGGATATCTCTGGATTTTGTGCTATAAATCACCATAAAATACGGGTCCTGGAAACCTTCGGTCACGGAGTAATATTGATGACATAATGAGCAAGCTTGGCCAATCGTAAGCTCTCAAATTGTCCAGTGCACCGGAGTTTTCGAGATGTTCTCCGCCCGCGATTCGACCGTTTTCCTTCTCCTCACTATATAACTCGGCAGTCCCTTCAATCATCCCCGTTGTCATCCCTAATAATCATCTCCTATCTACACACAAAAACACAGTCAGCATGCCTCGTCAACGCCGTGGTGCCGCTCCTGCCGCTACTCCTGCGCGCAGCGCTCCTACTCGCCCTACCGCTCCTGCTCAGCCGGCTCGTGCGCCGTACGGCCAACAGCAACAGCAGCCTCACTCAACCGCTGCTCACCCTCCTACTGCCGCCCAGGCTCCTGCAGCTCCTGCTCCCGTTCAGCAGAGCTCCGGCCCCGGTCTTTTCGGTCAGATGGCTTCCACCGCTGCGTAAGTCAAAAACCCTTCCGTCCCGTCTTCCGTTGCGACTATTCCGAAGTGGCAAACCGAAAAAAACAACCTTCACCTTTATCTACCTCGCAAGTCAATGTCAGAGGCGCATACTGACCATCTTATAGTGGTGTAGCTGTTGGTTCTTCCATCGGCCATGCCATCGGTGGTTTCTTCTCTGGCGGTGGCTCCAGCGCTCCCGCTGAGTCTCAGCAGCAGGCTCCCCCGGCCCAGTCCCAGCCTATGGACAACGGTTTGTGGCAAAGCAGTGCCACAAACAGCTCTTGGGAGAACCCTGCCTGCGAGACTGACATCCGTAACTTCCGCAAGTGCATGGATGACAACCAGGGCAACATGTCCATCTGCGGCTGGTACCTGGATCAGCTGGTACGTATACACCCTTGTTCTTCCTAGCATGACCGCATGTGAACTTGTTACTAATGCGCTTTTGCTCTATTATAGAAAGCTTGCCAGGCTGCTGCTAAGCCCTACTAGACACCTGTCTGTGTAATGTTTTGCGTTTGTGGAAATCTAGCGTGCTGCCATGACAGATTTAAGACAATTGGTTTAGGCCTAGATATGGACAATGCTTGCATATCGGTTGAATGTTACCCGACTGTATAATATTCCTGTTGAGGAACGATAGACTGGGCTTTGAACGGATGTCGATGAGTCCTTGTAGTCTGCTTCTTACCCGGAGAAGAAAAAACACAGATACCCTAATAGAAAAAAAAAGAATAATCTCCTTCATATCTTAAGCTTGGCACTCTCTAAATACCGTGATACGTACTGATTGCCTGGGATCGTCTACAATGTACATATATTTATATATACTCGGGGCGACATCCAATGTACACCCTCCGAGCGCTTACTGGCTCAAAAGAAGAGCAAGCTATACAAATAAAGACGGCTGTTAAGAATAGCAATAAGGGTAGACTAGTTCCTAATAGGACCGTAACATGCAGTCATCGCTCATCATCCCCTCTGGGCTCAAAATTCAGCTACATTGACGAAACGAGCGATTAGGAATTGAACAACGACACAGGCGTTTGAGCGGCATAGCAGACACATACCTGATTTCCGTTATAGAATTCGCTCCTGTCCTGCCCTTCCATTTGATCTCTTAGGGTCCGGATATTCGGCCCAAATGGTCGCCGCCTTGGGGTCTCACCCGTTGACTGTGACCCGGAGGTATGAGCGGGTTCCGGCCGAGGCTGCGCAGCCTGATTCTGACCGTACCCAAGCAGGGACCCAACATAACCGGCTGCAGTGCCAACTACGGAAGAGACAATGCCGTAGACGGAGGATACTGCGCGGACAGGTAATGAGCCTGATTCCGAATATGCTTCAATATATGCCTTGATGGGTACCATGACGAATGTTGCTGTGGACCCAGTTATAATCTCGCGGAGAGTTTGGTCTTCTTCGGCGATGGTGAGTGTTTGATTTGGTAGGGGGGTAAGAATGTGTTTCAGATTATAGGGCTTTCTCTCTTCCATCTGGCTGTCGAGCCAAGGACGGACATCTTTTCGGATAGTATGTGAGGGCGAGAAGGTTGAGCGGACAGATCGTCCGTCGAATAACCGGACCTGAAGACGGTACTCTTGTGGTGTAGGCGCTGGTTTGGAGGGTGACTGTTGCGCAGGTTTCTCTGCCCCGGGCGGCCGCGAAGCCGGCGTTTCTCTCTTAGTATCATTTTTCAAGGACTCTTTCGGCTTGTTGGCGGACTGAATTGCCCTATGCTCTGGTTGTTTTCGAGGAGGCTGTACTGCGGTACGCCGAGAGCTTTCTGCTGGGCCTTTATCCCCTGTATTCTCCTCATCTTCACGACCCCTCGCGGTGCCATGACTAAGCTGGTCCTGACTAGATGATGTCTGAGCTGGAGGCGGGATTGTCGTAGCCGAAGTCGCAGTCTGATTCGCAGCCTGCGGAGGCCGTGGGGGGGAAGCGTCCGCTCCTTGGTTCTGTGAATATGACGGCTGGTCTGTGGATGGCCCCGCTACCTGAGTCTGAAGATTTCTATCCTCCATAACCGCAGTAAGACGAATGCGAAACTCGTCTATTTTGACATCTGGAACGATGTATTCCCGCAGCATTCCATTCCTGCAAATTGTTAATATGACTTGCTTGCATTGGAATCGCATATCTGAATCTGGATACGTACTTAATAGCAACTACCGTCGGGTATTGTGAAACGGGACAGACAGAGGCCAGAAATCCAGCTTCTGGGCTCTCTTTGGTGATGCGGAGTAGAACAGATCGCGCTTCAAGAAGGCGCGTGAACTCCTGGCCGAAGAGCGAGTTATTAGAGGGGCTTCTGTATACAGTACGTAAACCTGGACAGTACCTCGTCGCCTGCAAAATACTCCTCCTGCCATGTTGAGCTTGTTTGGCCGTCATCTGTTGATAGGACGAATGGTTAGGTAGTGTCGGATCCGGTAACCTCCCCGCTGGAACAAGAGCTCGGTGTTCTCGATGACGAACCTTGCACAAAGCAGATGACAGCCTTGGACTCCTGTACGGCTAGGGCAATGCCCTCCTGAAGAGACCCCGAGAAAAACATATCGACTCCGCGAGCTGTGGTGAGCTATTGGGAGAGATGTCTTGAGGGATGTTGTACTGCGTCCGAACTGGACTGTCAATCGGCGCCGATCACGCGGTTCCACATCTCGGCTTCAAATGATCTCTCCTCCGGCATCAAAGTTGACTGCCCACCTCCGAGTCCAGCATCAATTCCCATCCTTTCCGGCTCGCAGCTGATCAATGAAACGCACCAGTTTTTGATTACACTTTACTAGACTATGCGACCCATTTTCTCGGTTCTGCAACGGGCCGCTGCGCCTCGAGCATGGCAGCACACCATCTCCTCTGCCCGCAGTCCGCGCACAGCATTCAAACTCGACTCGATCTGCGCAAGATGTCGTCACCAGCAGATGCAAGTGCGCTTCTTCAATGGCCAGCAAGTGGGCGACGACCAGCGTTGGTTATCCGTCGTGGACCACCCCGCGCAGATCGTCCGAACAGGCCGCAAACATGGACCGGGGCTGATTATTCTTGGTGCGCATATACTACACATTCTTAAACCGGATTGGTGCCACTTTACTACTGCTAATACTGTACGAAACAGCGTTGATCCCTATTATCTCTTTCGCTCTTGGAACGTGGCAGATACAACGTCTAGATTGGAAAACAAATTTGATCGCGAAATACGAAGATCGGCTTGTCAAAGACCCTCTCCCGTTACCTCCGCGAGTTGATCCCAGTGTCGTCTCGGAATTTGATTATCGCCGTGTCTACGCTACAGGTCGATTTCGGCATGATCAGGAGATGTTGATTGGGCCGCGCATGCGTGAAGGTCAGGACGGGTTCATAGTTGTTACGCCGCTGGAAAGAGGAGAAGGAGAGAGCACAGTGCTGGTAAATCGAGGTTGGATTTCCAAGAAAGTGATGGACCAGAAGGATAGGGTCGAGGGGCTCCCACCGACCGAAGTGACTGTCGAGGGCTTAATACGAGAACCGTGGAAGAAGAACATGTTTACCCCTGATAACAAGCCCGAGGATGGGAAATTTTACTTTCCAGATGTTGAACAGATGGCTGAGCTGACCGGCAGCCAGCCGGTATGGATTGAGCAAACGATGGGTAAGCTGTCATGACCATTACTAGGTGCATCTTTGACGTGGCTGACCCGTCTCCATTCAGTCCCGGATTTCCTCGAGGCAATGACCCGGGAAGAAAAAGGCATTCCGATCGGCCGGGCAGCGGAAGTGAACCTAAAGAATAACCACAGCCAGTACATCTTTACATGGTATGTTTCAAGCCACCTCGCCCATGCGAGACTTCGACTCCTGACTAATCGATATAGGTACGGACTGTCCCTCGCGACATCCATCATGCTGTGGATGATAGTTCGAAAGCGTCCCAATGAGGTCACACGCCGGGTTCGCCAGAATAAAAACTGGTAAGAGACGGTGAACTCTGTGCATTTGGCATTGGCGTTCGGCTTGCTTTGCGGTATATTCTCCACTGTATTATAGTATTCATCTTGGCGCCATCGCGAGCCTCATGTCCTGCAAGAGTTCCTTTGGTAGGTGCTTCTGCGCAAGGGAAAATACCGTTGTTGTATTATTGAGATGCCGTTGCCTATCAAGTTAGCATCTCCATCGTAGATAGCGCGAGAATTTAGAAACTTACCTTCTCATCAAGGCAGTGACATCTGCTTCATCAATTGTCTTGCGCCCAGCGTGTTTTGAATATGCTGCCAAGTCCTCGCTCACTTGTTCGAAATACCACGAGGAGGCCTGCTCAAGTGCTGCTAGAGTGGTCTTGCTGATCTTTGCTTTCGGCCCAGATCGGGCACGTGCAAATCGGGTGGCTAGCTTGCGAACGACACCAGAAGGCATGTTTGGAACCGGAATACCGTGTCGTGAAAGTTTCTTCTGTTTCGAACCTTGAATGACCGTTTCTTCATCGCGCAGACCTCCTCCGGCAAGTCCCGGACTCTCGCTCAAGGAATCCCTGTCTGGAAAATTCAGCTCTAGACCGAAACCGCCAGTTGCGTCTCCATCATCACTATAGTCGGACTGGGGACCAGCATTTAGTCCTAGATCAACAGGTGGCAACTCGAATCCTTCATCATCATTCAATGGCCCGTCCTGATCCAGATCCTCAGCAGGCGCGACGGGAGACGGAAAGTTGAAGTCAAAGTTGAATCGCCCGAGATCTTCGGTGTCTCCGCTGCATGTGCTTATCAGTAAACGTATTTCAGCGAAGGAACTGTTCAGCTTACCCCCTATCAAACGCACTCTGACTAATGACGGTTTCATCTTGTCCATTGTCTTCGTCAAGAGCTATTCCTGTAGCGTCGTCATCGTCTTCCGAACCATCTTCAAGCCCGGTAGCATCTCCAAAGTTCTCACTCAGACGAGCACCGTAACTCATCATGGACAGTCGGCCTCTATCTCGATCAAAGGTGGCTCTCCGAGGATATTCGACGGAAGTGTGCGTCATGTCATCATCCTCTAGTGCTAGCGACATCCGTGGCGGGCGTATCTCAGGGCTTCCCTCGTCATCGTCCTCTTCAACCTCGTCTAATGGCAGAGACAGCCGAGGCCTCTCGGGCGCGGGTTCATTATCGAGCTCGTCAATCTCATCAATCTCACTTTCTGGCTCCGGTTCCGGTGGTGGTTGCGGTGAAGAGCGTATTGGTTGGGAGTTTGGGGCGAGAGCTTATGAACAATATCAGCGGGTGGTCTCAGAAACGCCAAAACCACTCATACCTTTACTAAGATTCCGGAGAACATCGAAGACGGTTTCGCGTTGCCCTCGTCCGCTTTTTCGGCGATCACGTCCGGGCGTATTGGCTGCCCGCCGTTGCATCGCGCGAAGCCCATAAGGTGTCGACGGGGCCGCCCCTCTGTTTCTAGGTGTGTACCGCAAAGTCGAGCGGGGAGTTGCTGACGCTGCAAGCCGGCTTGGGGTGGATGGATGTCGCGTATGAATAGGAAGGCGCTGAAGCTATGGAGAGTAAGTCAGCGAAAAGCATATATGGCATTGTTTTGCACCAACCCTCGTGAGTGTAGTATCGCCAGCCGGAGTAGATGCCCTAAACCCCTCGGAATCTCGCGCAGAGCGGCGGCTCCGCGAATTGGGAGTATCCGACATTTGACCAACGAAGTGTAAGCGCGGAATATTGTATGTTCAGCACACCATGAGCACTCCCCGATTGAACTGTTCAATGGACGATGATGCGTCCAGCCAAGAGCGCAATGAAGTCGCGTCCAGAGAACAACAACCCTCGCTGGAGATTCTATTTGCGGCGCAGTAGCTCCTTATCGATAAGGAGAATTGATGACTCAGCATAAAAAGTTCCCCAGGAAATGCGACGCAAAGAACCGATACATTTATCGGGACATTTTTCAGAGAACGGAGAGTTCCGAGGATTGAGTTATTCTAATTACTCAGGCCAAAATGTCCAGCGAAGCACCCACCCCGTCTGGTCTCGCCGGCAAGGTCGACAAGAAGCGCAAGAGGCAAGTCGAAGAACCTCCTAAGCAGAACAAGGCCGGCGCTTCCAAGCCCACAAGCAATGCTTCTGAAGGCCCCAAGGACAAGAAGCGAAAGCATGGCAAGAATAAGAAAGTGGGAAAGGACAAGGACCAGGAGGATAAGCCCAAGGCTATCAGAGGAGAGCCTTTGGCCAAAGAACGCAAGGGCGGTACGGACGAAGCCATTGGAAAGATGGATGGTCGATTGCTCGCAGACCACTTTGTGCAAAAGGCCAAGCGGCATAACAAGGACCTCACTGCGGTCGAGTTGAGCGATTTGAGTGTTCCAGGTATGGTGATGTTCCCTGAGTTTGACTACCTGCAGTTTACTAAAACGAAATCCAGACTCTGCCTTTCTTGATACATCATCATTCGACTCCCCGAGGACTTTGGACAAGCTCCCGGACTTCTTAAAGGCATTTAGCCCAAAGGATGCCAATCTTTCTGACTCTTCCGAGCAAAAGGGAACGCCACATACTCTGGTAGTTTCGCCTGCCGGTCTTCGTGCTGCTGATGTCGTCAGGTACGAACCCCCATTCTCAACCCGCAGTGGAGAAAAAAAGTCAGAACTCTGACCAGAAGTAGAGCGCTTCGAACATTCTCAACGAAAGAAGCTCCTATCGGCAAGCTGTTCGCTAAACACATAAAGCTCGAGGAAGCCAAGCAATTCCTGGAACGCGCTCGGTAAGCATCACCCAGTCGATTTAGCTGCACATAGTTGCTATATACTGAGCTTTAATTTAGAGTTGGGATTGGAGCTGGAACCCCCTCTCGTATCTCCGATCTTATCGATTCAGGTATGACCGCATCGCGTGTTTGAGTCCCCATCAGCTGATGCCTGGCTACTGAACTGACAGGCACAGGTTCTCTAAAACTGAATGAGCTGAAAAGAATCGTCATTGACGGCTCTTATGTTGACCAGAAACAAAGGGGTATTTTCGACATGAAGGAAACTCATCTTCCACTCTTGCAGTTACTCACCCGGTCCGAGTTTCGAGACCGGTACGGCGCAAAGGACAAGAAGGTCGAGATCCTAGTCTTTTGAATTACGATTATAATGATTTTTGTTGGCGTTTTTTTGATAATGGTTGAGGGGCTTGTCCCTTGTTGTGGGCTTATCTTATTTGGTCATATAGATAGCGTCTACAAAATCACATCCCGTAAGGCAAACACGAGTGCAGGTATCGAGCGTTCATAGAGCCCATCTCCGGTTATTTTCACTGCTCGATTGGGTAGTCTTCTCGGCACGCCTCAAGGCCTGGCACGCTAAGCAAGCATGCCATCACTGGCATGTCTGGTAGAGGCGGAACCTGGCTCTTCGCCTTCGCAACCGGTCCGTCAACGGTTGGTTCCGCAAGGCGAGTTGTCCTTGAATAATGGAGAGAAGCTGTTCTTCTTGTTGTAGAGATATCCAAGAAGACATTCAAGTGCCGCAAAATTGCATGGTCTTATGGACGGCGGTTTCAGCAGCATTGCGGTAGTTCGCGCAATACGCCTTGAGTCGTGCAATACCTTCGTTTGGTATGCTTACAATCTGGGAAGACAGGAACTTCTCGACCTGATCGATAAGCCTCAAATCGGATAATCTGGAAGCATCACGAGGATTCTGGATAATAGTCGATGAAAGTGTTGACAAAGCGATGATGGGATAATAGATGAGGATTCGGTAGGCGAATTAGCATGGCATGAGGCATGAGAACAAGATGTGCACTTACCCAATCAAAGACAAATGGCCCTCTGGCATATATCTCATCAGTCTGATAGAGGCCCTCGCAGCGTGCGCACATAGACTCGAAGACTCAAACACTTTGGAAGTGTGGGGTGGAGGAGCGGAAAAGTCGATACCTTGCTTCTTTAGCAGTTCGTCCGCTATCATAATTTTCCGACTGCAGATCAACCGATGGATTGCAATAATGCAGTGGAAGTAGGAGTAGTGGAGATAGAGCATCATAACAGATATCGACGGCTGGGAAAACTTGGGTAAGCCTGGCGCATCTGGTTGACAATCTGCCGGCAGGTTTTCTATCCAGTCCTGAAGCTTCTCATCCAGTGTCCCTATGGAAGCCATTATCTCGCCCAACGTCCTATTCTTTGCTGCGGCTGAATATAGATCCTTATATAATTGGCCCTTGATGGTCGCGAGCTGGCATTGTGCTTTGAAAACATTGAAATTGCTGTGTTGATTGATTGTCGGAATTATGCGAGCACCGTCTGCTGGTGGCTCTGTAGGGATTTCAATGCTCATATCGTCATCACTCTGCGCTGGTGGTTTGTCGAAGCGGAGAGAAATCCTGATTTCAGTCAAAGAGATTAGCTGCATAATGTATGAAATAACGTTTCGTATATCTTACTCTCTATCAAGGCAATAGGCGATCCAAAAAGTATACCGTCGCTGTTTCAAATCTTGGGACGATGGTGAAGCTCCTTCCTCAGTAGTCCCCAACCCCAACTGTTGACACATACGTATCGCGGCAGCAACGAGAAAGTTGCAGGGCTCAGCGGACATCGTCCCTAGAAAGAAAATTGACTGGGAGACATGTCAGCTGATGGATGTGGCTATTGAAGCCGAGATTAACCCATACCATTCCGAGAAGAGCCTGAATGGACCATAAATCCGGTTGACCAAGGCAGAGATCATGGTAGACGCTAAAGGCATTCTTGATAAAGAGCCAGCTTCTTTGGTGTTCTGCCTGAGCAGTAGTTCTATCCTTGATGCGAAAAGCAATTGCTAGAGCAAATACAACGTTGACGCTGGCCCAGAGCGCAGGGGATTGAAGAACGACGTCAAGATTATCCTGATCGAAGAGAGACACAAGCTTAGCCTGCTCATATAGAGGGCATAAACAGTTGAAGCTTTTCAAGTACTCGTAAAGAAGGGCTGAGGCTTCTTCTTTCGGGGGTAGCGGGCAGAACTCCTTTCTTGGGAAGTCACCACTCAATGAGCCGTACAATGTGGCCTTCGAATGACTTTCAGATGATAGGGTGGGGGTCACACCGGCCTTTTGACCCACCCACTTCATTCCTTCAGGCGATAATGCCCTCAGACCTGAGTGAATAGGTTACTTATTGAAACAAAGCCCTTATATATGAGACAACTCACCACGAGCAGTTGGAGTGTCGAGAAGGCATCTTGGGAGGAGAAGTCCAGCAATGTCATCCCAAAGGGGGCCTTCCTCGTCATCTTGAGAATCGGGCACGAGTTGATCCGTTTCAAGACGCGTAAAGATGGGGTTCTGAGGTGCCCTCGAATCTACGTAGGTGTCATTCGGGTGTAGACCACCATTCGAGCTTCCTTGGTTTGCGCTATCGGCAGGCTCGGAGAGCGGCGGTGATGGGGGCGACTGTGCACAATCGGATTCCGCGAACCCTGGCAATGTCTGTGCCGACTCTGTTCTGCGGATATCAAACCCCAGTTCTTGCAAATGTGCTTCCATTCGCCCTATGTTTGACTCTAAGCGGTTGATCATCATAAGGCTACGGTCAAGGTTTGTATACGTCAGTCGCCATGTACAGATGCCTATTAGTGGCAAGGGTCATTTGAGTACTTTTTGAGATTTCTTTGACGTCTATACTCATTTGCATCGTCGCTTGTCTTAAGCCTCTTTGGACCGGGGTGGTCTGAGTCTTGGTTCGCGTCAGATTGCAGTTCGTTGAACTGGTGCGTCTCGTTCCGCTGCGAAGTAAACGATTAGCGCTTACTCCATGAATCCGGGGTTGCAACGCCCACTTGTTTTCTGGACCGATTTCTCCCAGACCCTTGGTCTGTCCTTCCTCCGCCAGGCCGGAAGCGGGGTTTAGCGACCTTGTTGCTACTCGACGCGTGCCTCATTGTGGAGTTTGCGCGTTGTCGAGTGTTGCTGTCTATTCGCGATGAATAGACGTTGCTCCGAGTAAGAGAATAATGAGCAGAGGAAGACGGCGAGAGACAAACCCAAGCTTCCTTCGACGAGGTTATCTAACGGTCGCCGCGCTAGTTTGTTGGCCCCCAGATCACACGTTACGACCTGCTACTCCATTCTGAAACGTGGATGCGAACACGATGGCCAAGACACTCGGTCGCTTGAACGAATCCAGTTTCTGATCCTCATTGGTGAAAGCAACACGGGCATCCATTGCACCTCAACTTCCTCAGTTATTGTCCGGAGGGGCTGCGATCCGGAGGCCCAGGCCTGGAGGGCCAAAGCCAGAGAAACAAGAAGAAGCCCGAGCGGTCGTCCTCCGAGTCCTCGGCGTCTTGCACTAGTAATGTCCTGTCAATAAAACCCAAGGATCAGTTTGAATTGGGACTAGCTTACACAGTTGTGCGGAGACTAGCCAATGATGCGCGTTCAAATAACGGAATCTCAAGGTCACGTGCTTTCACATTGCGGACGGAAGCCGGATGCTTCCCCGACGGTCAACTTGACAGTCGTATTGAGGCGGTACTCATATCCATGGATAGTTTACCGGTTGTCGACCAGGCCAGTTGACCATGCAACCTGAACACCAATCATTAGATCGAGCTTGCCAGTCAACAGATGTCTCATGATCGTGAATCAACGCGAAGTCTTTCCCGTCGATGGATTCGGAGTGTTCTCAAGGATTAAAAAACTGGGTTTCTTCTGATCATAATGGGCATCAGTTCGAAGCATAGCCCTGAGATCTCTGGTGCCAGTCTATCGAGACCAAGTTCCTCAAGCTATCCGAAGATGCACCACAGGAGTGGCAATGGAATGCATCGCTCTTATGTATGACCGGGAAAGAAGAGGCTGCAAAATGGGTGACAGCGTCAAACCACTTTTGCTCAGCTCCCTCGGAACCGGGAGCAGTGACTCCCATGTAGCCACATAATTCAACAAATTACCCCAGCCCTGTGCCTCCTCGCCCAGCCAAGCCAATATGGCACATCGCATTGTTCTTGCCCAGGAGAATGATACCCCAGAAGCTCAAAATACTGCCGGCTGCCCGGAAGACTTTTTGGACCATGCTCTGCCTTATTCACAGCCGGGTCTTTCTACTACCGGCATGCCTTTCACAACAAACACTGCAGATACCTCTCCAATCGGCTTCGGGATTCTTTTTGGCTGATGTGTTATCATCCGTCTGTCTCTTCCTCCTGGCAGTCGATGGCGTTTCCGATCCGGGTGGAGTTCTTTCGTGATATGACGGTAAATCTGCTGATTGTAGATATCCTCGTCATAGCCCCTCGGACGAAATAATCTAAGACGGAACCTCAAGGGCCCGTCTGGTAGTTTGCTCAGTATATAGGCCTCGATCTCTCCGAGGAATCGACAGCCTTATATCAACTTTCGTTGCTCACCTTCCCGCCTCGGTCAGCAGTTCCTCTTCGAGTCATCGCAGGTTTCAAGGTTTACACTCTTGTATGATCTCGTTGGCGGGCTCACGCCAAAATGTCGCTTCTAGGGACAATTGCTCCTAATATCCCTCGATCCCAGTCGGTAGTCAGCCACAACATGCCACAATTGCAGGATTTCACCGACTATGATCAGTCCGATCACATGGGTCCTCATACAGACAATGCCGACAAGGAAAAGAGCGAAGATGGGGAGACGCTCAACGACGATAAGCACGACATGGAGGCTCATATTGGCTCTCTGGCCAGGCAATTGACCCGCCAGCTGACCCGTCAGTCTACAAGATTGACATCGAAGAGCACGCTGGAGAACCCGTTCTCCCTCGAAGACCCCGACTCGCCTCTCAATCCCAACAGTCCTAATTTCCGAGTGCGGGACTGGATGAAGATGCTACTGGAGATCAGGTCTCGCGACCCAGAGAGATATCCTGAACGTACAGCTGGTATCGCTTTCAGAAGCCTCAGCGTCCACGGCTTCGGGTCCCCCACCGACTACCAAAAAGACGTTCTAAATGTGCTTCTCGAGTTTAGCACTATAGCTCGTCGACTGATTGGCAGAAAAATGCCAAAGATTCAAATCCTCCGTGGCTTTGACGGAGTGGTGAGGAGCGGAGAAATGCTGGTGGTTCTGGGAAGGCCTGGAAGTGGATGTTCAACGTTTCTCAAGACAATTGCGGGTGAGATGAATGGAATCTCGGTTTCGGAGGATACAGTGATGAACTATCAAGGTGAGCGAGAAGCCAACTAGGGGAGGAACTATAGCATCGCTAACGCATTGTGATATCTCATTCCAGGTATTTCTGCCAAGCAAATGCACAATGCCTTCCGAGGAGAAGCCATCTATACAGCAGAGACCGATGTTCATTTTCCACAACTATCTGTAGGAGATACCCTGGCTTTCGCCGCTGCTGCACGGGCACCACGCAACCGCCTTGAGGGCGTGACTCAGGAGCAATATGCTAAGCATATGAGGGATGTGGTAATGGCAATGCTTGGACTTCCTCATACAATAAACACACGCGTGGGTAATGACTTTATACGTGGAGTCAGCGGTGGCGAGAGAAAGCGTGTTAGTATTGCAGAGGCTACATTAAGCCAGGCGCCACTTCAGTGCTGGGACAATAGTACAAGAGGGCTTGACAGCGCCAATGCTCTGGTAAGCAGCCTCGAATCTCTTGCTTGCAGCAATTTCAAATGTGCTAATGAATGGCTGTAGGAATTCTGCAAGAACTTGGCTTTGATGAGCAAGTACACTGGCTCAACCGCCTGCGTGGCAATCTATCAAGCGTCGCAAAGCGCATATGACGTTTTCGACAAGGTCACTGTTCTCTATGAAGGAAGGCAAATCTACTTTGGACACACCAGAGAGGCGAAGGAATTCTTCGTTAATATGGGATTCGAGTGCCCAGAGCGACAGACAACAGCAGACTTTTTGACATCGCTTACGAGTCCATCGGAGCGTCTGGTTCGCCCTGGCTATGAAGGCCGTGTGCCTCGTACACCTGATGAATTCGTTACCGCGTGGAAAAATAGCGACGCATATGCCAAGCTCATGATGGAAATTGAAGGGTTCGAAACGCAGTACCCTATTGGAGGTCCATCTTATGATGCCTTTGTTGGTGCACGCAAGGCTATGCAAGCAAAGCGTCAACGAGTAAAGTCACCATACACCGTTTCGATCCAGCAGCAAATAAACCTCTGTGTCATTCGCGGATTTCAACGCCTTCGAGGGGATTTCAGCCTTACAGCAACAGGTCTAATTGGCAACTTTGTGATGGCTCTAATCATTGCCTCAGTTTTCTACGACCTCCCAGACGACACTAGGAGTTTCTATCACCGGGGAGCTCTTCTGTTCTTCGCGGTGCTCATGAACGCATTTTCAAGCGCGTTGGAAATCCTGACTCTTTACGCACAGCGGCCGATTGTGGAAAAGCAATCAAGATATGCTTTTTACCACCCATTTGCAGAGGCAGTTGCATCAATGCTATGCGATACCCCCTACAAGCTGATCAACTCTGTCACGTTCAACATGCCTTTATATTTCATGACCAACCTGCGTCGTGAACCTGGTGCTTTCTTCACCTTCTGGATTTTCTCCGTGGTCACCACATTTACCATGTCAATGATTTTTCGAACTATTGCCTCTGCATCTCGTACACTTTCCCAAGCCCTTGTACCGGCAGCCACGCTCATGCTAGCCATGGTCATCTACACTGGCTTTACTATCCCCACTCGGAATATGCTTGGCTGGTCCCGTTGGATCAATTACATTAACCCCATTGCTTACGCGTTCGAAAGCTTCATGGTCAATGAATTCGATGGTCGGCAATTTGAATGTATGGGTATTATCCCTTCTGGTGGCCAATATGAGAGCGTTTCTATGGAGCACCGAATTTGTGGAACAGTTGGTGCAGAGGCCGGCTCCTCGATTGTTGACGGGTCCATGTTCCTTGAGCTAAGCTACGAATACTCGAAGAGTCATCTATGGAGGAACATGGGCATCATGATCGGATTCATGGTGTTTTTCACTTTCACTTATCTTGCGGGAACCGAATACATATCAGAACAAAAGTCAAAAGGCGAAGTCCTCCTTTTCCGCCGTGGCCGTCAACCCCACATCTCTGTCATTCAGAATGATCCCGAAAACCCCAGCTTACCTGCCAACGTTCCCCAGACCGAAGAATCTATGCCCCAACCCTCGGCAAAGATCCAGAAACAAACGGCAATTTTTCATTGGGAAGATGTCTGTTATGATATTGAGATCAAAGGACAACCAAGGAGGATACTTGATCACGTTGATGGTTGGGTCAAACCTGGCACATGTACTGCCCTGATGGGCGTATCTGGAGCAGGGAAAACGACATTGCTTGATGTTCTAGCCACCAGGGTCACAATGGGTGTTGTAACCGGCTCAATGCTTGTTGACGGACACCAGCGTGATCAGTCCTTTCAGCGAAAAACAGGGTATGTGCAGCAGCAAGATCTTCACCTAGCTACATCAACGGTGCGGGAAGCTCTTGAATTCAGTGCAATACTACGTCAACCTGCCCATCTCAGTCGCCAGGAGAAGCTTGACTATGTTAATGAAGTTATCAAGCTTCTGGGCATGGAAGCATATGCGGATGCCATTGTGGGTGTACCTGGAGAGGGTCTGAATGTTGAGCAACGCAAACGATTGACGATTGGAGTGGAGCTCGCTGCAAAACCTGAACTCTTGCTCTTTTTGGATGAACCAACAAGTGGGCTTGACAGCCAAACCTCGTGGTCTATTCTAGACCTGATTGACACCTTGACCCAGCATGGCCAAGCGATCCTTTGCACTATACACCAACCATCAGCCATGCTATTCCAGAGATTTGACCGGCTTCTGCTGTTAGCATCTGGAGGGAAAACCATTTATTTTGGTGAGATTGGAGAAAATTCCTCTATCCTTTCAGATTACTTTGTCCGCAACGGCGCTCATGCATTGCCCCCTGGTCATAATCCAGCTGAGTGGATGTTGGAAGTTATTGGAGCAGCTCCAGGCTCCCATACCACTATTGACTGGGTGAAGACATGGCGAGAGAGTCCAGAATATGGCAAAGTCAAAGGACACCTTGCTGACCTGAAAGCCACATTGTCAGCAAGGCCAGTTGGAGAAGCCGATCCAAGTGCACTGAGCGAGTTTGCTGCGCCGTTCTACATCCAACTCTGGGAATGTTTGGTTCGAGTATTTGCTCAATACTACCGTACGCCAACCTACCTTTGGTCCAAAGCCGCTCTCTGCATTATTACACCACTCTTTATTGGCTTTTCATTTTTTGACGCCCCGACGTCCCTCCAAGGGCTCCAAAATCAAATGTTCAGTGTGTTCATGTTGATGACGATCTTTGGAAACCTTGTTCAACAAATTATGCCCAACTTTGTCACTCAACGTTCTCTATATGAAGCACGAGAGCGCCCGTCAAAGGCATATTCCTGGAAAGCCTTTATGACTGCTAATATTATTGTTGAGCTTCCCTGGAACTCGCTGATGGCAGCACTCATATTCTTCTGCTGGTACTACCCTATTGGCTTGTATAATAATGCAAAGCCAACTGATACAGTAACCGAGCGTGGTGGCCTTATGTTCCTGCTAATCTGGACTTTCTTGCTCTTTACTTCAACATTTGCTCATATGGTTATTGCAGGGATCGAATTGGCTGAAACGGGAGGCAATATCGCAAATATGTTGTTTTCCCTCTGCCTGATCTTCTGTGGTGTTCTTTCCTCCTCAAGTGATATGCCTCGTTTCTGGATTTTCATGTATCGAGTCTCACCATTTTCATACCTGGTCTCAGCAATGCTTTCGACAGGCCTGTCGGGAACGAATGTCGAGTGCGAGAATGTCGAGTATCTCAGGTTCGCACCACCCGACAACCAGACATGCGAGGAATACATGCGCCCCTTCATCAACTCTTCTAGAAGTGGCTACCTTCTCGATCCCGGTTCTACCTCTGAGTGTTCATTTTGCACAATGGACAAGACCGACACGTACCTTGGGGAAATTGGCAGCGACTTCTCTGAGGCCTGGAGGAACTTTGGCTTGATGTGGGTGTACATCGCGTTCAATATTGCTGGGGCAGTTTTCATCTACTGGCTGGCTCGCGTACCCAAGGGAAAGAAAGCGTCTGGGACGACATAGATGGGGCTTGCTGCTTGCTCCGAAGATTCAGGTGAAGCTCGCTATGGACACTGTTTTGTTTTACTTTCTGCGCTTTCAGTTAACCCTACCTCGACCGTGCCGTTCTTTTACTTTTTCTTTCTCTTCTCTCCTGCCGTCTATTGTGGATGTCTTTTCGTTGTGCAGTCTTTATAATCTCGACTACTTTCAACCATACTCACAACAGCTTTGAACATACAATGCAAATGTATAGACCTTTGTGTATAAGCTCTCTACATTCACTCCATCCGTAATTTAGCCCTAATCCATAATGCCTCAGGCAGACAAAAAGCTGAGTGGAGAACCTGATATTTCACCGCCTAGGGCCCATTCCGCGCTCCGCCCGGCAAAAAGCGGAATTTTCCAATTTTTTTGCTTGTAGATTATCCCCAGACCAAAACTTGTTGTCATTCTTTAAGTCCCTTCGAGTGCCTTTTCTTGGGGTGGGAATTGCGCAGGTTCTATTGAATTATATTATACATTCCGCGATTTCTTCAACTACCCAATCAACTCTCTATAATACCGATTATCGCAAATTAAACAATGGGCGAGAAGAAGCGCAAGCTCGAGCAGAATCCCCCCGAGGATGTCGCGGTCGTTGAGCCCGAGGGAAAGAAGGCTAAGCGGGAAGGGAAAAAAGAGAAGAAGGAGAAGAAGCGCAAGGAGCAGGATGTTACCGAAACCATGAACGGGGTCGAGGAGGCCGTTGAAGAGAGGTCCAAGAAGGATAAGAAGGAGAAAAAGGAGAAAAAAGAAAAGAAGGACAAGGAAGAGAAGAAAGAGAAAAAAGAGAAGAAGGAAAAGAAGGAAAAGAAGGAGAAGAAACTGAAAACTGCGAATGAGAATGTTGAGGAGGAATCCACCAAGGAGACAAACGGCGCCGAACCAGAACGTGAAGCTAACCAGGAACCGGAGGCGATGGACATCGACGGCGACGCAGCTGTGACGGAGAAATCGGGAAAGGAGAAGAAGAAGAAGGACAAAAAGGCCAAGAAGGAGAAGAAGCAGAAAGACAAGGAACAGTCAAATCCCGAATCAGACCAACAACAAGAGACAGAAGCTCCTGCGAAGCAGAAGGCTGCCAGATTCATTGTTTTCGTTGGTAAGTGCCACAATGCTCGAATCAGGACCCGCACATGTGTCTCAACCAGCTTATAGGAAATCTCCCCTACTCCGCCAACGCCGAGTCACTGAAAGCACACTTCGAGAAGATACAACCGATATCCGTGCGAGTGGCCACTCAACAGGACAAACCCACAAAATGCCGCGGCTTCGGCTTCGTCGAGTTCGACAATTACGACCGGATGAAGACCTGTCTGAAGCTCTATCATCACTCCTCGTTTGATGATGGAAAGTATCCGCCTCGGCGAATCAACGTTGAATTGACGTAGGTCAACTGTCTCTCTGCGTCAGGGCCATTAAACCATATACTGACGAGATAATTAAATAGTGCCGGCGGTGGCGGGAAGTCTGAGCATCGAAAGGCGAAGATTGAATACAAGAATCAGAAACTTGCAGAGGAACGAAAACGCCAGGCCACTGATACCAAGAAGGAGAAGCCCCAGAAATCAGAAGGCGACGATTCCCGGGCAGACCCTTTCGCTGGTATCCACCCTAGTCGGAGGATGCGCATGGCTTGAGAGGCTGAACGCCCCTTATAATGAGTTATACAAGCGACCTTTGACGGGAAGGGGCTCGACTTTTATTCTTTTTTTTTTTGTTTTTGTTGCTTTCAGCATTTTTGTGCAGATACCCTACACCTGCCAGAATATAGTTCAGCTTGGAAATGTGGTTTGATTCGGTTTCATTCTGTCGTCAATGGCCATTGTAGGTCGCTCAAACTTTCTATTCTATGTACAAGCGAGCGCGTCGCTCCGCGTAGATCGCGCAAATTGTGAAGACAGCACCTGGGACAGAGGTTTTGAATTTCAGCCCCAATATTCTATAGTAGATCAGACAACCAACACCTCTCTTCATCGCATTGCCGGACTTAGAGCTCCCGAACCCGGTCATTTGCAACTCGCATGCTCTGGACAACTTCAACTGCGAAATCCCATATTTTCCGCGTCAAGACGAAGAGCGGTACTTCGGGTTCATTCTCGCGTGTCAAGTGTAGCTGTAGAAGTAGTGAAGACATACTGACAAAGCTGGCCACGGAAACCACCAGGAGCGAGGCAGCAGTTTCACGTTTGATCGTAGCATGATTCTGGGTGGCATGGTACAAAAAGGTCAATGTCTATAAAGTCAAAATGTCAGCAAACCTAGAGCTAGTATACGATGACAGCTGAAAGAACTCACAGTTGTAATTGAGATCCAGGCTGGTAAAAGAAGACGAGGGTCGGAAGATGCGCCTGATAGGTAAAGAACCCAAGATGTGATGTACGCAATTAAACCATTCGTTGTGAGGAGACGAATAACAACAGCCGGGGGGGTATAATTCAAAAGCCTGTCGAAGATCGGTAAATCAACCCGTTTCGGGAGTAGTAGTTGTGATATACTTACCAGCGAGACATCATACAATCCGCAAAAAAATAAGAAAGATATGCAGATGCACAGCACTGGGATTGCACAGTTAGTAACAGGGTAATGCCTGGAAAGAAGAACAGAAGGATGGCTGACATACCCACATAATAGCCAATGCTACCTCCGTAACACGAAATCTCCTCTCAACGTCCCAGTCCGCTCCGACACTCCCAACGATCGCCGCCGCCCATCCCTCACGTCCCATTCCCGGCCGGATATGTAAGAGCTCGGCCAGGAAAGTAAAGGCACAGCGGAGTCCCCACCATGCAGCAGGCGCAGTGCTCAAAGCCCGACAGACTAGGAGAGGAACCCACCATTTCCGATCTACTCCCAGTATAACTGCAACACGCGGATGTAGAGCGGAGGGCGTCGTGTCACCGGCATCAGTGCTGTTGGATGTATGAGAAGTAGAAGTGGGGGAGGGCGGCACAACGGGGGATGTGGCAGGCGAAGCCACGTCTTTATCGCGAATATCTATCGGCGGAATGGCGATGGAGGGAAAATATGACGAGGGCATGAAAAGGGTGGAGGCGGAATGTGAGTGTATCAACTCAGGCTCAGGAGACGATCGGCTGCGGGGAGAGAAGGGCGGAGGAGCATCGTCCCGGAGAGGAGCCAGCCTTAACAATACGGCATATGCAGCCGTGGCATAAAAGACACTAGAGACTTGACAAGTATGAACTGCCTGAGAACGGCGTAAAAACACTTATTGGTATGTGACTGTCCCCCGATCGGCTTGTCTGTTTTCTGGGGCAAATGGATGGACGTGGGCTTTTTCAAGGCGACCAAGGTACTAGCAACCGAATGGCGGACCGAGCCACAAGGTATCCGAGCTTTGACGGGGTCGACGAGGATCGACAACGCTTTGAAGCAAGCGTGTGAGGAGCAGAAAGAGAGATAAGAAGTCTAGAAACTAAGCTCAGGAGACCGTCGCTGCCACGAGCCTGCACGTGACTCCACCTCCAGATTTCTGGCGCCATCAAAAAATCGCATCAACTTCGACCAACGGGGAACCAGCACACGACTCTTACAATGGCGGCCTCAATACCAAAAGGGTCGCTCTTCTCAGTGGCTCGACCTCATACCACGGTTTCCCCTCTGTCTACCACATTTTCGTCTCAATGCCGACATTTCTCCCTATCCTCGCAGCGCAGCGCTCTGCAGCAGAATCGAGGCATGCCGCAGACTATCTCGATGAAACAGCCAGCACAACCCAGCATGAAGGCTAGGGGAATGAACGTTTCACGATCAGAATTGCCGCAGGATATTGGAATGCTGCCAGGGACGTTTATTCGGCCGTTATGGGGAGATTTACCCTCCATCTTTAAACAACCTAAGGAAAGACTACACTTTGAATGGTTGTGGTTGAAGTCGTGGTTCCAAAACTTCACTGCGTGAGTATAGCCATTCCTTGCGCCATGGATGCTCAGTGGCCGTAGCTAACTGTATTCTAGCCTTTTTTACTTCAGTAAGTTTAAGGGGAATTCGCAGCCATTACTGTTGAAAGAGCGACGGCAAATAGCTCTCAAGCTTCACAAACAGATGTACACCGCATACGCCAAGTAAGTCGACTCCAGTAATCTATGTTTCATCTGCTAATTTGCCTTTCTTGCAGCGGAGACGCTAAGACAATTCGCAAAATCTGCTGCACTGGCCTTGCAAACGACCTCACCCGCCGCATTTCGACGCGTCCTCAAGGCGAAAAAGTCACCTGGTCCTTGGATAAATACATCCGCGGCCCGTCAACCCTGTTCACCGGAATTCGCGTTTTGGCAGATCGCCTAACTGAGATCCCCGAGCTTCCGAATTCCAGCGTCCGTCAGGTCACTGTGCGCATCACGAGTCGGCAGTCGACAGGCAAAATCCAGCAACAGAAACCCGGCGCCAAAGATGTAGCCGAGCAACCGCCCACCAAGTCGCGGGACTGTACCGAATATATCGTTATCCAGAAATTCAAGTGGATGGGTGAGGAAGACCAGTGGCGCATTTGGGGCCAGACTACGGCAACAACCATCGAGGATCTTGACAGTCCTTTCTTTGCTATGGGGGTTTCACTCGCAGATCGATACGAGGCTATGAAGGATTCTATGGGCCGTCGGTGATTTGAACCGTGAACCAGCTGATTCCAGTCTGGAAATCCCACAACCGAGAATACACTCTATCCTATCCCAGGGAGGCTTACCCATGTGGTGCCCGGACCCGCGCCTGAGCCTTGACTTTCGGGTTTGTTCTGCTGCGGGCGAGGGATGAGGTTTGACAGATATTTTTCTGGAAACGTGATACCGCCTGATCATCGGCGCTTTTCCTTGGGATCTACTCATGAGACGTGTGTCATTTGTACTATATCTATTCGAGCACTTCTCCTTCGAGACCTGTATATATATATCTTGCTAATTGAGCTTGGGTCAGAAGTGGGAAAACATGTACGATTATGAAGAGCCATATTATGGATTATATAACGTGTGGGGTCATGCAAACATCTCCAGTAACACGAGGTATTTATGTACAGTAAGACAAGAAGCATAAATGTGATACAGCTGAAAGGAACAATCGAAGGGCACCCTCATGGCCTATTGCCAAAGGCCATTAGACGGAAACAAAAAGGAGACTTTGCGGAATAATTAGAACACAGCATCGTGATCATGGGACTCTCTATACGCTGCTCGACAGGCCAGATCTAGTCATCGTCGAAAATTTGGAACGTGTTGTTCAGGATTGTCTCAATGACACGAACTTGCCAGCCAGCATCTGCGATATTGCCGCCGGAGCTTGCGCCCATCAAAGTAGGGCTATATGACGCGTCAGTGAGCTATCTGAGGAGAGAAAACAGCGAGGGCATACCCGAAGCAAATGGCAATGTTTCCTGCATTCATGCGGTTCTGCGTGTAGTGCTCTTGAACCTTGTTCAAGTGCTACAGCAAAAGTTAGAACTTATCAGGAAATATTGAGGAAAGACTCACCAAGATCAATGCTCTCAGAGTCGCGTAATGGGCATCGGGAAGGCCGTTGATGATTGCATGAAGCGAGTCTCTCCGTTGAATGTCATCGTCAATGCCTAGGTGAGAGGTTAGCATTAACGCACATACATAAAAGACTTTTGGGTGCTCACGGGCCGCATCGATGAAACCTGAATATGCCTGAGACGTGAAGAGAGGATCCGGGAGATCTCGGAGGAATTGTTTCAAAAGCCCTGCAACACTGTTCACATCATGATAGAAGTTTTCCGGATTGGTAAAATCGACTTGAGAGGAGTCTATCATGGGCGAATTAGAGATACGTTATGAGAACGCCAGAGGAATGCATACCATTATCGAATAGGGCCTTCATCTGGCTAATGTGATTCGCACTGCCTGAGAGCCGGTAGATACCCTCTACTTCAAGCCCAAACAACTCTACAGCCTGGAAGCATTGATACACGATCATGGGAACGGCGGTTCCATCGCGGGCGTACAGCTCATCCAGTGAAATACCAAATACTGGTTTCAAAGGAGGAAGACTCGATGGATAGCCATTGCCTGGTGGGGGATATGGACCTTTCTGCACGGGCGGGGGTGGGTTCCCGAAGTGTGGCTCAGGCGGAGGCCCTGACGACGTAGGGTAAGGAGGCTGGAAAGGTGGTGGGGAGAAGGTGTCTGGATTCTGAGGGTACGGAAGGGATTGGGTGCTCTCGAAAGGAGCCGATGTTGGTATTTGAACTGGCAGTTGAGGAGGGACCTGGGTGGACGCAGGTGGGGGCTGTGAAGCCGGCTGGGGCATCACGACAGAATGCCGCTTGTTTTGCGAGGACGTAAACTGAGGGCTGGATGCCGCGGGTTCA
The DNA here is from genome assembly GCF_044049435.1 of Aspergillus pseudodeflectus. NCBI lineage: Eukaryota > Fungi > Ascomycota > Eurotiomycetes > Eurotiales > Aspergillaceae > Aspergillus > Aspergillus pseudodeflectus. The sequence continues at coordinate 536,812 of NW_027263778.1, read as the reverse complement.
GAGGATCCTCCACCAAAGGTCTAAGAAGGTTAGGGCATGACGCATTTGCTTTGGTATCGTGGGGAACTCACAGGATGACGGTGGTACTTGATCTGCTCTGAATTGATAGCCCCAGAGTTGAATTCATGGCTAAGAACAAAGTCGTGGTAATCCTTCTGGTTATCGATTGTCTGGATTACTTCACGGAGGCTCTTCGGTGCAATAGTAGCACTGTCCCCTCCTTCCTTCAAGGGACTGATGGATAAGCCCTGCCCCAGGAGCAATTTCTCATTGAACGTTCCTAGAAATTCGTCAGCGAATATGAACGGTGATTCGTCAGTAAATATGGTATGCGCGGAAAGCATACCGAACTTTTGCATCTGCAGCGCAAGGCCCGAGTCACATTCCGAGATCAATTGCTGAATATTGTGCACGGCCTGGGGCCGATGGGACGATACCAGCTCTTGACGAGCTGATTGAGCAGCCTGAACCTTGGCGGCGTAGTCCGCATCCGCGGTTTGAACCTTGCGCAGCAGGTCCTCCTCCTGTTGAGCAGCGGATTTGGTGCCCTTGAAGCCGAACTTCCCACCCGCCTTCTCTCCGGTCTTCACTCGATCATATTGCTCTGCTAGAGAGTCGTATTTGGCCTTGGCTTTCTCGGCCAAGCTCTCCGCCTCCATGACTCTTTTCTCCGCGTTCAATCCTTCGTGCTTCCATTGCTTGCGACCCTTTTCAATGTTCGCTGCGAGCTCACTCAGGTTGTCCGACATTTGCTGCAATGACACCGCGAACTGAAGGCCATGGTCCGCCATGCGGTCGTGGAATTGGTTGAGCTCGACACATCCATGACTATATGTCCCCTGGCGGTTTTCGGGTCGGTGAGCAGCATCATACAGGGAGCGCGCCAGCTTCCTCAAGCCCTGAGCATGCTCTTCTTCCAGCACGGATCTTTTCTTCAGGAATGTAGCGAAATCCTTAGTAAATGGAACGAATTGTTAGCGTGAGGTGTATTGATATACTCGAGTAGTCGTCGAAAGGAAAACGGACGAACCCTGGCGGAGGCAACACTTTGCTTCAATCGTGTCAGGAGAGTCGTAACACCAATCTGTAAGGCTAGTATTTAGCATCCAATCCTCGTTTATAACACGCAATCATTTCTTTTCTCACATCTGAATAAATGACTTTATCCAGCCGAGCTTTCAGCTCCTCCGGAATTACTGCTGGTGCTGGGCGGATCTCGAGACCTGGAGCGGAAGGGGCGGCGGAACCAGCGCTTAAGGGTGGCGCTCCTGGGTCTCCAGAGGAGGGGGTGTTGGGCGCAGGACCATCGTGGAGAGTGGTGTCCGCCATTGTGCGGCTCTGGTTGAGAAGGTACAGTTAGGTTATGGGAGTTGGGAGTGTTCAGGGCTCCCCTGAGATGCGCCCAGGGCTATAAAAAGCGTACTGGATGAACAATGACGGAAGCCTAAGCACAAAGTTGGGTGTAGTCTATGCTGTCACCAGCTTACTCGTTTCGGTATGGCAGGCGGCGGAATGAGGAGTTCGCCTCTTATTTCGGTTTAGTGTGAGGCTTGGTCAGGTACCATCACGTGGGGCATAATCCAGCACCGACCAAAAATTGTGATGCCTGCATGAAGCACCCTCAAGTACGGAACATGAGAACAATAGGAGCGGAGAAAGGGCGGCGAATTTGTTAGGTAAGTTCAAGGACCTTACACTTTAGTAATGGGGTGGCTGCTCGTTAGGATCGTCGAGCTGCATTTCCAGGAGAACTGAGCGAACAGAACTCCCAGAGTATGGGGTCTCACAAAGAAGGACATTTCATGAAATGTAGAATACCTACAGTTTTCATACACCAAAATCTGAAATGTCTCCATTGCAACATACAAGCAGTAGTATTATCATCTAGTTATTATGAACGCCGCCAAGTATAACTCCACTACATACGTTCTCGATGACTCAGCAGCCCTGTGGAACCGCCGAGTTTCGCGCACATGAACCACCAAACTTTTCTTCCGATTTCCGGCACCTACACTCAAGTCCTTTGGTTGTCGCTGTCTGCAAAGTGCATGTGCTGATACGCCCCGCGGATCCATTCCGGCGATTGTCAAGTACTGATTTATACTGATGGACCTCGAGTACCGGGGTTTTCTGGCACCAAATGGCTTTCCTCCGCATGCGAATTTGATAACTCCGCCGGGCACCACCAGCGACCTTCGGCACAACCCTAGGCTTCCACGCCCACCGACAAGCTTCGATTTCTCTCCTAGGTCCTCGGAGCCCGGAGACATGGAGAAGACCCCGCCTGTCACGGGGAAGCGGCGGGGTGGGTGTCGCAAGGCTTGTAACGAGTGTAAACAGCAAAAGGTAAGCCGTACTTATCTTGATCATCCACATTCCATCCTTTGTCAATGGTCCATAAGGACCACGCGCCTAAGGACGCCCCGTTGCACCCTTTATCCCATGTATTCCTATCAACATCTAGCTGGAACATGTGAATTAACCTGTAATAGCTGCGATGTGATATTGTCCAGACACCCGCCGACGCCTGCTCTCGTTGTCGGCGGCTCCAGATAGAATGCAAGGTTGAGCCTTCTTTCAAACGCATCTCCAAAAGAAGGTAGGGACAACTCTTGGCCGGCTGTACCTTGATCTCAATTCCTTCTGCTAACACTCTTAGGCGAAATGCTGAGATGGAACGTGAGATAGCAGAGCTCCGTCGGCGGCTCGCTACCAACCCCAATAGTGCTCATGCGGTCGAGGCTGCGGCTAGTGATGAAATGTCTCAATGCTCCGAGGATGTTTATTGCGGCCCGGAGTCTGCAAATACAAATCGAGCACGACCCATGTCTACTAAGCTCGAACCGCAGGCGTTGGCAACTCCATTGACTATGCACAGCGATAGATCTATCTTGTCTCAGGATGACGATCCTTGGCGGCTGGAAGATGTCACCCTATCCAGGCAAAGAGTAGCACGGCTGTTTGACCAGTATGTGATGCCTTGTTCTCTGCTTATGATCCCTCTTTCTCTGTTCATTATATTCTGATGGTACATAGGTTTTTTAAGTTTTATCACCCTTTTCTTCCTTTATTGAACCCTCAGAAGCCTCCCGAGGAGTACCTCCGTCGTTGTCCATTTCAAGCTTGGACAATCATTTGCGTTGCTAGCCGACGAGCTCCCTCCGAACCAGGTCTTCTTAGTGCACTTTCGGGGCCCTTCAGCAGACTGCTTTGGTCAACAATAACGGGCGTACCACAGGACTATCGCGTTGTCAAAGCTCTCTGCCTGCTCTGCACTTGGCCACTTCCTACCACCAGCCAAAGGACGGACGCGACATTTATGCTCTGTGGTTTGATGATGCAGATTTCCATGCAACTAGGACTCCACCGCCCGGTCCAGGCCGAAGAGTTTACCACATTCAAAATGGAAGGCCAGGGTGAAGCTGTAAAAGATCGCCTACAGACATGGGTTCTCTGTAACATAGTAGCACAAAAGTCAGTCCGCCCTACCCTTTTTGTAAGTCAGGCATTAACAGCACATTGGCAGTGTCGCTACTGGATACGGGCAGCCACCGGGAACGATCTATGACTGGGCGCTGGAGCCTGCATCTCTTCGGGATGCGGATTATCACCCCTCGGAGGACCTGCGGACTCGTCTGCGTATAGAAAAATTCTGTGATAGAGTAACAAAGTCCCTGTACAGTAGCAGGCCGGATCCTGCCGAGTTTATCAGTTCCGAAAAGCTCTTGATTGTGCAGCTATTGGAAAATGAGCTGAGGGAGATGGAGCTAGATTTTGGGAGGAATATATCTCGTGCGCCCCCTCTTCGTTGCTGTCCCCGAACCTGAAAGCTAATCGCCCTTTAGATATCAATATGATTCACCTGCGGGCGGCTGAGTTGCATATGCGCTATTTTGTATTCCTCGGAGCCAATGCACGAAGTGACGATTTGACAAAGCTTTTTATCGCAACAACATCATTTCTCGGCCGGGTGCTAGACCTCGAAACATCACCCGGAGAGCTCATTGGCCACGCAACGAACTACATCCTCCAGATGATTATATCTGCGGCATTTGCTCTGATGAAGCTATTGAAAAGTGACTTTCGGCGGCATATTGATTTTGAACACGGAAAGCTGTTATTCAACGGTGCAATCTCAGCCCTCAGAAGGATCAGTGTCATGGATCACGATCGGCCTGTCCGATTGGCAGATATCTTGGCTCAAATGTGGAATGCCAGTGGTTCAGAAGATTCTGGAGACGATACGCTACTCCTCAAGGTTCGTTGCCGCATGAGTATGAGCCACGTTTATGACACCGTTTGGCGATGGCGACATCGATTTCGGCCTGCGAAGAGTTATGAAGATACGCAAGCCACGACCGCCGCCAACCATAGCCTTTCATCGGCCTCAATTACGCGGCAACCGGATGGGTCCCTGGAGGATCCTACGCTGTTGTACCCGCCGGCATTCGATCAAGAAGGGGCTTTCTTCAACGAAGCGGGATTTTCCGAAGTCTTTGACTCACTCAACTGGGTCTTTGACGGATTACCTGACGCCGGCTTTGCAGCTCCGCCGGTTATGTAGGCATGGAGTCCAGACCGTGGAAAAGTTTCCTTCTGTATGTACATAATTCCGTCGACTAGATGAGATACCATTTGCGCCATTAACCACACTTAGCGAAGATTAAACATAGACTGAATAGAGGTGATCAAAGCTTTAGGGAGTGGATCAACTAACTACCCCGCATGCCGGAATGTCAGCTGGAATTTAGTTGTGGCTGGCGGAGAGGCAGATATCGTGATTCATGGTTACCAACAGATGGAGGTGAAGCTGCGGGCATGATTCGTGCATCGTTCATTGTAAGGCTCGGCCAAATCTGGAGGAACTTCTTTCTTGGTCCTTGTGTGGACATGGTGGCTGGCGAACTATTGCAATTCTCACCCGCTGGAGGAATTGGAGAGATCAAGAATCGTTCGATAATTTATGAGGGCAAACCCCTGAGAATTGTGTACAAGAACCGCGGTTCCGGAAGATGGCCATGTGTGGTTCAGGAGTCTCGCTGCTCAGTGCTCGCAGCCTGCCCAGTGCCCCCCGGTCAGTGCGTCCAGGAGGAAAAATGATATGATATGGCCAGATTTGAATTTGATAAACCCTGTAGCTCAACCACTAGCTAGCTCGCAAATTACTATTATTATAATCGATATCATGTCTATCTTGCTGATTGGCGTGGTCGGGAGCTTCTCAGACGCCGAGTTCTCGATCCTCCAGAGAGCAGCGAGGCCACAACGAGGTTGATGGCGGTGGTTGGTTCTCTGCTATCAAACTAAATCTCATCCATCTGATTGTCAATCCCATTTCACGGTGTGCGCTAGAAAGGTGAGCTCCGTTGGTCTCAGCTTGTCTTGTCGCTCTCCCTTCCCAACCACGCCCCATCTTCTCCCCTCTTCCTTCTTCCTCTCCTCTCTGCTTCCCCCCTCCAACAACCTCTCGGTCCTCTTTTGCTTCGTTTCTTCTTTTTCTTTGCAATTTCTCTTTATTTTCCACATTATATACGCTTCCACCTTGCTGCTTCCGCCGCCGTTGGTGCCGTTTGATTTTTGGTGACTGACCGATCGCTACTATCGCTTTCCGTGCAGATACCCCCGTTTCGCCCGTCGCTCCGCAGCACCCACGACCGCCCTTATACCTATATTGCTTGCGTCGCTGGATCGATTGATACGCCGAATTCCCTTGGTTACTGTCGCAATCGTGTATATAATTTGAGATTTTCGAGTGAGAATGGCGACTGGTACTGCTACCCAATCGCTAAAGGTCAGGAGCACTGCGCGAATTCGAGCTTCGTCTTCGGGAAGCCAATGCTAATATGCTGCTCCTATAACAGTGTGTGGTGACGGGTGATGGTGCCGTTGGCAAGGTTAGTAGCTCCTCCGGCTCCAGAAATTCTGAAGCTAACCAGGCCTCGAAGACATGTCTCCTCATATCGTACACGACCAATGCCTTTCCCGGTGAATACATACCTACGGTGTTCGTAACCCCGTTCGACGTATCGGACAACTGTTGACTCGAGCCTCTTCATAGATTTGACAATTACACGGCCAGTGTTATGGTAGACGGCAGACCGATTAGCCTAGGACTATGGGATACTGCTGGACAGGAAGATTACGACCGACTTCGCCCATTGTCCTACCCGCAAACTGACGTTTTCCTCATTTGTTTCTCAATCGTCAGCCCTGCGTCTTTCGATAACGTCAAGTCTAAGGTTGATACTGCGCGATACCAATGCCAGGCGGAACGTCTGGCTGGCTTGTTTGTTCATCAGCTAACATTCTCTGCAGTGGTTCCCGGAGATTGAGCACCACGCTCCCAACGTCCCCATCATCCTTGTTGGCACCAAACTTGATTTGCGGGACGACCCGGCCCAGATTGAGGGTCTTCGCATGAGGAAGCAGGAGCCTGTTTCGTACGAGCAGGCTCTAGCAGTGGCAAAGGAGATTCGGGCGCACAAGTACCTGGAGTGCTCTGCCCTGACACAACGCAATTTGAAGAGCGTATTTGACGAGGCCATTCGGTATGCCCGCTGTATAAAACTGTGATTGTAGCCAGCTAACGCCGATTTTCCTAGCGCTGTTTTGAACCCCCGGCCTGCTACGAAGCAACGGAACAAGAAGTGTACGATTCTATGAACATGCCTACCGCTTGATCGAGTGCTAAACCTCTTACTCTTCCCCCTTCGGTCTAATAATATAAATAACTAATAGGCGTTACGGTATCCGGGGTCTCTCCTCTACCCTAGTCACCTCAATTTTGATGATCTTTTTCTTTTTGAGTATCTTCATCTTATCCCCGCGCCGCATGTCATGAATATCACGCTCAGTGCTTTTCCCTGTTTTCTTCTTGCTCCGTGTCCGTCTGAAACCCAGAAAGGGTGTCTTCTGTCATACATCTATCTCCGTTCGTTTGGGTCAAGCCTGAGCGCAGTGTAAAGATGCACCACGCAATACAATACCGCGCATGCATTTTATCTTTGCCATCAATGTTAGATATACAAAGTTCTTGAGAAGGGTCGCAACACTGTCTTCTATACTCGGGTATTCCATGGGGAGAGTAAGGATAGTCAGCGTACGGAGTCTAGGTAAGGGGTAGTTTTGATCTTGTTCCCCATTCGACCCCGAGTCCTTTGTGCAAAAGTATATCCGAATGAGTCAAAAAGACGAGGGAAACCCCACACTTGAAACCAAGCCATCATCGCCTATTACGACTCACCTGCAAGGTACATGTCCTACGGGCAGGAGTAGTAATGAAATCCTTCTAGCGAAAGATAATGAGAGTACAACTCGGAAGATCCAAGTGCGAAAGTGGTAGGAAAACAGGACTTGCTTATACTAGTGAGCTACCTGATAAAATAATAAGAATGATGAAGACACGACATCCCCGCTCAAGAACCCTTCTATGTGGTAGGTACTTCGATACGGGAAACCCCCCCAGATCGCCCGTTCACGATTCTCAGGATAGAGTTGAATAGTGCATCGGTTCGGCAAAGGCCCAAGTCCAGCACAGCGGGTATAGGAATAGTCTAACCAACCAGCACTCCGCAGGTGAGGCTAACGCAATGAATAGGTAGGTAACGATGCGCGAACTGTCGCGGTCGCGATTCCAGCGGTAACGTGGACTGGGAAGAAGGGACCGGAACGGGAGGTGGCTTCTGGTTTAGAAACCGTGGACCTTGATGGTCTTGGCATCAAGCTCAAGGCCCTCCTTCTTGTCGGTCAAGAACTCCTGAACATCCTTGCGCTGATCTCCTTGGAGCTGAATCACCTCACCCATCTCAGTGTCGTTGACGATCGTGCCATTGCAAGCTGAGCCTCATGTTAGCCGCAAATGTCGAGATGGACGGTAACGAGTTGGGAAGAGCATACCGAATTTCTTCTTGATCACCTTCAAAATCTTCTTCTGATCGAATTTCTTAGGGAGACCCTGGACCGTGGTCAAGGTCTTGCGACCATTGCGCTCTGAGAGACAGGTTAGTCACGGGTCGAGGCGGTCAGGCGTGAGAGGTGGGATTCTAGATAATAGTGGAGAGAAAAGAACGACGTACGTTGAATCCGTATATGGATATAGTTCTGAGACTGTTTAGTCTCGCCGGTGTCTTCGTCAGCTTCGGCGAAGGGGTCTATGAGAGCACATGTCAGTCAGCCTCAGATCACGACGAGATTCTACCCCGCCACTAGGGGCCCACGGAAATCGCGAGAATGACGATTAAGCAGAAACCAGCATTCATCTAGAGATCGATGCCACAAGCTCGCAGAGACCAAAAAAAAAAAAGCCTGTCTTGCGACCGATGACACTCTCCCAACTGATGTACTTCAACGTAGCAGGCAGGGGAAGGGGTGGCAAAGGCTTACCGAAGGTCTTGAGGTTTTCGATGGACATAAACTCGGCCTTTTGTCGTAAACGGCCCTTAAAAGCGGTTTGTTGTAAAATAAACTGGAGGGGAGATTATAATCTCGGTGAAGCGATCGCGAGTAAGTGGTGAAGTAGGTAGCGTTGACTTTCGATGGAGGGGATGATGAGGTCTGAAGTGTTCTAGCGGATTTGAGGACAAGATGGGTAAGATCGGTGAATCCATTTCTCCGTTGCCGGCCAACCACATCACGTGACTGGTCGCCGCCATTGGGATGGAGACGCAGGCTGGCATAGATTTGGTTGCTTATGATGCGTAGCCTAGCTTTTCACAGCGACATGATAAGAAGATTTCCTTTTGGTTTGTGATAACTTCGAGTTCATATCTGAATGAGGTTGGGTAGTGCTTATATAGTACTGAAAATACGAAAACAGAGTTGATTTCAGTGACAACAATAAAGCAAGTTAAGTAGGAAAATATAAAAAGCGCCTACAGCTAGCATAGTTTTAGCCGATCTCTGGACAAGGCTAACAATCGAACTTTTTCCGAGTTCGTGGTCAACACAGAGATGAAAGCGAATGCGATATCATCAGATATGGCGGTAAGGTCCGAGATCTGACAAGTCCTCATCTGGTTTGGCATGTACTTTTGAACAATCTCTCCACATTCGTGCAATGAAGTCTGTTTAAGGTGCAGAGATAGACCGAGATGTCCTTTGTATGCTGGGCGCGTGGATTGCTGAGGCAGGTTAGACGTGGATTTTTCAACTTGAGTCGGTGGCATTCCTCAAAATGTTTAACTAGTCGCTGGATATTGGTTTGTCGTCTCCGGTGCGTTATTGACTTAGCCAGTGAGGTGTGCATCAGCCAATTCTTTTTGTTTTGATTGATGGAGCGCTCGACATCCTTGCATTCTGTGCGAACTGTTTTTCAAGTCCTAACCCTGACTGGAGTTTTGCTCCATGAAAGTGTCAACCTCTAAACGGAATAGTCTTTTCTGCACATATCCCTGCAGTGCAAACCTGGTTTTGTCGTGAGTGTGTAGCAGCATGGTTTGTGCTGGCGCTGTAGTAGTCGGTGGGATCGGTGCCATTATAGTCGTCAGTGATTCCACTGAGCGGAGCTTTCTTGCTGTGACCCGCCAGGCTGCCGGCACGCGCTGTGCGACACAACAACCTATCGCTTTCAGCGGCGACGGACTGGGAGGCGAACACCTGCGCTGTGGCGAATATGCATTTCCTAGCGCCGTGCCTGACTTTCTGTTGGGTTTGATGAATGGGAAATTGATGCGATATCATTATTGTGTTAGATTAGTATTACAAGGGCCTCCTTCAGTCCTTGCCCGTAGTGTTTTCAAGCCCGCAAGTCTATATACATCCTAGCCCATCTCAGATCTCACATTTGCCCATGGCCGACATCAAAGAACCGTAAAGTCCAACCCACTTCAGATCAATTCACAAGTAGCAGTGTTGTCGGCCTGCTCAAGGGGACGGAGTAGGCGAAGGCGTCGCGACGGAACCACCTGGTGTCGGCTGGGGAGGAAGGAAGATAGGAAGGTAGGTCTGCATCATACGTATTAAAATCTGTCGCTATTCAAGGGTCTTCCAGGTAGGAGAAAGTCATACAACGGCCAATGCCATCACTATTCGGGGGTCGCAGGTCAGCCTAGTATCCTCCTAAGACGGTGCCGGTAAAAACTCACAGGACATCAAAACAGACATGTATGCTGGAGTAGTCGCGGTCTTTTTCTGTTCTGCAGTCTCACCCAGCCAGGACTGAAGCGAGAAGACGAAGGCGACCCTAGCACTGGTTAGATGTACTGAGGATTGTTGAACACAGAATAACACACCATCCAATCATTCTGTGAAGCGCAAATTGTCAGTTAAAAGAGAACTGCAGAGAGCTACCAGTATTCTTCAGATCTTACCTGTTTCGGGTGAACATCTTATCGGTCTGTCAGTACATTTGAAAAAAACATAAATCGCATCACTCCGGGTTCAACCCACCGCTGCCATTGGCATTGTGCTCGACATGGCACCTGAGATAGAAAATCAGCCAGAATCTTGCGAGAGCCTCCCATCAAGTGGAGGAGCAGTTATATACCAGTCATATCCGCATCATTCTTGTCTTTCGGGGGGTCGACGTAGGGGATGGCTAAGATTCGATCATGAGCATTAGCGATAAGGGCAATCATGATGAAGCGGTTCACGTAGTTGGACACGCAGCATACCGAGGTCTACCCTCCGCATATCTTTCTTGGATGTCATCTTGGGTCGTTCAATTGGAGCTGATGCTTCTTTGCCTGCGATTCAAGATCTGGATGGCAGCTGGCATTCAGTGATCGGACCCCATGGTTGCCGCCAAGCCTAAAGCGGCAAGTCTGGCTGGGCCCCGGACCCCCGGGCCCGGGGCCGCCGGTTATCTATCAACGATGTGAGGCACAACTGACAGGCGAAGGCTGAAGCAGAACAGCCGTTATTTTCCAACGTTCACCGCCTCATTACAATGTGATAATGTTACATCGATCTTCCAGGCAGACTGTGATCGAGCGGGATGAGGGACTGATGTGCTTTGCAGGGTCGCACCGCATTATTCTGCAGCAAGGACTTGCTCGATATCCCGGAAATCCCGACTGGCGCCCCGTCCCTCCAACTTGCAAAAGTGGCGGTACACCATTCAACCTTTTCTGGTCCAGCCTTTATTTCGGAATGAACATCGGTTAAAATCACAAGAAAATTGATCTTTGAGTGAGTATTATTGATGAACAAAGTCGTGGTCACCCATGAATCGTGTCATACGGTGTGTCGTGCCACGCCTGGGCCAACTGCCACCCACAGGGGAAAGGCATGATCCCTGATCTCTGCATCACCGGAAGGAAGTCTTAGGTGCGGCTTACGCCGTACAGAACGCAAGACACACAAATAATGATGTGTTCTCGCCAAAAGCAGACTTTTTTTGTCAAAGCTCCCGAGACCCAACAAGACCTATCAAAACTTATATCCAACCCCGCGGATACACCCATTCGATTTGCGTTTCCAGACACCGGAAGTCGGGATGGGCCTTATCTTCTCGTTGTCGGAGTGATCAACGATCAATGACGAGTGTCCCAATCATATCCCTAGATCTCGCAATCAGGATATTCGTCCAGGATGATTACTGACTTCTGAAGAGAAGCCCCATCTGTCATCTGATGCCAAGCGCAACCAGTCAGTGGGTTTTGCCGGAAACCCGGACATTCCCTCTCCTGTCGAGAATGCTAGTCAGTCCTGAGATTTAGAATCTCCAGAGCTTTCTTGCTCAGGGCTCAAGGAGGTGGGTGGTCATATTCTCTTGGTGCCACAAAAGTTGCATTGCCCAGGATATAATGTCCTGCGCGAATGCGTGACCAGGATGCTGTAGACCTGAAGACTTGGATTCCCTACTTTTGGGCATTTCGGATACCTACCTCCCTACCTACCTACCTACCTACCTACCACTTGGAGTTTCTGTGTCGTAAGGTGTATGCAGCCAGCGGCACATAACCAATTACATTCTTCTATGCGCACCACAGTAATGTTCCATCTCATGATATGAGGGTCCAACATCGTGAGGAGAGGGGATCCATCATGTACTTTGGTACTGAACTACAGTAATATTACAGAGATCGGCTTTGTTAGCCGCGGGACCGAGCCAAAGAACAATAGTTTACGGTTGTAATTTTGGGCTCTCCGCCGCGATGGTCAGATCCCGGCCAGTTGGCCCTCCTTACGTTATCTGGAGATCTTCCACGGTATCTCGGTCTCCGTCTTCGGCCTTTTCCTGTCCCTGGCTGTCTTCTCCCGATTTGCTTCTGGATCTCTAACTTTTACACCTGCTCTTCTCTCTCTATTCATATCAGTACATACTCATTTGATGGGGGTGCGACTCTGACCGCAGGATTTCATCAACCACCCTCCGCTCCGCTCCCGTTACCAGTTCAATATAACATACTCGACCAGGTCGCTGTCGCCGCCGTTTTCCAACCTCAGAACCCACCAGGCACGTTGATCTCGAATAGGAGATGTATAGAAGAGCCTTTTTTTCTTGATTGATACTCGGTTGGGCAGGTTCTTCATCCAACAAATCTATCCCTATCCCTTCTCGGCACACCCTCCGAACGAATCGTTTCAATGACCACTCTTCTGTCCCTCGGGTACACCATGAACTTGACATGATACCTCACTCTTCTGCCGGCGTCCAAGCTTGGGGCAAACCCCTGCGCACAGTCGATAACGGCCCTGGACGTGTAGATGCTTCTCAGGCTCTGAATTTAGCCGACTTCCGGTCCGAAAAGCAATCTACACCCGTTCTGTCGGCGCATTCTGCGCCGCCAGCGGTTATCGATCTCACATCCAGTGCGGGCGATACGCAGGAAAGGGAGCCCCCGGCGAAGCGATTGAAGTTGGATGCATCCGCCGGATCATTCCCCAAGGATGCGAGCCTTGCGGCGGCGAGTGGCGGAGAGGCAAGGAATACTCCAGGGATAGTAGCTGCTGCGAAGCCTGCCTCACTCTCATGGCGGGGTCGCCCAGTATGGTCATTCCAGGCCTTGATATCGGAGGCGTCAGATACCACCGAGGAAGGCTCGAGTTCGACCCCCGGCAGTGGGCGGCCTGCGTCGCCGCCTCCATTTCCGCATTTGCCCTGGAAGTCGCTGCCCATCGACCAGTTCGGAAGCAATGCGATGAAACCACGGGATCCCACTCCTGCCAAAAAAGTACAGACGACTCCTTTTCGCGTTGAAATACCATCCGATGCGCCAGTTCTCAAAGGAGATAGTAAGTTTTGCTGCAGCCTCAGCATGGTCGCCGCTAACAAGATATTCACCACATTTAGGAGTTGCGGATTTCTCGCCATGGACCGGGAATCATCCAGAGGATGTATTAAATGATCATTCGGTGAAACAAGGACACTATGACCGCACGCAGGTATCGCAAAACGAGTCCAACACAGCTCGTCCGTCACTCTATGCGCAATTGAAGCACCGTTCCGGCTTGCAGATGCTTTCATCGGTCTTCATGGCAGCTCTTGAGAAAAGACAGAGCCACAACATGGTCACTGCCCCATCTAGCTTCAAGCCACCACCTCGAGTCACCTTGACGGATAACAAAAGGGAAGCGTGGCTTCGTGATCTTGCCAACCCATCCGTTCCCCTACGCAGATTGAGTCGGACGATCCCGCATGGTATTCGAGGAAAGGCACTTCTTGACCAATGCTTGAACAAATGGATTCCAGTCAGCCGCGCTGTGTGGCTTGCAAAGTGTGTTGGAGCCAACGAGATCCGGGCCTTCAAAAGAAAGGGTACCAGCGGGACACTCGCGCTGGGCTTGGAGGCCAAATGGGTTCGCGAGTGGACGAGTGGTGTGCAGCTGTTTCTTGAAGGAGTGATCGGGACCTGCGGCTCGGCAGAGTGGAAATCGAAGATGACATATGCGTACGTTTTCCCCCCGTATTTTTCTTGTTAAAGCTAATAATATCCCATAGGGCAAGTTTGACCGCTCGATTGTTTTTCGAGCGCTTGCTGGACTATGACCAGTACTTTACCTGGTTTTTAGCCTCGCTAGATAGCGCCTCGCTTAATATGCTTCCTGTGTGGCTATTGATGCTCGGTATATATTGGAACAGCATCTTGCGATACAGAAAACGTGGAAGACGGTTGGCTGAGCTGCTTCTTGAGAAGCTGCAACAAGTACGTCTTGAATCATGACTCGGAAGCTAAACCTGACTAACAAACAGCAGATCAAAGATATCAGGCGGCCTCTACTATTCCAGCCCCTTGTTGACCGGCTATCATGCTGTATTAGAAAGCTGGTTCTTGAACATACATCGTCGCTCATACTTCCGAGTTCTTGGGACACCTACAAAGACCTCATTCGCTCCTGTTTGCATATGAAAGAGACTGCGGACAAGGCCATTTTTGACACCCTTGCAGAACGCAATGTGCGCGTACAGCTACCCAAATCTCGACCGGAATCCACGCAGCAATCGGCGCAACAGCGAGCGTTGCATTTGTTTGATTCAATACACTCGTCCCACGATTTTCCTTCTACGTCCATGGCGTGCCTCAACTCGGTCGAAGACAAGCCAGCCCTGGTCGCCAAGCTTTTAGAATGGTCAGCAACTCCTTTCCGCTCTGGTCTTTGTCGTATATACACGGCGGCGAGACTCTTGCGAAAGTGGAAGATGTCCGGTGTTGATATTGACTCCTACATAATCTTGTTCTTGAGTAATGTGGAGGATACGGCTCAACTGAACATGGACAACGTCTATCACGTTATTTCCGAACTCGTCAGGTCTCAAACCTTTTCAATCAGCAAATACCTACAGTGGCTCATGGCCAAAGGTGTTACCAAAGCCTCCAGGGCAAACAAGGGCGAGGTATGTTCTCTTCAACAATTTTGAAGTATAAATGCTCAAATTGCACAGGTCATGTCTAGTGATGTTTCTCTCCTCACGCAACTTCCCATGGGCCGTCACCCAGAACATATTCGCAACCTCCGTCAGACACTATTGTCTCGAGCTGGATTGTCCTTGACGGATGAGTGTTCTGCCATTGAGAGCTGGAAATCCTCTATTAGCCAACGGCTGCCGAATATTTTCCCCGTCAAATATAGCAACGCCGTCCCTATCCCTACCAGCTTGTCGAAACTCAACCCAACTTGGGCAGTCAAGTCTGAGGTTAGCATGTGGGTGCGACAGGGGGTTGCTAAGCATACGAGAGACACTGCTAGGTCAGCCGTTTAGCCTTAATCTAGTAATCTATGCTGACAAACCCCAGAAAACTTGGAGGAAGCTCCCTTTCTATTGATTCTCGAGTCTCCGCTCTGACTGCTGAAGAGTTTTATTGTATTCGAGAGGTATTAGAGGACTTCGGAGACCTTTCTATCCTCGCAGACGTCCTCAAGCAGGCCACGGGATGCGAAGATAACATGGTCCTTGCCTCGGCTACCGACACCATTAATTACCATTTCGATGCCTTTTGTGTCATTGGTGCCACGTCCGACTTGTTCAGAGGGCTTATTGGGTCTTATGCTCGCCTCAAGCGATACGGTACTCTGAATCTGGAATTTGTATTCTCGTTGATTGAACTAGGACTGCGAATCCCCGATGAATCCAGCACTGTTGCTCTTCTTCGCCAGGACCTCGCTCGGATCGAGAGCAAGTCAGCATTGGCAGCACCATCGCCCCTGTCCGACCATCTTCCAGCAGCTTTTTGCGATGTTGATGCCTCGTTTCAGGACAAACTGGACCAGCTTCTATCCTCTGGGAACGGCATCGATGAATCCTCAATGGCTACAGTTTTCAAGTCCCTCACCAAAATACTCGAATATGGGAGCAGCTTGGCAAAACTATCGGCCAACGATGCTTGCAGATATCTTGCTTACCTACGGCCGTTCAATCCGAAGTATTTTGATCTCATGCTTGTACGATGGGTTTGTGGACTTTTAAGGTCTACGTCTCGGCCAGTGATGTCTCGGATTCTTCCACCCCTCATTGGGGTTGGATGTGTGACGATCCAGAGCTTCGTGTCTTTAGTGAAGAAGCTATTGACTTCAGAGAAAGCGAGCCCGGTAATCCCAGAGCTGGCGAGCTTGCGACTAGACCTCCTCCAGCTCCTTGCCCCACAAGAAGAAAGTAATACTGACTTGGTACGTGTACTAGTAAGCTCGCGGTTCTTTTTTCCCATTACTAACGTCTATAACCAGGTTTCCTATCGCTTTCGTTTGGCTCGGCAAGAGTTTATGATCAAATATCCAGAGGCAACACTAAATATCATCGATGATGCAGTTCCTTTACTTGATTTCAAGCTCCAGGGCTCTGATACCGGGCCTTTGCGCGGCGACCTCACAGAATGTGCAGCTACATTACTACGCACCCTGCTTGTGCAAAACTCAAGCCTAGTGACGGGTTACTGTATGCAAAAGCTTAACCATCACTCACAGTTCACGGCTGTCTTGGAGAAAGCAGTCGACCTTCTCTTGGGTTTTGATCTCCAGCATCGTGGTATGTTTCCGATACGGTGTCGCGCTCCCTTGCCACCTACTAACTCTTATCTTAGAAACAGAGTCCAGATCGCAGGCCAGAAAAGTCATCCTGATGAACAATGACTTTTCACTTCCATTCTGTCAATTGAAGCTTCAGCTACTGTTCAACGCAAAAGCTGGCGATGAGGTTAGAAACAACATAGTTGATGTGATGTTCAAGGCTGCTGTGGAAGATTCTCGTTCTAAAAGATCTCACTGGCTTGGTTTGGTCAATCTGATGAGCCACGACGCTGCACGACAGGTACGGTCCAATCTCAGACCTTTCTAAAACTCCATGTACTGACCTCGTTAGATTCGAGAACAAGCGGAAAACAGCTTCTTCTCTGTTCCACTATTTGATGAAGCCGGGGATGCTTCGTCCGCCTCTACAGCAACGAGCAGTACCAACTCCATCGACAACGCCAAGCTGTATCTCACCATCATTGAGAAGCTCGCGTTCAGCATTCCCGAAGCTGGCGTTCCATCTGTAATGCCTCATCTCGTGGAGAGGTTTGACCTGCTACTTCAAAAGCTTATCATTATGCAGACGAATCTGCACAGCTTCTCTGAGAACAGACACGGGATGAGCTCGGGCCCAGCAGTCATGTCTCGATTCAACTTTGAACGGTCTCTTGCTTTCTGGTTCTCTGCTCTGCTCAGGATGACTGTGCTTCATCGCGCTGCCTTCACTGCACAAACGTCCTTGGCACCCAAAACTGGCAGCCTGCAAGAACAGACACGTTTGCTTGTGTCCATCTTCTGCATCTCCCTGGCTCGCCTTCCAGATAACATCCTTCGCCTCTTTCCCACCGCCAATTACTTCCCTCACAGCGCACAGCCTCAGAATTTCCGGCCGTGTCCCGGGATACTGCTGCAAACTCACGCTTTGGACGTCGCAGCGTCTCTTATCGATTCATTTCCTGATGAAGCGCGGCATCAATGTGCCCGCTTCCTAAAGGAGAAATGCCCCCCTTTCCTTCAGTTCCAGAATGACCGTCGATTCCTCTACCTCTTGGGGCCTGTGGCGGACGGTACAACCGCCAATCCTCAACTTCCTGCCTCTGTCTCATCACCTGCCGCTGGCGGCTCTACACCTACTCCCACCCCTTCAGCTAATCTTACAGGAGCTCCTGTCAACCAACCACAACCCGTGGCCGCTTCAGCAAGTCACTTCCCTGGGTTATCGGAGAACGTAAGCTCCGCCGCTGATCGTCTTCGAATCCAGCACCGCGGCCGCATCATTGGGCCATACCCGGTCCGGCCTTGGGAGCTCCTAGAAGATGCAGCTCCGATCATGGGTGTGAATGACACCGCAGTGAGCCTGAAGCTTTTTGATACCCGGCGTATCAGAGCTTAGCATGATCTTCGATATACCTCTTCTGGCTCGAACATCAGCTCCTACTTATACTTGTTTTTGAGCCTGCACATACACTGCATGCAGGTGGTTATGATTATATCTTTGCGTCATCTGTTCCCGGCATTCTTCCTCGCCCATGATACCATACAGATTCGAGCATATGTTTCACTTTTATATGTCTTTCTTCATATGTCACATGTCGATTACCAGGTTTCCATAGCGGTTTTCTCTCTCAATATCTTTCTTTACTTCTTTTTTGGCATCTCTTTATAAATCTACTGGGTGACTTTGGCTCTGCGTTGGCTTTTATACATTTTGCGTGTGGATGATTTCTTTGGACTGTACATATAGACGTTGGCGTTCGTACTAGGGCCGGAGGTGTTTCATAGGTTCTCATGTACGACTCGCATTTTTGATCTACGACATGGTATATAATTGAATACATCATAGCATGCCTTTGCATTATTCATCTCTATATTATTTGCTTGGTTCCTTAAGTGGGTGGTCAGAAGCCTCATGATATTATGCTCTCAATAAACGAAGCTCAACTAATAAAAAAAACAAGTGATCCCCTCATTGAAGTTTCAGTAGACACAAGGGAAACATCCGTGTCTATTTTGCTCTTTTCTTTTTTTTGCGGACATGGTAAAAACCTTGGCCAGGATCGAAAATGAAAGAGACAGTTGATACTGCTGGGCGTTGGCGTCGGTGATGGTGACTAGGGAGACGGCGCCGTAGTCGTTCCTAAGGATCTGACCATGTACCCATCTGATGGCCTGGGGATTAGCCTGGTAGTGATGGTGATGGGCAGGCGTTTGGGTATAGGTGTAGCCGTTGGAATGGGGCGGTGGGTATGTGTATGGGGCGGGGGGAGGAGCTATCATATGCTGGAGTGCCATCAAAGAGACGGATGAGTTAGTATCATGGCTTGGTCGCTGATGGCAGCTAGGCTGAGGAGTAAGGGCACAAACAGATCCTCCAGTCATGAAGGCACCGGTTGTAGAGGGCTGCTTCCTGGGAAGCTCAGACAAAACGATGAGACCGAGAGATGCCAGCTTTAATGATGTGGATGCTTTGTTGTAATGATATGTAACTAGTTGAGTTGAAGAGACCTGTTAAGTGGATAGAAAGATGATACTCAAAGCCGGGAAGAGAGGGAGGAGAACGGGAAGAAAAGGGAAGGAGCAGCCTGCCACGCAGCTCACGACGGGATCGCCTTCCGAACGCGTAACTCCCAAAATAGAATCCATGGCCCGTAAAGTCTATTATGACTTTGAGTGAAGAGTTTTCCAACTCTCTTTGAAGACCCGAATCAGATGCTCCCGGGGCATGGACGAACGCTGTTAAGGGCCACTCGGATGTATTGTCTCTGGCAACTCTGTTGAGGACATGGGTGACGATATAGTCATGCCTTGACCTCCAAAGAAGAAAATCGGGATCCGAGAAAGGAAGTCGAGCTGGCGAAAGATACGAAGAGAAAGAGTGTAATCAAGGCGGATATGGCATTCATTTCATATCAGAGGGTAGCCTAGCTCAGCCCCTCTTCAAGTATATACAAGTACAGCCCTCGATAAGCACCATGCTTGGCCATCTCAAGTGACCTCGCTTGGTATCAAGTGTCTTGTAACGTTTCGTCGTTGCCACTAGAGTTGCCCAATACTTGGATCCAGGTAGCCAAGCAGGGGGATGGAGGCAGGTAAGCTTAACATTTGCCGGGTCCAATCAGTGAGTTCAATCAATAAAAATAGAACTGCAGGGACGAGCGAGTCTCTGGATAAGTGACTTCGAAAGGAATAACCTCCAATGCAAGGAAGGTAGGTATAACGTAGAGTGACGGAAAACCCTAACTAGGACCGCAAATAGTGACCAAGGGGCTTGGGACAAGGAAGGCGTTTCCCACACTCTTGTGGATATATCTCATAGAAGCAACAAGATTGTTTTGAGGCCTGTTTGCGTCAGTTTGCAGCTCACGTTGCATGATTATACACCAGGTTATGGGAGGAAAGCGCAAGCATAGACCATGCTTCATTAGGCTCTTTGTAAGAGGAGAAGTGAACGCACCAGAAATTACTTACCTTTGAAGTTAAAGCTGTACCATAGGCTGCAACATGGGCTGCAGTGACTCACAAAGCTTCCTGGCCGGGGCAGCTCAGGGATTAGCCGGGCATAACAGTGACGGTGATGAAGCGTAAAGTTCAACCCTCCTACCAAGAACTATGAAAGAAGAGAAAGTGGCAGAAGCATTTTGTAAAATTTCTTATGTATACAACTGTAGCTGAAATTTCTGAGATTACCTGAGCAGCGAATAATCGTCTTTTTTTTTGGAGGCCTGTCGAAGCGTTCAACAATGAAGCTCGAAAGATGTAGCCGATTATATTGCCCAATCCGATAGGGCGGTGAGATCCCCGACGTCATCTTCCGCCTGAGGCATCAAGCACCTGTCCAATTTCACAGCTCCGGACTTGGGAAGAATATCTTCCTCCTCAAAGTCAATCATGTTTCCCACGGCAAGATGTCTGGGCGCCAAACCCGCCGGTTTTTTCAAGCGGAGCGCGGACGAGCTGGGCCGACTATCCCGAATCGGTACGTTTTTATGCCTCCGATTACTGTGCTACAAACCGACTGACTGACTGCTTTTTGCTTTGCATAGCTTGGAACACCGAGGGCCTTCACACGCCGACGAAGCCATACCACCTTTTGGATTTTGAAGATGATTCGGCCGTCGCAGGATGCAAGACCATGGCCGACCGCGCCGTTGGAGGATTCAGCACCGCAAGCTTAGACCATATACCCGCAGACCCCTCGACAAATTCACCCGCCCATGCAAGATTCCACGGAAGCATCTCGACGAAGCTGCCAGACAACTGGCGGGTGGAGAGGACAGGTGCGTACCCAGTCGCTCTAATGATAACAACAGAAGAAGCTGACGCGTTTTCGATTAGGATACGCCGCCTTCCGCAACCAAGACCGAGGCTTATGGCTTTTCGGTCGTCTATACTGGGACCTTGACCCATATACCTACCTAGCATTGCGAATCAAATCGGACGGTCGACGATATACGGTTAATATACAAACAGATTCAATTGTCGAAACTGATATCCACCAACACCGACTATACACACGCCACCACCACGTGCAGTCGTCAGACGACTACCTCTCACCATACTCGTCGCCGGAGGCAGCAGAGTCCCGTGAGATTGCCAAGGAGAAATACCCCAACGGCATCCCGCCTTCTCTATCAGACGTTCCTCCGCCTACTACAGTCATGTCGTCTAGCTCCAAGACGACGTCCGGCTCGACCGGGTGGGAGACTATCCTTCTACCCTTCAATTCTTTCGTCCGCACAAACCATGGGCTCGTTGTCGAGCCACAGACTTCTATAATACGTCAGCGGGTGAAGAGTATCGGTATCGGCTTGACAGACCGAGTTGAGGGTTCATATGATCTCCGAATTCACCGTATCTGGGCCACGAATGGGATGAGCGCGGCAGAGCTTGAAGAGGAACAGCGAATCTGCGGGGCAGACGCTTTACCCCTTGATGATGGTGTCCGGACGGGATGGACGGGCAAGCCCGCGGAGACAATTGAAAGCATCAAAGAACCAAAAGACACGAAGCCGAAGGTGAAGGGGCTGAAGGGGCTAAAAGATGAATGGGATTAAGCATTGCCACAGCAAACAAATCAGATTGTACAGTATAATTCTCTTCACGAATCTTTCATATCTTGAACATTCAACAACAATTACCCAGCACAATCGTATTATCCTCTTAAGGCCTCCCCGAATTGAAAGATCTAAAACACAACTTAGTTCCCCCCGGTGATGCGCTCCCATGCCTCTCTATACTTCTCACTCGTCTTCTGCGCAATCTCCTCGGTCATCCGAACACCCTCCTTGCCCTTCAGTCCCTCCTTCACCAGCCAATCGCGCAAGAACTGCTTGTCGAAGCTCTGCTGGCCACGGCCAATCTCATATGAATCCTTAGGCCAGAAGCGCGACGAGTCTGGCGTGAGAACCTCATCGGCCAGAACCACCTCATCCGTCTCCTCGTCGACACCGAACTCGAATTTTGTGTCCGCAATTATCACGCCCCGCGTGAGCGCATAGGCGTGAGCGGTCTTGTAGAGCTGCACGGCGAGCTCGGCGACCTTTGATGCATATCGCTCACCAAGGATCTCGACGGCTGTATGGAGTCAATTGAGTTAGCATGATCCCCTGGTGCAAGACAGAGTTACCGGCATACCCTTATCAGGATGAATGTTCTCATCATGCTCTCCCTGCTCGGCCTTTGTGCTCGGCGTATAAATCGGCCCATCTGGGAACGCTTCACTCTCCTGCAGACCAGCCTTCACGGAGATTCCATGCACAGTTCCAGACTTCTTGTATTCATTCCACGCAGATCCGGTAATGTATCCACGGACGATGGCCTCAATGGGCAAGATGCGCAACTTGCGGACCTGCATGCTGCGGTTCTGTAGAACCGGGCGCAATGAAGCGGGGATCTGTGGGGGAAGCTCAAGGGTGATGAAATGGGTTCGGAGCGAGGGGAGGGCGTCCGTGAGGATTTGAAACCATTTTTGCGTGCAGAGAGTGAGGAGAATGCCCTTTTCGGGGATACCCTGTTCTTCAATGTTAGTGCTTGTAATTGCCGGCGTGATTGAAGAGAAAGCCTGGCTTGTACATTTTCCATAATCACATCGTAGGCGGAGATACGGTCGGTTGCGACGAAGAGGAGGGTCTTGTCGTCGACTTCGTACAGGTCTCGGACCTTGCCGCGGGCGATGAGAGGCAGAGAGCCCTGGAGATCGGTTGTTGTGAGAGTGTTGGCCATTGTGAGAGGCGAATGAGACTCTGAGGAGGAATTGGAGAAATTAGACGGGTTTGTGACTCTGTGTCAACCAAGGAAGTTTTTTTGGCGGGGTCGCGGCTCTCGCGCGTCATCTTTGGCGGGGATGCGGCATCGGAGTGCAACCTGAGGCATCTAATATCCCACTGTGGAGGGACAAGTATTTAAGGTTGCTCTTGGGGATTTGAGAACGAATGTGAGTGTTAAATTTGTTAGATATATGTACAGTATATATATGTATAGCCGCTATGCACTTTCTAAGTCACTGGTATAATCTTCTGGGGTCTTTCCTCTAGTTCTTTGCCATTGCTCTCTTCAGCCCCCGAGTTTATTATATTGCCGGTTCGCTGCGTGAGCTTCCAAAACACTGATTGGGTTACAGAACGGCCCAGCACAGTGAAAGCCTAGTTAGTGTTTCGACCGAGTGCGGGAGTCATTCTTGGAGGTGATGACATCTCCCTGTGTCGGCCGGTAATGTGTGTGCAAGGAAGCCAAAAAAGGGCCCAAATGATAGCAGCCCTGCGGCAGCGCTACCCAGGGCAACCGAGACTATAGTTATGGCCTCAATCCCGGATCATCGCATATTAGGCGCCCATGATGCCGCTGTATGAGAAGCTCCCTGGTCGGATGAGGCCGGAGAGAGCTGAATTGTTGGCAATCTCAGCCTCATCATCTAACCCTTTACCTGACTTAGCAAAGTGATTACGTCACCGTAGGTTGGAGTTCGTTGATCAAACAGAAGTCGCCGCGCTCTTTGTGGTGTTCGTCCTGCGATTCCCATCCAGAAAGTTTCCTTCGTAGGGGCCACCTTGCCAAATTTGGGAAGGTGAACCAACGACGTAACCGGTTCTCCCATATCGACTCAATTACCCCCCAAGTGGTGAGCCACGAACTATTCGGATGAGTTGGCGGGTTTGTAGCAGTTTCAGATCCAACCCGCACAAAGGGGTTGAGATACACGCCCCTCCGCCCTGAGAGTACATTGTCGGCATGGATCAAACAGCATTCAGATGCCTCAAGATGAGCCTCTGCTAGCCCGTCAGGCACTCCCCGGAATTGGATCGACGAGGTGGAATAGAATGCTTCCGTAGCCATGAAAACTAGACACCGGGTATCAGCATCTTATAGCTTCTCAGTTCTCATCGTGCTATGCTCCTGTACATACCCATTCCATCCCAGCAGCTTCTAACACGGACTGGTAGCATTGATTTCATATCGTCTCTTGATCTAGACGAGCGAAAGAACGGCCATTTTTGCATGAGGGGTTCATATCCGTCCGCATCCCGCAGGGCGAATTGGTCGTTATAGGCGGGAAAGTTTAGAGGATCGAAAGAGCACGCCGCAGTATATGTGCCATAGTTCGTGCCCAAAAGAGCCAAAACGTCCTCGGTCTGTTCATCCAACGACATTAGTAAGATGCGGATCATGGCGCAGCACACTGATGCTCACTGTAAAGGCAATGTCACTCAAGAATAAAATTCGATCGAAGAAAAGCCCGGCACCTCGAAGGTCATATAGAGGCTCAAGACACTCGTTTCGAAGCTGAGGAATGTAAGGTGGATGATGGCCCGAGTCGTGGTCGCGTGACGCTGTATTTCGAGGTTCAGTCACCGAGGTTATGACCCTTCTGCCGATTCTGTTTGCTTCCAATGCTTTATCAAGGTCGCGCAGGGAGTTCTTTGTATTGTCACTGCTTCCTGTCTCACATATGCTAACGAATATGTTGTCCGACCCAAACACATCAGCTAATCCGACAACCGCTTCGCTCCAGCCCTCGGGAAGACTCCGTTTGTTGTTCCGTATAACACTCGCGATGAATATTCGCTGGCGCTCCGGAGGCTTATAATCTAGATGGGTCTGCTCTTCGTTGAGATGCCGGCGGACAAGGATAACATCAGCGGTACTCCAGAGGACCACGATGAGGACGAGGATTTGGAGAAGTCGACGGCGGAGCTTGTGATAACGCAGCACTTGTCGGAGAGCTGCGAGGGCCAGAAAAGAAAGCCCGTGAAGAATGGACTTGCATGTTTCGATTACATGCATTGGAATTGGCAATTTAGCCCTGGGCGTCACATCAGGCTGTTAGTGGGTGTCAAGACCGGGATGTTTGGGGAGACTCCTGCCACAGCCATCAATCAGACCGCGACGCCGGCGCTCCAGAAGGTGACGCCGCCAAGCCTAGCTTACTTCAACCAACCGCAACCCCTTTCATTCTTCATCAAACTACATCTTCTCTGATCCAGCTGAGTGAAGCAGCAAATTCATTAGGTGGTATCTATTCCATGGTCGTCATGAGTGGAGAGAAAACGCAACACAGCACAGAAATGCATATGTTGGACAGCACACAATCACCACTCCGAATCTCACAAGTCAAGCCCAATATCCTCAAAATACTTTTGCAATACCTGAGAGTCGCCCGAGGGCTCGGCCATTGCAATATATGTGTCCGGTCGGATAAGGTACGCTGCCTCAGCTTGCAACCCGGCAGCTCGATACTTCTCACCCCAGGAAAAGGTATGCAAGGGGATATTCTTCGACTGGCACCATGTCAACAGGTCCTCCTTGGGCTCGCCATAAACATGCACCTGCCAGGTTATTGACTTCAAGCTCTCGAAATTGTCAATGTCCCCCACAGTTACCCAGGGCAAGCGGTCACCTCCGTGGATAGAGCCGACTGCGCCAGTCGACAGGGCACTGTGTCGATAATTGATCATGATCTGAGAGACCCTTTGAAAGACCTTGTGGCGAGCATGGTCAATCTTGGCGAGCACGGGCGCAACATAGGGAACAACCCATGTCCGCAGGATTCGGGCGAAGTAGCCCTGAGAGATAACGACGTTGAATCCGCTGTCTGTTGTGTTAACTAGCTGCGTGGCAAACGCTCGGCGTTCCGTTTCGTAGCTTTCCAGCAAATCTAGTGTGGCCTGTCCCTTGATAACTGCTGCTAGCTTCCAGGCGAGATTGATTGCGTCCCCAATACCAGTATTCATTCCTTGCCCGCCAACTGGGCTGTGAATATGTGCCGCATCGCCTACCAAGAATGCCCTGCCCTTGCGAAAAGCGGCTGCTACGCGGTGGTGACTGCGATACGTAGAAAACCAGTTAACCTTGTCGATCTGCAACCCTAGCGTACGTATCATCTCCGAGCGGACGTCCTCAAAGGTTATGTCAACGCCTTTTCCTGCCGCCTGATCGTCCACGGCTCCAGAAATGCGCGCTCGGCGGTTATCATCATACGGAAACAGCAGCATGAATTCGGACTGGTTGAAGGTAACATGCGCTTCCCCGTTGATCGCTGGACCACTTCCTTCGATATCGGCAACGAAGAAGATATGAGAGTACGTGGCCCCAGCGTAGTCGATTTCGCTAACACGACGTACAGCTGAATGCGCCCCGTCACAGCCTACAATGAAAGTGGCTTCACAGGTCTCAGTATCTTCATCTCCATTGCCATCAACACGCTTCCTTAGCTGTGCTATGATGGAAGAGCCGTTCTCCGCAAAGTCTACCAACTCTCGGTCTCGTTCCACCTGGACACCGAGGGCATTGAGGCGGTCTTCCAAGAGTCTCTCATGCTGGTCTTGAGAGAGGATATGAATGAACGGGTATGGTGTAAGGCCGGAGCCAATATCGCCGATAGGGATGCGTCCTCTGTGAGATCCTTCGGACCACACATTTGTCGCTTGAATCTTATGTCCTTTTGCGACAACGTCTTCTGCCATATCTAGCTGGCGGTATAGTTCCAATGTCCTCGCCTGGATGGCTAGCGCTCGTGAGGTCGATGCATCCGCCCGCACTTTATCGATGATGCGAACGGAGATGCCTTGTTTGACTAGCCACAGGGCCGTAACGAGTCCCGTAGGGCCAGCACCTACGATGAGAACGTCGGGGCGGCTCATCCTAACACGGTGTGGTAAAGGGTAAAGAGGGTTTCAACTGAAAAAAAAAAGGCCAACGAGGATTCTCAAATGATAAATGGGTCAAGTAGGTACTCGTTGTTGAAGAAGGAGGAATGTTGAACAGATAATAGAACTCGCAGTATCTTTGCTGTCCACCACATCGAACGTCTGCCTACTCGTATTTATACTTCCCACTTCGTGGCGGTGGTAAAAAAGAGTCATCGCTCCCAAAGAGCCAGGAGGGCCTAATGACATAGTTTACCTGATCACATACCTTGGCGGATACCCTAGGAGATCGAAAAGGGGAAAATCCGAGACAGATCTAGGCTATGCAGACGGAGAATCGTGCTTCGGGCGCTATACATGTGGGCGTAATCGGTGATTCGAACCACCGACATTCCCGCTTCGGCTCCGTCTTGAGGCCCGACCTGGGGTGCATTCCGATTCTTTACCTTGGACTTCCCGAACGGAGATGGTCTTCTGACTTGCGTTTCCAAGAGTGACTCTACGATTAAGTAAAAGGAATGACCGAGTCATTTTTTTTTTACAGAGTCTCAAAGTGTCCGCTGATACAGAGAAGATCGTCAACCCTATGTCTTTCAGTGGGCCCGCTCTCATTGGTTCTCAAAGCACCAAAGCAACCGCCTACGCCTGCAGGATTTCTAGATATATAGTAGATTGAACAAGAAAATGCAGATGTAGCGTACAAAGGAAATCCAAGAAGCATAGTGATAGGTAAACGCTTCGTCAACAGAGACTTGGGACAATATTTTCTGGACTTCTTTCCTCCAATCCGGATAAATGTACATGTCCTTCGTTCGTAGGGCATTGACGCGGTTCTGACTAGAACGGAGCTACCTAAGTGGCCTTGTCCTTGTTGTGGTAGTTGACATTGCTGTTCCAGCTGTAAAGACGTCAGTATAGCATCGTGAGAAAGCTTTGGCGGATGATTCTTTGTGAATGGGATGCGTCGCGACGGGAATCTTACAAGATAGTCTATGAAAGCGCAGCATTTAGTAAAAAGCCAATTTTAAGTGGTTAGAAGAACTCTTCATAAGCTCACCTTGTCACCATCTCCCCAAGGGAAGTTCTTGGAGCGAATGTTCTGGTAGGGGTATTCGACACGCTCCTCGAGCGGGGGCATGTGAGACCAGTGCTCCCAATGCTCGTTCCACAGGTTGTAAGCGTTGAGTCCGCCACCGATCAGGACGGGAATGACGACGCTGGAGTGATTATAAGTATGCGGGCTTCGAGGTTGAGGAGGGGTACCGGTGATATGACATACTAGATGGAAAGCTTGCGCCAGAGATCTAGAAGAACAATTGGTCAGTATCTTTTTGTTTTGATACAAAAAGCTGTATATAAGGCAGTAGCGGTCCAATGGATAAAACGTACCACTAGTGGAAGCAGCATGGTGCTTGACAGCAGCTCGCTCGCGGTTGAACTCGTTGTCGACGATCCAGGGATACTTGGACTGGGTGCTGTTCAGACGGCGCTGAGCAGCAGAGCGAACCGGAGCGGCACGCTGAGCGAGACGAAGGGCACTGCGCTGAGTGAACATGATTGCTAAAGGACGACCGAATAGCTCACAGCTGCGACTTGATCTTCAAGAGGAGGGAATATCAGACGACGTCGGTCTCCTCGGGTGGGCAGAGCGGAAAAGCCGCTTAGCGCTTCCCGTGATTCGTTCGTCTCCGGCCACAACCCGTTCAGCCTTAGGTCAGCACTTTCGCGTGATGTCACGTCACGTGGACGGCCTCGACATTGACAACAGCAACTACCAGAGCCTCAATTCTCAAAGAAGACACTAGAATACGCATCTACTGCGGCGGAGGCGATCGTTACTAGAGGACGAATATGCGCGATTGAGGCTCAAAGCAATCGGGATGGGGTTTCGCATCACAACATGGAATGGTAAGCTTCTAGGCACCTCACCTAGCCCTGTCTCCTCACCACTGTCTGGAAAGTATACTAATTCGATCTTATATTTGATTCAGTGAATGGAATCAGGTGAGCAGTTGCACTTTACACTACTTGACTGACTACTGACAGCATCAAGGAACCCATTCTCGTATGAGCCATGGAGGAGTACTCGGACTTATGAGGTAAACGCTCCCTCCGACCATGGGGGAGCAACAACTGACGCAGAACAGTCGATGTTCGACATACTGGAGGCCGACATTGTCGTCTTCCAGGAAACCAAAATTCAGCGAAAAGATCTCCGAGATGACATGGTCCTCGTGTCTGGATGGGACTGCTACTTCAGTTTACCTAGGGTCAAAAAAGGTTGGGACTACGGAGTAAATCTGGAACTTGACCGGCTGACCTCTTCTAGGATACTCAGGGGTCGCGATCTACACACGCAATGCGACATGTGCTCCCATCCGTGCGGAGGAAGGGCTGACCGGAATTCTTTGCCCGCCAAACTCCTCGACGCCGTTTAGAGATCTCCCCGAAGACCAGCAGATCGGCGGCTACCCGACAATAGAGCAGCTATCTCAACTCGAGCTAGATGCAGAAACTCTCGACTCTGAAGGGCGCTGTGTTATCCTGGAGTTTCCTGGGTTCGTTCTTTTGGGACTTTATTGCCCTGCCAACCGGGATGAGACTCGGGACGCTTTCCGCCATAATTTTCTCGACCTTATGGATGCTCGCATTCGAAACTTGGTGGCAATGGGAAAGCGGGTCTTTGTTACCGGCGATCTGAACATATCAAGGGGACAGGTCGATGCCGCCCATGCGATAGAGAATATCCGAAAAGGAGTTATTACAGAAGATGACTTTGTCACTGCGCCTGCACGACGCCTATTCAATCACTTATTATCCGACGGGAAAGTTGTGGGCGAGCGAGATGAAGGAAGAGAGTGGCCGGTACTTTTTGACATTTGCAGGTCGTTTCACCCAGATCGCAAAGGTATGTACACTTGTTGGGAGCAGAGAATAAATGCGCGACCCGGAAATTATGGTTCTAGAATAGACTATGTTCTTTGCAGCCTGGACATGCAGGATTGGTTCTGCGAGTCTAATATCCAAGAGGGATTAATGGTAGGTTCTTGCCATGAAAAGGAGCATGACTATGCTAATGATCCATCCAGGGATCGGACCATTGCCCAGTCTACGCCATGTTCAAGGACACCGTGCATGTAAATGGCGAAGAAGCCAGCATCTACGATATCATGAATCCCCCAGGCATGTTCCAGAAAGGCGAGCGCAAACAGGAATATACGACGAAACTCCTGTTGCCACTATCCGGCCGACTGATACCCGAATTCGACAGACGACGAAATATCAAGGACATGTTCATGTTCACTCGTAAGCCAAGTCAGACAGCACCGAAGGTTCAGCCCTCGCCACAATCAACCACACCCCTTCCAGCCGAAGAAATAGAGCTCATTCCACAGAGCATAGAGAGTCCGCCAACCAGAACGAGCACCACTGCCAGCACTGGTGCCCAAGAAAATATCCAACCAAAAGCCAACGTCCGCAAACGACCTATTAGAGCCGAGAACCCTACAGTCAAGCGTTCGAAATCTATGAATGCGCAAGCAGCAGCTACTAAACCCGGTCAAAGCACGCTGAAGGGATTTTTCAAGCCCAAGAGCACACCAGCAATTGAACCCAGCGACCCAAATTCTCCAGCAGGCTTCATCTCATCTCCAGTAAAAAGCACCGAACGCCTGTCCCAAAGCCCCACAAAACTCAACGGGAAGCAAGGATCCAATAAGCCTGATACTCAAGACATTCGAGACCTCGACTCATCGAGCACTTCGACGCCGGTAACCGTCGTGCCTCCCAACGAAGAAACAAACTTCATCGACCCAATCACCAATAAGGAAGACTGGACGAAGCTATTCACAAAGAAGCCCCCGCCAAAATGCGAGGGTCACGAGGAAGAATGCATCAGCCTGAAAACGAAAAAACCGGGCGTGAATTTCGGCCGGACGTTCTGGATCTGCCCAAGGCCGTTGGGACCGAGCGGGAATAAAGAGAAGGGGACGGCTTGGAGATGTCCGACTTTTATCTGGGCTAACGATTGGGATCCTTCGATGATGTAACTGGGCTGGTTCTGGTGGTTGCTCTGGGTCTGAGGCCCGGCTTTTGATTTGAACAATCGGGGAGGGCGTGTAATTGACGAGAGTCTAAGTTTGTCGGAAACTTGAATCCGGTGACCAGACGAATTAGAGCACATATCCTTCTTATGACCTACAGTACGAGAGTGTATTTTTGGCTCGCAGTGGCCTTGGCTGTGTTAATCTCTCTCTGTCTGGCTAGAAACCAGCATTCCTCCAGAGCAGCGCTCTTACGAATATCTCTTTTACGCAGATATGTCTGATTATAATCTCCTTCGAGTATATAAACAAGCCGACACTCGATTCACCGGCGTCGTAGATGCAGACCTCAACGCTTTAGGGAGCACTACCAGCCAGAAGTTCGAATTCTCGCATTTCTTTGACTCAAGGATATCTAAGCCATTGAGCTCCTCTGCCTCTGAAGGTCTAGATACTTTGCAGCGTAGTCGTTGGCAAGAACAGAATCGCCCGTAAGATGCATCACAGTAGCCTTCTTGGCCATCATCTCGCACTGTCCTCTAATGTCCTCAATCTCTTCATACTGGTCGTAAGCACAATCAAGATAGCCCAAAGCACGGTTCATATACTCCTTCTTGGCCGGCGTGTTCTTACCAGCGCTCCAGAGCTTGCCAGCGATACCCATATTCGCATCGACGAGAAGAGAGTATGCGTGTGCCGCGAGATCACAATCGTTTGATTCCAGGACTTGTGGCATAATGCTCTCGATCATCCCAGAGACTGCTTCGAATTCCTGGAGGCTCAAAAGGACAGCTCCTAGAGCGCAAATGGCCTCCCACAAACTAGGAAGCAGTCTCGAACGATGAGCGATGTTTGCAGCTCTCATTGCCAAGGAAAACCCGCGCTGAGGCTGGCCCGTCTTCTCAAATATGCGAGCCTTTAGACAGAGAAGTTTGACCTGAGGTTGGATGTCGAAGTTGTCTTGGTGGATGGATTGCGCCGTTTCTTCGATGAGTTCTAGGGCTTCAGTGTAATTCGCTTGGCGGATCATAAAGTCGATGGAAAGGAAAGATAATAGAAAGGACAAATCGCTATCTGGAAGTTTGATGGATTGTAGTTGAGAGAGCAGGTAACTAGCCGCTGTTCGGTCGTCACTGGTCACTGTTAGGGACTGAGACTTGAGCGATGGAGAGCGGACATACTTGTATATTTTGCGCCGAAGTTGAAGCACGCCGGAGAAGAATGCCCAGTACTGGCTTGTCTTCAATGAACGAAGCCTTTCAGGACTGATTTGATTCATGTGAACGGAAACATCGCTGTATCGGCCCTGCTGCGCTAGCTGTAGAGTTATCAGTGAGCGGATTTCTTGAGCGGATGGCCTTGCCTAAACCTACTAGTTGGCAGCTTCGGAATGTGCTTTTGAGATAGTCCTCAAACGGCGCACAATTTCGGTAGCAATGGCGGAATGTCTCGCTACCTAACCAGGCGAGATGTGCGGCTCCTAGTAGATTTGGGGGTTAGCTAAAATTAGCCAGTAATGGCAGCATTGCAGTACCTATTCTGGAATACAGCGCAGTCTGAAGTAAGAGCTGTGGGCCCGTGGAATTCGACAGATTCTTCGTGACGTTGAGATGCGACGCTCGGACTACATTTTCAATTGCCGATGCTAGACTCTCTCCCTTGAGACGTCAGAATAATGGGGCAGAGGAAGAGTTGAAAGCCTACATTTTGAAGTTCGAGTTTCGCCTCACTAAGAAGCGTTGTGCTTAACAAGCTCCACATCTCTGTCTCTTTCGCTTTCGCTTTGAGAAAAGCGAGCCCTTCTTTCTCGTTTCCTAGCATACCAGTAGTCTGTATATCTTTAATAAGTTCCGGGAATGCCTTTCCGAAATGGTACAACCAGCTCATGCAGAAATTCAGGCAGTTCATGTCGTGAGACTCCCTGGCAATCGAGACAGCTTCCTGCATTGCAGACACTGCCTCCCCATAACACCCAAAGTCCGCCTGGAGTATGGCAAGATTCAGCAGCGCATATTGATAGGAGGCTTTATCTCGGCTATGCATTGTGTAGTCAAAGTAGCGATGGAGGCTGTCAAAAGACGATGGGTAGTCCCCGGCCCTCCAAGAATCGAGAAAGCTGACGGTGGTCAACTCTAGACATGTGAGATTAACGGGTTCAAGAACTCACCGAAGGTAATGGACCAGGTTAGGTAAAGTTACCCCGGCTTCGATTATGCGTTCCAGCTGAGCCTTCATCTCTTCCGGGACTCTCCCGCCAAATCCTAAGTGCATCAGAATAGTTATGTCGGAGATTTCAGGGAAGACTTCATACTCTGTAGCTCGCCGATTTGGAACTCCAGAAGCCGCTCAACTTCCTTCGTGCTGACATATCGATCGTCTTCTTCGTCGTGTTCAATATGCCCGTAAGCGACCTGCGCAAGACGACTGTTTGTCTCAAGGCCGAGATCTAGAAGGTTGATGTCAACCGACGGCTGTTCATCAGAGGGGTTCTTGCGAGCCCATGTGCGGTATGTCGAAAGCCGGTACTTGACGAAACCTTTCCATAGGTTTACCGAATCGTGAAATTGGAGTCTCGTGAATTCCAGCTGAGCTCTTCGCACGAATGCGCCCAATGGGGAGCATCGTGATAGGCGCATACAGTTGGTCTCCGGAGCGAGGCCAGCATCCCTCTCTCTAATTTGCTCTTCCCGAGTTTTTGCTAAGGTTGTCGATATTTCCGTAAAGAAAACTTCCAATGCATCGCACGAGTCAATTGACCATAACTTCCGGAGAAACAAGTCCCAGATGGAGCGACCGGGTATTGAAGAGGGCTGTGTTATCAAGGCATCCTCTAGGTCCTTGATAGACACGGAATGCTGCTTCGTCCAAGCCTCCGAGGAAGGGGGAGTGTCCCCCGCGCCCACCGAACTCAAATAAGCAACAATGAACGAGAGGACGTGAATAGCTGATGAGTTGGGGACAACACCTTCAGTATAGATATGCACGAGGCATAGCAAGGCGACTTTTGATGGTGTTAGATAACGGCTCATTGCTGCAGTAGGATGTGCATTATTTAGACTGAAGTGCTTCACCGTCCCACCAAAAAATCAAGATGGTGCAAAAGCGGCTGAGTGGCGCATCAACAACGCGTCAGTGGACAAGATTTCCCGGTTCTTAGTGAATACGTTGGAGCATACAACAGGATACAATTGGAAGGCAGTCGGTAGGTTTGCCCAAAGGACCAAGGAAGACTGGGGAAAGCAAAGCGACAGAAAGGCAAGTGAGGAAAGTTTGGTAGGTGACAGCCAAGCTGAGGATAAGATTTTTGATAAGGAAACTCTCAATACATACGACCACAGGGTGTGGACAACAGGGCTTCCCGTCCGCTCAGCCGTACTTAAGCCACACGCCGGTAGGTTAGTAGTATGGTGGGTGACCAC
The DNA here is from genome assembly GCF_044049435.1 of Aspergillus pseudodeflectus. Classification (NCBI taxonomy): domain Eukaryota; kingdom Fungi; phylum Ascomycota; class Eurotiomycetes; order Eurotiales; family Aspergillaceae; genus Aspergillus; species Aspergillus pseudodeflectus. The sequence goes on along the minus strand of NW_027263778.1, from coordinate 502,822 downwards.
ATGCGAATCCCTACTGTTGTATGTTTTTCTTCTTTTTTTTCTCCAGCGATGATGACTTGGTTGTTAACCCCCTTTCCACACTACTGCTGAGAAATCAACCCCTGCTTTGGGCGTCTCGCTACAGCGTGTTCGTCTGATCAAAACGTGCCACACTGCTTCACTTTGAATATAACTCGAAGCTTCAAGGGAGCCATAATGGGAGTATTCTCGACGACTACCCTTGCTACTTCATCTTCAACACCGCAGCCGGCTCTCGAATGCAGACCGAAATGCATCTGCCAGACCAATGCAGTCTACGAAGCCCACGAAGGGACCAGTACTCCGCCATTGGACTGTGATCTTCTAGATTTTCATACACTTTGGAAAACAACACTTTCTTGTGGTACACAATCCTTGTGATTTGGCAGATGTTGCTCGAAAGTAATTTAGTATAACACATCGTGGGCAAACACACAAGGTCAGCTCCTCAGGTTCAAGTAGCGTAGAACTCCATCAATCATATCACCAAGGCTTGTAGCCTGCAAGGCTCTAAGCGTGGGATGTTGATGAGATAACACAAAAGGGAAAGGTATCTAAGGCGTGAAGACAGATGAGAATAGTTCAAATACAAGGAGAGAGAAATGCCAGACGAAAACAAGATAGATGTTCGACTTCAAAAACAATTAGCTGCATAATCAGGAAATTCAAGAGAGTCTCCAATAGATTGATCAGCGATACCTAGATGTTGAAAGAACGTTCCCGTACCAGAGTCGTTCGGAGCCTGGTGGAGTAGAGCGTCGAATGAGTTCATGTCGTAACCGGTGTGTTCATCAGCCAAGGCACCTGAATCGATCATAAAATTCAAGTTATCGAAGTTATCTAGAGGATTAAGATATCCCTCTATCATAGTATCATTGCCCTGCAATTCGGAGTACATCGAAGGGGTGAATGCGCTTGGTGACGGTGCTGCAATCGAGGGCGGAGATTCGAGGGGTATGGAGCGCTTAGACTTAGGAGACTGGCGAGAAGTTGCACGGCGTTTCTTCTCAGAAGGCTTTCGTGGAGTATATTGGTAGTCTGGGTATTCTTCGGCATGTTTCTTTTTGAACTCTTCGGCCATACTCTTGAAATGTAGTCTGGCTTCATCGGGCTCCGACTTCCATTGCTTCCCTAGAATGACCGCTATTTCAGTTAGCTTACTCAGAGCTAAAGCCAGTATTGCCTAACTCACATATTTCGTTGTTAGAGAGGTCAGGGTATGCCTCTTTCACTCTAGGATGGTGGTGTTGCCGATAGAGAATGAAAGCATTGGGAGGCCGAGGAATCTTGGGAGGCTTCGCAGATGCTGCTCTTGGTTTCCCAGGAGCTTCAACTGATTTGACTCCAGCTATACCTTGATGAGACGCAACAGAGATTGTGGTGCCCGAGAATGCCGGTGTGCGCATAACACGGAGTGCATTGATGGATTCGTCAATAAAGGCCACGACGGGAGCACCTAGGAGAGCACTGCCATAACACATAAGGACATATTTGAGATGACGAGGATACCATGACCTACCAAAGACGTGATTTTATTTCTTCGACATTGTTCTGGCCGATCACGTCCACCACGTTGGTTGGTAGGAGGACTTCGTTATTCGTAGATCCGAGGTGGCGCAAAGCGTCTTGCCAGAGTCGCTCCATGACATTTTCGGGGGATTGTGCAGTTGATTTCATGGCAATAGAAACAGTAGCCATCTCAGCTTCTCTTCTCTTTTGAGAGTATCATGCGAGAAGTGAATAGTCGAAAATTCTATCTTGTGAGTGTTATCCTGAATCTTCCACGAGCCGGCGGGAGAGGATAGGAGAAGGTGTTTCAGAGACTGTGACTGGGGCAGCCAAGTTCAAGTATGGAATGAGATGAAAGACTCGGCCAGACATGGCAAATTAGAATGCGTTTCTATTGGGCTCTGGAGGCTGGGGTGTTTCTTTGTTTCACCCAGCTGCATGAATAATGATGGAAGTCTATTGACTCAAGAACCCTCAATAACCTCAATAACATCTACCCCACCTAAATGTCCAGAATAGGATAACACAAGACAGAGTGCACATTCACTGTCAGAATTTCTACTGCTATAAATCCTCGAGCTTCCCTCGTTCTAAATGTCTGCAGCTCTTCTCTTCTCCTCCATCATTTTCCATCGTTTCCCCTTTGAACTCTTGCACGAAGCTACACCACCCCCAAATACTACCTTGTCCTCTGCAATTTCCTGTCCTTGACCATGGCGGATCCCTATGCTGCAATCATCTTCAGGCTCCTCGATGACACTATTGCTGATGCGAATGTTCCTTTGGACGTGAGGGAGCAGGCAACCTACATCAAGGTCTCGTATGCCACCCACCGCAACACCTACCGTCTCATGGCTCAGACTTCTGCGCTCTTCAACGGCGGAACTGTGCTTCATCCTTCCCACGGAAACCAGGGTCCCAATGGCAATGCTCATCTTCCCGTGTATCGTCTTGGAGGTGTTATTCGTGCAATTGCAATGGATCATCAGGTTACCCCAGGCCCCGGCGACTACGAAGGCCACCCAATCCAGCTTCTTAGCATCCTTGACCCAGCCATCCAGAACGGCCTTCCTGGCGAGAGGATCTTCGACCTTCATCGCTACCTCATTGTTATGGAAAGAGTGGCGAATGAGCACCTTGCCAGACTTACCAGACAGTATGGCTATCACTACATTCTCAGAGCTGGTCTCGAGGAGTACTACATGACGTGAGTTGCATTCGAGGCTTCTGTGTTCGATCTACTAATACTTCCTCAGCAAAGCTGTTGCCGAAGCTGTCATTTTCCTCAGAGCGGATCGTCGCGGCGTTGCATACCGTGTCAGAGCGCAGCGAGCCTGCTATGAGGCGATGGAAGAAACCCCGACTTTGACCGACCAAAGGAAGGCTGAGGTGATCAACTATGTCAACTGCGCGCCTGAGGATGCACATCGCTTCTGTAAGTAACCCCGACAGAAGTATCTGGGCTCTCTAATGATTCAATAGGGAATTGGCTGGCCGCGAACCGCGCTCGCTATCATGCGATGAGGCAATGTGTTGGTTTGATGAACAACATTCAGTGTAAGTACAACAGCGCCCATGGTAGTCTGAATGATGCTAACCTGCTTTCAGAGTTTCTTTAATAGGCCTCTCTAGAGCTTGCGTGCCGCCACTGGTTTTGACAAGTCATCCCACCTGAACGACCTGCGCCATGAGACCAAAACGCTCGCATCTCCTCGTGGAAAACCTCAACCGCCATTGACACTGCTCTCTTTACATCGCGTATGCCACATATCCTTCAGTCTTTCAAGCCGTGATTGACAATATTCTTCGAGGTGCCATCTGCAATGCAACGAACGAAATTCTCACCTGGGCAAGAAGAACGACAACGCCCAAGGAGAAAGCAATCACTCCCACCAAGAATCCTGCTTGAACGGACTGCAGCTGATCTAGATTGCCGATGTATTTTCATTTTTTTCCTATCTACTTTTGGACTGTTCTCGATCTTTTGTACCATTTCCTTATCCAAGTTGGCAATATCTCTCTTTTCCTGTTACGTTTCCTACTCTCACAAACTGCAAAACCCTCTCTAGTCTCAACAACTCATACCTAATTTGGCATCTCTCCTCTTTTGGGTGGTCTATCTCGGTTTATGTTTTCATGATGATTGGAGCGGATGCCATGTCGGGCGCGAGTTGGCTTGTGCGGTGATGGAATGGAATGAAGCGGGGTTTCTCAAACGAGGAGTCGAACAATGCGCTGGTCCCTCCGTTCAACCCCTGCCTCTCTTCTGCTGTCGTGCTCTACTACTCAGACCTGGGAAGCTTCATGTAACATCTCGATGATGGCAATGTTAACACGACGGTTAGACCGAAATACAATAATATTGAATCTAGAATTTCTCACTTTGAATCGTAGATCGAGATACGGCAATGAAGAGTTGGAGATTCGAGTGTCCTTCATGAAACCGAGGCTTTGAACTGTCAGCCTCACAAAAGGAACAGCTACGCATTCGTGAGACACTTACGAAGTACTAGGAACGGTCACGGCCACAGCCATGGTTCGGCAATTCGACTCAAGTACTACTGTAGTAGCGAGACATCACAGCTGACTGCAATGCATCTAACTTCCTTTCGTTTCCTTCTGCTGGACACTGCCTACACGCCCCTTCATCCTCACTAGAATGCAACCTCACCCATTCGCCAGAATTGCTTTAGATCCTTCATTCTCCTTTCTATCCTAATTATCCTCAATCACTCCCTACGCCGATACGGCCGGTTATCAAACGCCGGAACGCGGCAAAATTCCAATCAGCAAAGCTGAGCACCATACTCGACCAGCTCGAACGGCTTCATCCTCGCCTTCTTTCTTATAGGCAAAACTCGCTTATACCGTATGCCAACAGCACAGGCACAGTATGGAATCAACCACACCGACCGCGCAGCAGAGGCCTCTAAAATGGGATCTAGCTTACCAAAACCGGATCCGAGACGGAGAATGACACGACCAGCTTCAGCTACATTGCAGCAATGTGACGAACTGGGCTTGACTTCACGCTGGAATGGCATTGGTTTAGCATCCTCAGCCTCGGTACGCAAAGTCCCCAGACGATGAGTACACTACGACGTGCGACTATCGATTCCCCATATGACCGTCCACCTTCGTCCTGGCCGCTCGACGCCTCGATTTGCCCCTCGTCTCTCTTCAACCCTGTTGAAAGATTGTCAACCGAATTATCCGTAAGAAGCGGGCGGGCACCCCGCGCCCAGGAACTTGTTTCCGTCGACGTCAGACGCTCAGTATCATTGGCCCGCAAGGTGCCACGGATCCGGGATGCATGCAGAGAACAAAGGAAACGTACCCAAGCCTTGGGACCTAGGGCTGCAAAAGCACAGTCGTGATAAGATTTGACAGTGGGGCTAGGCGCTAATGCGAACCGGTGGTTCCATTGTTCCACCAGAGGCTGAGTCGACGACGCTAAGTTCTTCAGGTGCCTGCGTGACGAATCATCGTCTCGTAAGTCGACTGGGGTCTAGACGTCGCGGGGGCGAAGTTGTCACACTTCGACGTTTCCGGTACACTTGGCCTGGCACTATCGATAGACAGGTCCAGTTCTTGAACAAATAGGGTTTGGCCGGCTCGGGATTCGGCCCTTGAAAGAGAGAGAGCTCCCGATCGGTTTTCAGAATCCAGGCGAATTGCGACGCATTGCGACGCCTTTCGACGGAGAAGTTAAGCGGAAAGGAAAGGTCATTTGATTCCTACGAATTGGTGTATCCAAATATCGACATAGGGGAAAGTGGAGCGAATGGAAACTAGCGACTCAACAGCGAAGAAAAGCGTGGTCAAGTGGAATGAGGGTAAGATATACAGTCCATGGAATATTTCATGGGGGCAAGAAAGGAAAACAAAGAAGGGGTTGATGATTTGTAGAGAAGGAGGATTTCGGAAATGGGAGCCGCCACCACGGCGTCGACACCGTCGGTTGCGAGCTTAATCTTCTTGGTAGGAGATTTTGCGCATCTCGCCCAAGCGTGTCCGGGCACGAGCGAGAGCGTTCTCGAGCTGGAGAATTTCGACCTATAGCGTGCTTCCGTTAGCGACTGTTGCGATCATGTGGGAAGAAACCGCAGAGGAGCGGTCAAGAAAAGGGACGAAAAATACCTGTTGCTCCATCTCCTGCACCTTGAACTCGTGAGAACTGAGCTTCGCGTAGTCCACCGCCTCGTTGTCATCGCGGTTCTTCTCAGCGATTATATCCTGCACCTGTCGCACCAGAGCCCGGCAAGCCGCACCGACAGCCTTGCTTGCAGTCTCTAATCGATCCTGCGACTTGCTCATGAACGTGGCCTTGACACGGCTGGCAGCGACCAATTGCGCCGTGCTGGCAGCAACATCGTTACTTGCCACGATGAGTTGCTCAGGAGAGTTACGACCGGAGATCACGCCGTCTGCGGTTTCGATCAATGTGTTGGTTGAAGAGGCGACAGCCTTGGCAGCCGAGATAAGACCCTCCGTCCAGCGGTTATTCTTCTTGTAGAATGCGGTGCGCGAGGAACTACCACGTCCTTCTCGGACAATTTCCTGTTGCGACGCAGTAGCGGCCTTGATGAGCTCAGCGATAGCGTTTGTCACGGCAATCGCAGCCTCAAGAATGACGTCGTTGATCTTGAGCTCATAAGTAGAAAAGCCATCGCGGGGTTTGCTCTTGAGTTTCGCTAGTCGCTTCACTGCGGCATCGATCGCATCTGCAGCCTTTGTGAGCTCTTGGTCGACCAAGTCTCCCAAGTCACCGTTGGTTTGGATTCTGGTGCTCTTCGGTGCGAAGGCATCTACGAGCTTTGATAGAGCCTGCAAGTCTCTCTGCACCTCAGAGTTGTTGTTGATAACCACATCCACCTTCTTCATAGCCTCCAGGCCTTCGAGGCGGAAGGACTGGAGTCCTCGGAAGAAACGCACAGTGGCCTGCGCGGACTTGCGGGAGGCATTGATCAGCTGATCAGCACTCTTGTCATCGTTTGCAAAGCGGGTCAATCCCTTCGTGTTGCTAAGGACATCAGCGACAGCTCCAGAGAAGGTAGAAACCGTCCGGATAATCTCCGCATGAGGGCTGTTCGGTCCGTCGCTGATGTAGTTGTTGAAGGCAGTGGAAAACTCGGTTGCCGAAGCAGAAGCCTTCTCAATCTGAGAGAGAACGTATGGGGGAGAAGCATTCTGGTTACCAGCCTGCATACTGGAATCCAACTCGTAGAGTGCATCATCGACACGTTGCACACCGGCTTGAAGCACAGAGTCGATAATGTCGTTGATTTTAGAGACAGTGCCGTGCAAGACATGGTCGATCTGAGTATCCAGGGCATTGTCGGCGTCACCTTGGCTCTGTGTGCACGTCAGCTTGGATCCACCATGGTGGTGTTTAGTATCAGACGCACCAGCTTCAGCTCCTCGAGTTCCTCCAGGGCTTGCTCCATAGCGGACTTATACACCTCGATTTCCTGGTCCTTTTCGCGCAGAGCAGTGTCGTGATCTCCACTTCGGAGCTCGTTGTTGGCGCTGTACTCCTCCAGTGCGCGAGTTTTATTCTACACTTCTGTCAGTGATCACTTGGAAAGCGAATTGGAAGGTATTTCTATGGCTGACCCTCAATGCCTCCTCCAAATCAGCCATCTCTCTGTTGTACTTCGAGAGCAAGGAGGAGATTTCAGTGCCCTTCTGCCGCTCTGCATTCTCTGCTCGGTCGAGGGCGAAGCGGAGTTCTCGCTTAACCTTCTCCAACTCGTCTTTGTTGGATCCTGTCAAACGCTCCCGATCGTGGAGAGCACGGTCTCGCTCCCGGATCATGTCAGCCAACTCGAGGTTCTTCGTCTTGAGTTCACGCTCCAGCTTCTCTCGTCGCTCAATAGCCTCCTGGGCAGACGCAGCCTTGAGCTTGAGACTCTTCGTTGTCTGGAGCAGATCCAGATGTTCCTGTCGGAGTTGAGAGTAGAGCTTGGCCAGAGCTTCGTACTTGCTTCTCCAAGTGTTGACTTGCTCCTGAAGGGCTCTAATTTGCTCGTCCTTCGAGGCATTTTGCATGTTCATATTGGATGTTAGCTGATTCATCTGCTCTTCCAGGTCCTTGACACGGCGATCGTATTGCTGGAGCATCAGCTGGTCTCTCTCGTACTGTGCGCGGGCGTTTAAATTTTCACGTTCAAGTTCGGCCAGTCGACCCTGAGTCTGGCTCTGGTACTGCTCTCGCATAAGCTGCTCCTGGGCGAGGCGCTGCTGCTCTGCCTGTAGACGTTGCTGCTCTTCAAAGTCACGCTGAGCTTGCTGCTGCGCAAGAACCTGCTGTTGCTGCTGGTCTTCCCACTGTTGCTGAAGGCGGCGCTGCTCAGCTTCAAATTCTTCCTGCTGACGCCGAGCCTCGGTGCTCCAAAAATCATTGATGGGCTCCGGTTCGACAGCCACAGGCTTCGGCGGCGGGGATGGCGTCGCCTCGATCTCCTTAGTCGGTCGCTTTGGTAGAGCTGGACGTTCCTCATCTTCTCCAAGAAGACTTGGCGGATCTTGCGGAAGTTTGGGGATAGTGATGAGACTGGTCAGGTAACGTAGATTCGAGCATTCGTAGTAAAATCTGACGAGCCGATAGTGCTGGGCGTCATAACGGCCATGCAGAGGAGAGAGCGCATCGGCGTCACCCGTGGCTGGGGAAGTCAGCCAGTAAGTATGATGTATGGAGGGCATGAATAAGGGGATTGGTTACCGGTGTGCATAGCTCTGAGCATGCTAGTGATGAACTTGTAGATTCCATAGCTCTCTTGGACAAGAGGAACCAAGGCTGAAATCCGGCATTCATTGTGAGTGCCTGATTGGAAATGTGAAAAGATAAGTTTCTGGAATGCATCGATCTGATCCTGCAGGCCCATAAGATCGGTGATGGTCTCGTATCTAGCTTCCGGTAAGTAAGGGGTAATCAATCAGATCCTGAGGAATTTCGTTACCCTTCATTCGGATCATTGATCGACTTCAAACTAATGTACTCCTCATACTCAAAAAGTCCTGCGACAACGTCAGTAACTATATAGCGAGGTAAAGGCGAGAATTCATACCATTAAACTCGGGATGATTCCGGTGGAAGGCCAGTTTAGACTCCAGATAGAAAACGTATTCCCTAATCAAAGGGCCGTATCCTATTCACACCACAATAGTTAGTCGCACGGACAGCAAGCCTATCAAACTCTCGCGGGATATCCGGCAAACCTCGAATGCCCTCTCCTCCGACGCCCCTCATCAAGCTATCGACCCAATTGACATGTTGTTGCGCCTCACGGATGACGACCGGATGACCCTCCTGCAGAACCTTGTGTATGGTGATAAGAGCCTTGAACGTCTGTACTTCGTCGGCAAGCACCGGTTGCCTATGCGCCAAACCCGCCTGTCAGCATCAGAAGCAGGGAGATTGCTTGAGCCCGGAAACGTTAAACGTACACCTTCATCCCAGCCCAAAAGGCAGTCGACGATTTATGGTCCCATGTATACACAATGCAGCTTCTAACATGTTTTCCTGTAGCACGATATCAGTGGTCGGAGTTTCGTGGGAATGGACCGAGTGGCGGAGCGTTTGAGAGAGGAGGCAGGTAATAGGAAGGCAGGTTGCGTACGTTTAGGCGCAGTCTCATCTGCAGGTTTAATCTGGTCAGCCGCGATATCCAATGAGTCGGTAGGTGAAACAACTGCGCACGCAATACGTACCGATACTCGTGGCCTTGCGGATGTTTATCGCCAGATCAGCCTCCGTGCTGCGGGGAGCAACGTCAGTACACTGAGTCGGACCACTATCTTCTCAATCGCCAATTGTAGAGCGCAACGTACCGACTCATTTTGACGTCTGCGACCCGCGAGAGTCAAGGACAACGATCGACCGTATAAACGCTGCGGGAGCTGGGGAACCCAGTGCGGACGAGCAGCCTGGAGAGGCGGGAACGACCGGTGATAACGAGAGATTGGGCGGCTGGAACTGCGAATCTTCGAAAGGAAAGAGAGAGAAGAAGATGAGGATTTCCTCCCGCAAAGAGACTGAAGAATAAAAGTACAACGAGAAGGATAGAAGATTGGAATGACGTTTGGGTAGACGGTGAACGCTGACGCCTGGGGTTTCTCTCCATACAGACACCCAAGTCCGCCGGTCTTGGCATCCAGTGCTTCGTCATCTCCATGTACATTTCGCTCAGTAAGCTACACGGCTAGTTTTCGATGGCACTATTGGATGTCTGAAAGACTTAGATTTATTGGCAAGATTGCTGGAAGAGAGTAAACTTAATCCATGCCATGTAATCGCCCAAGACTCCATTCGCCAGACCAAAGGATACACACAAGGTTTAAGGGAGGCAAATCCGAACACAAAGATATCAACACTGGTGCCTGCTTTTCTTGCGAAAATATTAAGCCAGCTCGTTATTTGTAAGAATATGCTTCCTGCAGTACCTTGTCGCTGTTTCACAGAAACAAGAACCGAAGTTGTTGATGGCGTATCATTCTAATTCCCGCAACAGAAGGCCATTAGCTACGGGGAGCCCTGAGAGCTTACTCGGACCAGCGTCCCGACGATGAACTGCTGACGGCTGAGCAAGTGTGCCATCTTGTTCTTTCACCTGACTCTGTCGTGTCTTGACTTCAGAGTCGCCCTGTGCTCCAGGTTGAGCGCCTTCAACAACCATACCTCGTCCAGCGAGGCCTTGGTCGGGGGCAAAGTCAGCAGGGCTATTAGGCGCCGAGTCGTAGGGAGCTTCGATGACAAGAAGTTCATCAGACCGATCCGCAGCGCCGTCTTCACCGATCACCGGCTTTCGTCGGGGAAATGGAGATCTGGAAGTCGGATGTTTCCCGGTTTCTTCTGACGGCTCATGGTCCTGCGGGCTCGTGGGGATAGGCTTACGCTTTGGTATGGAGACGGAATTCTTCTTGACGTTGACCTTTGCAGGTCTGGGTAACGGTGTACCTGGAGGGGGAAGCGGATGCCCACGCCCGATTGGTTCTTCAGGTGTGCCGGCAGGCCGTGATGCTCCCTGCCCTGCATTAGACTCTCCCCTTCCAAACATTGTTAACCCCCATTTCTTAGCCATAGTCGTTGCCGTATTCAGCGAGAGCGAGGTTTGAGACTTCTTATCCGAGGAAACAGGAGGAGGAACTGAACGAATTGAGCTCTCTAAAGTAGCAGACCGCCGAGTTTTGTTGCTGTTCAAGGATGTACTCGAGCGGCTGGCTGCGCCTTTCATACTCAGCGATGTCTCACTGATCTGGGCAGAGGATGGGCGCTTAGGTAGCTCGTGGCTCGGTTCGTCCAGGCCTTGATTTGACTCGGCAATCGAAGATTCACGACTATGAAATACGGCGTCCAAAATGCTCTGGTTGTCAGTTGGCGGGGAACTGTTCGGCGTTCTATTCGGCGAAGCAGGGGGAGAGCGGTTGGATATCTCGATCATAGCACTAGTTGCATAGCTCTTCTCTTCGTTTTTGAAATCGGACAGGATGCCATCCATTTGCCCATGGTCAGCAGTCAATACGGGATCAGCGGTATGTGAAAACGTTCGGGACCGAATCGCCCGTGGCGGAGATCCATTAACTTTCCCAGTTGGTGAGGGCATGTCAATGCTCTTATCAAAGCTCCCGGAGAGTCCTGACTTCCTGCGCGATTTCACAGAATTGGTGGCGGACTCGGCAAGAGCGGGAGCACTCACGGTGCGATCATCCTTGGACTTTAATGTGTTGATCGGGTCTTCCTTGGAGCCTTCCAGCACTTCAGACCCGACTCCAGATTCATCAGGAATATCGACAGTCGAATCAGGCTCTGATGTTTCTTGATGCCAGATTCCGCCACGGAACCGCTGCGCCAAAGTATCCAGGAAAGGAACATCATCCCAAAACGGTAGTACAATGCTTTCTGCCACCATTTCTCGAATTTTGCTCTCGATTGTGCGGATGATAATCCCGTACGTTATTTGCTTTGAGCTAACAATGGGCTCAATATCCATAACCATATCGGGCATCGTTTCAAACGCAATCCACGCTCGATTGCTCGGTGGCGGCTTGAATCGTATCAGCAAGTGTCCCTTCAGCTCTTTCAGTACAACCGCCAAAACAATGTCGACCTCTCTAGCCTTGAAGCGCTGTCCCAGGTCGATGCGAACAGTAGCCGCGATCTCCACACGAAAGTTACCTGTGTACTGAACGTCGGTTTCGACGCAACAATTGCCGTCGACAGTGAGATCTTTGAGCCTCGGGTTGATAATGAAGGGCGCGCCGTTTCCCATGTTGATACTGCGGAGACCAATCTTGCTGATAAAGTTTGGTTTGTTGACTCGAGAGATTTTTTTGACAATCTTAGTCCGGACAAATTCTTCCATCTCTGGAGTTTTGTACAAAGCAAGGAACATCCGGCCTAATACAGCATTTATCCATCGCGTTTGAAGCTGCTCCTCGGAGGAGTGTAGGCGCTGGACTAGTGTAACGATATGTTTCACATCGAAATCTTGATGCGTTGGCGGCCGGTCCGGGGGCTTCCCTATCTTGGTTTGGTTCTGAAGCATAGCAAAGTAGAAGTCTTCTTTTTCGGAGAGATTCTCGGAGAAGAAGTAAAATGGAGGAGTCGGCCCTCCAAGGTCTCCCAGAGATTCGAGCCGTCTTGAAAGGCTGATGGCATTCCTTTTCAGCCAAAGCTCGCCTTCCGGTATCTCCCCTTCTCCGCCGTAGATGCTAACATCATGATGATTGAGAGAGATCACATATCTTACTTCTACCTGGTTTGCATCATCGTATAGCATGAGATGGCCGTGCCTGAATGCTCACCATCGTTAGTCAAGACGAACTATACTCTGAGTATGGGAGTAAAGGCAGTACCGAAGTACAATGTAAAACATATTCCGCGCCCGTTTAGCATTCTTCGAAGTCGTTTTAGTAGGCTCTATTGTCGGAGCTTGCTTTCGGTCAAAAAGACTCCTATACATCGCTTGATACACGCTTGGGCTTTCTGCGGCAATGACCTCCCCTGCGGGGGTAGTCCTCTCTGGAGGTTTTCCATTGACACCACCTGGGACGTATTCACGACAGACGACAAAATAGCCCGCGGCAACATCAGTATCGTGAGTGCGATAGAACTTCTCCGCTAGCTCATCGGTTCCAGATTTGAGACTGTATTGATCGTCATTGGAGCGGCGGATCGAGGGAACGGTGGAGGCGCTTGAATGGTCGGACTGCGGGGAGGATGACGGAAGAAAGAAATAGGAGTAGATAAGAATCAGCGACAGGACCAGAGGGAGAAGGGTAAGTCCGCCGAGGAAGTATGCAAAGAGAAAGCCGTTGAAGTAACCCATTGGGAGCCCACTCGATCAGACGGGTATCAGCGAGAGCTCCGCAACGGCCAGCGCCTGGTGCATTATGAGGTACCGATGGAGGGGCCGAGGTTGAGCGTGTAGCCGCGTGAAAAAAAGGGCCAAGAGGACAACGGGGGAAGGCACAGCTCATACGTATGGTGCCAGTTTTTCACAGTTGGGAGCTGACAAGAACACGAGACATCTGGCGGCTCCTGATACATCCCAGTCAGCGGAGCGGAGTTGGACCTGCCAGAGTAGCTTCAAGCTGTCGCGAATAACGATGATGACGTTGCACCCGCCATTCCTCCGCCCCTTCCGTACCTACACTCCGAACGCCCCGTCGATTCTTTCGAATACTAGCCCGCTGCTATTATGCTAGTACTCAATTTAAGATGTATCAACATGACTCCTCATGTCCCATTCAATAACCTACGTAGGTACATTCTGATTCATTCAGCCATACTGGGTGGGTATAACGTAATCCGAGCCATACCATAAAGGAAAAAGAAAAAGAGAAAGAAAAAAAAAAGCCCGAGAAAAAAAGCCCATTTAATAGAAACGCCAAAAGACATGCTGGTTTCAATAACTGGTTGCAGAGGTGGGAGCCGAATTTTGGGAATTAACGCTTGAAGCAATCAACATCCGACGCGACCAAAAGCCAGCCATCAACGCCAGTAGGAACATTTCGTAACAGGACAAGCGATTTGCGAAAGAAGTATTAAAACAAATCCTTGGAGAATGGTAGTATGTAGACGTGCGGAGAGTAGGATCGTGGTCACCAAGGAGGGCGTTAGAAGAGAAAGAAAAAATATGCAACCAATTACTCTGCCTTGCCCTGAGTCACTTTGGCGGCTTGGATAGCCGACATCTTCTGTGTCCAGCCTTGCGTCGGTTGTGGCTTTTTGACGGTGCGAAGGTCATCTGTAGCGAACCCTGAGATGCGCATGTTGTAGTTTCGTTCGAGAACGAGCTGGATATCCCGGATCTCAAGCGTGGACGAGTGGCGGAGCTTAGCAAGACGGCAGGCGGCAGTAATGACATCGTCGACGAAATCGTCTGCCATTTGAAGGACAAACTATGGTTGTTATTTGGGTTAGTTAAGGCGTTCCTTGATAGAGTACACGCAGAGAAGCAGAGAAGGAAAGAGTTGAAGGCAGTAGTGGAAAATGATAGCCTACCTCCTCGGCATCTGGGGTGAGCCCCTCGCCTTCTCCTCCGCCAGTTACCTGTCGAACTAGAATGTCGAGCATTTTCTTGCTGAGGACTCTCTGTCCTTCGCCTTCAAGGACGTAGCCGGGATGTTTCTGGATTGCAGGCTGGCCCATCATGCCCATGGCGCCGTGACTAGGACCGCTAGACAAAGTCGGGCGATCTGGAGCCATCGGAACCGCTTTTGGAGGGGGCACATTCAGGTTCTTGGGAATAACCATGTTGATATTACGGGCTGAGTTTTCAGTTGACCGGTTTTGTATGTAACCAGGAGGATGGGCGTGAGTGTTGGCAGCAGCCTGAGTCATGTTCTGTGGTTGACCGGCGTTGGCATTGTTGGTTCCATTTGCCGTGGTGTTAGTCGAGTAGCTTTGTGCGGCTTGCGCCATTGCGGCTTGTTGAGACAAAGGTCGCGGGGGTTGTCCCTGGACATTTGTGGACTGTGCAGTGGAAGAGGTCGGTGTCGAGCCATCTGGAGCAGGAGGCTGGTTGAAGCCTGGGCCGCCTTGCTGCGGTTGGCCTTGCGGTTGTGCCTGCGGAGGTTGCTGCTGGGGCGCCGTAGGAGCAACGGCAGGTGCAGTAGGGGCGCCCTGAGTAGCAGGAGCTTGACCCGGATGAGAAGTGGCGGGGGACATTGCGGCCTGCGCGGCTTGATTTCGTGCAGCGCTCACAGCAGAATTAATTGTATGAGCAGCTGGCGCCGGTGCTTGCCCAGTATGGACCGACGCAGGAGCTGGCGTTGACCCAGCTGGAGCCACCGGGGCAGTCGTGGGTGGCCTGGCAGCTCCTTGTGGTGGAACTGGCTGTGGTTGCACGCCTGTCCTCTGTTGCTGGGCTTTGAAGACGTCTTGCTGCTCTTTGAATTTCGACAGGAACTCGCTTCCTTCGCGGAAAAGTTTATCAGCCTGCATCTGACGGTTTTTGAATTCCTGCATCTCCTCCGCCGATAGGCTCCCATTGCTTTGGCGCTGTGCGATTTGCTGGCGTAACTCGCCCAAGCGGACTCGTCCGATCTCCTGCTTCTGAAGCGCAATACCGTATCGAAGTTTAGCTTCCGGGAGCCATGTCTGCGCTTGTTCACTTGAGATGTTTGGGGGGAGGAAGAGCGACAGCGAATTGACCTTTTGCTGGATCTGCGGAAGAAGCTGGCCGAAATTCTGCGGGTTGACAGACTGCGATCGTTGGACCGGTTGTCCCTGTGCTGCAGCAGAGGCAGCCTGCATCTGCTGATGCTGTAGCTGTCGGTTCTGTTGGTACATTCTCATGCCTTTCATCAACGACTGGGAAAGTTGCGACAACCTCGAGTGTGCTTGCTGATATTCAGCGGATTGTGGATCGCGACCGTTGAGGATTTCCCAGAAATTTCTTACTAGCTGGGTATGTTGAACTTTCTGCTGATCGTTGAGATGAGGGAGTTTCTGCACCTGGTCCGTCCGAATCAGGTTTGAGTGCTGAGGGACCATCTGCTGAGGGCCTGCGCCCTGGGTGCCATCCATTCTGCAATATACTGAGCTATATATAACCTATGACGAGTCGTTTCACTAGGATAAAAGGGCGGCAGTGGAATATAACGAGCGAGTGAGGGACGCTTTGATGCAACGCTGATGCTTGAAAGGAGGGATCGAAGGTCCGGTTAACCGCGTGTAGGGGTTGCGTACGGCCGTCAAAGATCGGAGGAGAGGACTGAAGTAATCCTTATCAGACGAGATATGAGCCCTCAGTGCTAGCCTCTGCAGGTCTGGACGAGAAGTATTGGGATAATCAGAATAATGATTCCGAATTTCTGATGACAGGAAGAATGACGCCGAGATTGACCCTCACTTGAGAACCGGAGCCTCAGGCTTGGCATTTTTCACTTGATAGTACATAACACACCGACAAGCATGCGTTGTCTATTTCCGATGTTTTATTGGGTATTGTTGATTCTTATCTATGAAGCTTATTGTTCCAAGTAAGCCGGGTTCACTTTATTTTCACTGAGATTGTCCCTTCACCCCAAAGGATGTATACACATCTTCGGAGCGTGTATCTAGCTCAGGCGCCCTCGACTGGTGATTTATAGACAAACGTCTTCCCATCTTATGGCACTCTGGAACTCTATAGAATAAAGCTTTCAGATCAGCAGTCCGAGATTCATGGCTCCTCGATGATCGGAACGTAACCAAGAAGCTGTTATCCGCTCTCAATTATCCGCGGTCGGATATTAGTTCTGTTACTGTAACAGAGTCGTGGCTGTCGCAGTTGTGGTAATACAAGTAGCGACAGGAGCTCGTTTCAAGGGACAGGCTTCGACTTTGCCGCGAGCTGAATGTGTCACTAGCCGTCATATTGTCTGGCTCGTGGCGTGAGTTCATTCCAGTCGATTTTCTCCGTCTAGGCGTCAGCCAGCAAATGGGTCGGGAGCGCTAGGTATACCGGCGCAATGCGTTATAGAGTGTCGAGGTTGAGGTTTTCCGGAACCTAGGTAGCAGTCAGGCCGAGAGACGAACGCGACAGATTCATCCCAGTAGGCCGCCGAAATCACGCTCCATGCCAGTGACGCGAGCCTCTAGAGTACGCTTCCTCCTTTCTAGGTCCTTTATCTCTTCCAGTTCTCGCTCAAGATCGGCGTCCGTAACATCAGATATTTCTGAATTGACTGCTCCTGTATTCTCGTAATCGTCGTAGTCGTCATCATATGAGCGGCTCATGCTTTCCAGTTCTTCGGTGTTCCTGGCTACCCGCTCCTCTAACTCGGCGATTGACTGAGAGACCAGTTGATGGCGGTAACGAAGACTCGCAATCTCATCCTGGGCACCCGCAACAGGGCTTTGGCAATTGTCAGGATGAATGGAGAGAGGCTACAGCAGGTAGGACTCACTAGACGTTACAAAGGATTTCGGCGCCTTTGAGCAAAACATCGATATTGACTTCGCCGCGGGGACCGTTGCCAGAACTCCTAGCGGAACGCTTGATCTCCTCCATCATATCAGACCCCAAGACCCGAGCGACTGCCGATTGATTTCTGTTATTTCGCGCTGAATAAATGCGACTCGCCATAGACTCTGCTTCTACCTCGGTTTGAAACTGCGTGGCTCGCCTTGTCGCTCGTCGCTGAGAGTTGCTCGATTTCACCATTGGCTCGCTTTGAAAAAGAGCCCGTTCATGGGATTCCGTGTCTCGAATCAGAGCGGTAATATCGTGGGAACCGAGGAGGGCATTGGTAAACATCCGTGGTGGGGGGAAGCTAAAGGTCGTGTTAGCATTCCAGCAGAGAGGGACCAGAAGGTGATTCTCACGGTAGTTCTGCGATCGCATTCGACGAGAGCATAATCTGCTCCAGGTGGTTCTCTAGGAGCGACATTGTTCCTGTGAACGATTGGCATACAACCCCGGTCGCTGGTGGTTTGCAAGTGTAAACAGTTCGAGCTCCAGCCGAATGCTTTGCCAAGAGAGACCGATTGTTGTTGCGACTGCCTCAGGCTCCCTTCGTTTCGTTTCGTGGCGATGCGATGCCAACAAAGCTCGAAATCACAAAAACAACACGCACATCTAAGCTCCGCGAGGAAATTTCCTTTCTACGGAGCTTATTTTAACGTCCCGCCTTTCTCCACGCGACTCTGACCTTCTTGTCGCGAGGCGACGGGACTTTGCAGCTGGCTGGCGCTTTCGTCGGTAAGCTTTCCCCCAACTGATACTGACTAAGCTCCGTGTGCTGGATCTCTTGGTGTCCATCCGCTCAGAGGCCGCCAGCCTTGACATCACATCACCACCTCATCAACCACCCTCTTCACACTTATACAGGCCCCGTCGTTCATCGTCCTCTCTATTTTCTAGTTTGCTTGCTGTATCTGGTGCTGTTCTTGCTCCCCGTGTTCTGTTTCTCGTTTCCCCGGATCGTTGTCTCCAATCACCCCTTCCTCTGCTTCCGGTACCGCGGTCCTCATTTTGCTCACCTGAGCTCGAAGCTACGCCTAGACCACAGAAAATGCCGGCTGAGAGGCGCTCCTTGAGATCAAACAACAAGTCGGATACCTCCTCCTCTGCTAACGGTGAGAAGACTCGTTCTGGTTCCCAGAGCTCCAGCTCCAACAAGGATAAGCCGGCGCCTGCTCGCGCCGCTGCCAACAAGGCCAAGTCCACGAAGGCTGCCTCTTCAAACACCACCTCAGACTCCGGCATGGGAGAACAGCGAGACCAGCCGCATAGCAACGGCACCGATCCGACAAAGAATGGCGTGAATGGCTCTGAAGATGTCGAGATGGAAGAGGATACGGCAGGTGGGCCTACATCCTCATTCTACGCCAGCAAGGGCCGGAAAGGTGACCAGAAAATGACTGTTGTAGTGCCTCCTACCAAGGGCTCGAGGAAACCCGACGACAAAGGCCAGGACCAGGAAGGCGATGTAGCCATGGAGGGCGTTGAGGGCGAGGTGCCTGAGTCAGAGATCGATCCCAAGGCCAAGGCTATCCAAGGTTAGTTGTCATTGCACCATACTAATTCCAGCATCGCCATACTAACGAGATTGCGTTAATTCCGCTCAGATATCAAGACAAACTTCACCCTTCTCGAACGAGCCGTCGCCCATTTCGATCCAAGATTTACGCTACGCGTTCTGAGATCGATATCTTCGATGCGCAAGCAGATTACTTCGGACGTGCTTGCTGAAGTTATTGTGGATGCCTATCCCAAATCAAGTCCCACCGCTTCGTTCTTGCTGGATGCGGTTGATCAAGCTGGGGCCTTTGAGAGTGTCAGTAGCTCAAAGATGGAAGTTGACACGGATAAGACCAAGTCCGCTTCAAAGGAGATGCTTCCCGAGATTGACGTATATCTGTCCATCTTGGTTCAGATCTACCTATATGATCGGAAGGACATTGAGGGTGGCGCCAAGTTCTCGACCGGCCTGATTGAACGACTACGATCTCTTAACCGCCGTACCCTCGACTCGCTTGCTGCTCGCGCGTACTTCTATTACTCCCTCTTCTTCGAGCAAATTGCTCCACTTCCTCCTTCTCCCGCTGCCACCGTGACTACAATCCGCCAACCGCTTCTTGCAGCTTTGCGAACCGCGGTTTTGCGTAAGGATGTGGACACTCAAGCTACCGTAATGACACTGCTCCTCCGCAACTACTTGTCGACCTCGCACATTTCACAAGCCGATCTGCTGATTTCGCACAACCACTTCCCTCCATCCGCATCAAACAACCAGATCGCTCGTTACCTATATTACTTGGGTCGCATCCGGACCATCCAATTGCAGTATACTGAGGCTCATGGGCACCTGATTGGCGCAACTCGAAAATCGCCTTCGAGCCACAGCGCACGTGGGTTCTACCAGGCTTCTCACAAGCTACTCGTCGTTGTTGAGTTGTTGATGGGTGACATCCCCGACCGTGCGATTTTCCGACAGGCGGCCCTTGAGCGAGCTCTGCACCCTTACTTCCTGCTCGTTCAGGCCGTGAGTGTGGGTGATCTTGACGGATTCCTAAACATCGTAAATACCCACAGCGCAACTTTCCGGAAGGACGGCACATACACTCTCATCCTACGCTTGAGGCAAAATGTGATCAAGACGGGCATCCGTATGATGTCACTCTCTTACTCCCGCATCTCGCTTCGGGACATCTGCCTGCGCCTCGGACTGGACAGCGAAGAGTCGGCTGAATACATCGTCGCCAAGGCAATCCGAGACGGTGTGATCGAGGCAACCCTAGATCATGAACGAGGGTTCATGAAGAGCAAGGAGGTTGGAGATATATATGCTACTAGAGAGCCCGGCGAGGTTTTCCATGAGCGTATCAGGGCATGCTTAGGTCTTCATGACGAGAGCGTCAAGGTAAGGCTATTCCCCGCCGGTAACCCAATCCATCGATGAAATTTAGGCTAACTTTGGCGTAAGGCCATGAGGTTTCCAATGAACCAGCATCGTCTCGAGCTGAAGAGTGCGCAGGAGGCAAGGGAACGTGAGCGAGAACTGGCGAAGGAGATTCAGGAAGGAGACATAGACGACGAGGACGCTGGCGGCGACTTTGATGCCATTTAATGGTTTCGAAAGTTGCCTTGCGTATCCGCTTCCCTTTTCTCATCTCCGAAGTCACCTTATTCGGAGATTGAGAGGGATTTGATTACATTTTGTTCCTACTGCAATGCTACCACCGTTCCGGTGTTGTACTAGGGCAAATGGCGGCAGATCCCTGTGTTTCCTATATTCTACTAAGTCGTTTCCTTTGTAACTCGCATCAATGTTTCTAGATGATAAGAGAGCGTCGGGGGCGCCTTGTTGTATTGTAAATTAGGAATATTTTGGTGCATGACATGGTAGTAATATCCGTAAGAGAAGACGCGTGCCCAGGTTCCAGGAGGTCACTGTGATAAGCAAGACCCGTTCCGGCCCGAATGGAGCTCCGCCGCCGGAGAAAAACTTCCAGCATTTGCTCATGCGCGGACTCGACCTCCACCCGCAAGAGCAGCTACGACTCCAATCCGGCTCTCAATCTTTGCATGCTTGCTGAGGGAGTTGCTTACTCTTTCCTTTGTCAACATTGAGCATGAAAGCTCGCACAGTTCCAGCTCGCAGGCTGGTACTTGCATCGCCCGTCAAACCTCAAACGACGCTGATATGCTGGCAATGCCTTCGCAATGACCTCTTCCTAGAGCGGATCCAGTGCCAAACACGCAAATACCACCCTACCCGGCGGAAAGATGTTTCTCCCTTTGGCGCAGCCGTGTCCGCTGCTCAGACCATCTTCAAGGGCCTCCCAAAAGCTCCTCCGGGCATCTCGGTTGACCCGCTGAGGATCGTGGGAAAGGAGCTTAAATTCCTCAGCAAGAATATCCGTCAGCTACTTGGATCGGGCCATCCCACCTTGGATAAGGTGGCCAAATATTATACCCGAAGTGAGGGCAAGCATATGCGTCCCCTGCTAGTGCTGCTTATGTCCCAAGCAACGGCGTTGACTACTACACGGCAGAATCGTCCTGTGTCCGAAGCGGACTCGACAGCGACGGTCAATGACCCCATAACCTCTCCCTCAGTCCTCGCCGACGCCAACCCGGACCTAGACCGATTTACATCCTCCTCAGCAGCCGATGGCCAGTACGATTTCGCCGGCGACGAGAATATCCTCCCCTCCCAACGACGACTCGCTGAAATTACCGAGCTGATTCACACAGCGTCCCTCCTCCACGACGATGTCATCGATAATGCCGTCACCCGTCGCTCCTCCAACTCCGCAAATATCCAATTTGGAAACAAGATGGCGGTTTTGGCGGGTGACTTCCTCCTAGGTCGCGCCTCCGTTGCCCTGGCCCGCCTGCGCGATCCCGAGGTCACCGAGCTCCTGGCCACTGTCATCGCCAACCTCGTTGAAGGCGAATTCATGCAACTCAAAAACACCGCCGAGGACGAGAAGAACCCCGTCTTCACGGATGAGACCATTTCGTATTATTTGCAGAAGACGTACCTGAAGACCGCCAGTCTCATCAGCAAATCGTGCCGCGCTGCCGCCCTTCTCGGACACAGCACACCGGAAGTCGTCGAGGCTGCTTACTCCTACGGCCGCAACTTGGGTCTCGCCTTTCAGCTCGTGGACGACATGCTCGACTACACCGTTAGCGGCGTGGAACTCGGCAAACCCGCCGGTGCGGACCTCGAACTCGGTCTCGCAACTGCACCTCTTCTCTTTGCCTGGAAGCAGAACCCTGAATTAGGCCCCTTGGTTGGTCGGAAGTTCAGCCAGGAGGGCGACGTGCAACGGGTATGCCTCTCCTCTTATCCCCAGTCCTTTTTCATCTCACAAAAGCAAAGTCAAAAAGGGAGCAGCAGGTGGCTAACCATTTAATCAACTTTATCAGGCTCGCGACCTCGTCTACCGCAGCAACGGCGTCGAGCAAACCCGCGCACTGGCCCAAGAATACGCAGACAAGGCCATCGCCGCCATCAGCATCTTCCCCGGTAGCGAGGCCAAATCCGGCCTAATCGAGATGTGCGTCAAGGCCATGAACCGGAGGAAGTAAAAAAAAAGCTCGCTTTGCACGCGAGCTTTAGCCCGTCGGCCAACCAGCCAGGTAAACGACCTTGATCGCGGCCTCGAACTGCATATACGCCGAGCCCACCTTTGAGGCTATACTGCGATTATTATCATTATGACTCCATCTCTCAACCCAAGGAAGGGTAAGGACAAGAACGAAAGCCTCGAGCGGATCTCAGGCTGCTGGATTATCTCCTCGAAACCGTCCAAAAGGTCTTGCTGAAACTCCGCTATCCGTTTTGACCCCTCGGCAGGAATGTCATCAACAACATATGTACCAGTAATCTCGTTTTTGTTATGTATTATCTATTTGCATTGGCTATTTTGTGGGATGCTATTGTTTGATATTAGTCTGATGCATCTCCAACCCATCGAAGAAGGGAGTTGTAGTTTCGGTATACAGTACATAGAGGAAATCTCAGAGATTGGGTGTTCGAGTAATTCTACTGACTACTTTCTACTGCGTACTAGAGGCCTTAGAGCTATAGGGCAAGACTGAAAAGGGAAGTAAAAGGAGGCCCATTCCAAAGACAACTCGATGCCGGTATCATTTCTCTACTTGCTGTACTTCTTCTATCAATTTCTATGAAGACATGGTGACAAGAAAAGAAACGAAAAGAGGAAACGTATCAAAACCAAAACGGCAAGCGGGGAAAAACAAGCATCGCAATACGAACAAGATGATAAACGCTCATGGAAACTCACGCAAAAAGACGCAGATTTGGGTTTCCAATTCCTGTGTATACAAGGGGAAGAAAGGGAACGGAAGGAAATAGGATATAGCGCCAATTGAGGATCAGCGCGCATAGATTATGTTGGACAATCGGAGAAAAAAGAAGAAAAGATATTGGTGGTTATAAGGAGGGCTGGATCGAGGTACCGAGAGCGTGGGTATTCTCAGGTATCGAAAAACAAGAGGAGATATAATGACATATGAGATGGGTACTTCGCACGCACTTGGGCGAGCTAGAAAAGTTCACTTGGGCTGACTGTGGTAGCCATTGTTTGTATACAAAGCCACAGACACATTGAGGTTTGAACCTGGAAAAAAAAAGTGAGTGTGTGGGGATCTTGAAAGATCATAAAGATAGACGAAAAAGGATAGGCGTATAAGAGAGCCGAATCGAACGCGGTCTGGGGCGCTCGATGTGAAGACAATAGCAGCAGATGTAGGTCAAGTCAAGGGGAT